>NW_026067952.1:14918772-15001800 GCF_014885135.2 Alexandromys fortis | reverse complement strand
GAGGGAGGGAGGGAGGGAGGGAGGACAGACAGACTGGCGTGCACAGAGCTCCAGTGGCAAGTTGGGAGCCTGTGAAAAGTGGCATCTCTCCATCCCTCTGGCTCAAACTGCATCATCCCTCAGGTATGTAGACCACGCCATTCCTGGGACTTCGTCATACCCACAACCAGGCTTGGCAGGCACCCAGCATAGAACCTGATGCCCATTGGCTGGGCTTTCCCGTGGGTGTGAAAACCAAAATATTACTCTAGAAGTGGAGCCGCGTAGCCAAGCTGGGCCAAACCCAAAAGGCAGCCTAGGCGTCCAGCTGGGCCTGTCTGTGTTGGGCTTCTTGGCTACTTCCTTTGAAATCTATTTACTTGTTCTGCGTAGATAATAAATTTATATATGATTTATATAAATTTGGATTCCAAAGGCATAACAGGGAGAAGTCTCCCTCCCACCACTGACCCCGGTCAGCCAGGGAATTCCATCTCCAAGGGTCGGGGGAGAGCATTTATTGGAGACCCCCCCATGTCTTTGCAGCCATACTCCTGTCCCCACAGACATCTAACACTGCCCCTGAACAGTCTTCTGTGGTTGCAGACCGAATGTGCATAGAGCACTTTTGACTGCTGCGTAGGGCTTCATGTACAGCGTGGCCTGAATTTAGCATTTTCTCAGAGACGGCCATTTTTCATTGCTAGCACAGCGGTGGTGTGAGGAAGAACAGCCCACAGTTGCTGGTGGGATATTTGTAGTCTGTTTGTGCTCAGCTGCTTACCCACACTGAAACTGTGAGGGGACACCAGGCTCTGAGCCTGCTCAAAAGCCCCACTTCTCAGGAGACTGGGTGCTCTCGGGTGGAGACGGTGGGCTTGGGTAGGCCTCTTCATTTACCACTGTCATACACCCACGTCTGTGGAGGGATCACAGATACCCAGATAGAGGGACCAACTGAGGCAGCGTGTGTGTGAGCTTTTGCCCTACCTGTGACCTCAAGCATGTCACTTCCCCTTCTGAGACCATAATGGAGCCATATCTGCTTCTTGCTGATCCCCACCCTGCTCTGTGGGTGTCTGTGGCTACAGAGGGATTTATTACTGAGTGGGTATATGGCTTTCTTTCCAACAATTCAAGTGTTTAAATGTTTACGACAAATCAAGGTTGAAAACTCCTGTGTAGCACTAGGATGCTCACCCTGACAGTGCCAGGGATGGTGACACCTCTCCTCTGCTGGGCTGGACAGCAGGGGTGGCCAGTGCACCCTCTGGGGAGAGACCAAGATGGGACTGGAGCCTGAATTCCCCGTGACTCCGTGTGCTCTTGGCCCCGAACCTCACCAGTCCCAAGTAACCACAGAGAAGAGGGCATTATTTGGAAGCAAGACACAGACACATGCACACATACCCATCCACTGGCAGGGGTGAGCAGGCCTGCCTGGGTTCCCACGGTAGCAATGCTCTGTCCCAGAATGCCACTTCAGTAAGGCAGACATCCTAGCTAATCCCATGTCTCCACCAGCCAAGCAGTATAGGAGTGAAGTCAGGCCCCAGGCAAGAGCAAACTTTTCAAACTGCAGGATTGAGGGATTATCCCACCCCTCATGGACAGAGAGGGAAGGTGGTCAGTGGGGAGGAGGCCAGTTTGCCGGGCAGAGCCTCAGGACATGGCAGCTGTCGGGTAACCTGGCTTCAGCAGGCTCCAGTTTGGCGCCAGGCAGGAGGCTCCATACAGAGCGGCCCCTTCCCCTGCTGCAGCAGGACACCATAGAAGGGTAGGGGCCTCACCAGGGGCCATGCCATGCTATTTTCAACTCCCAGGGGCCATACAGAAAGCCAGCTCTGTCCTGCCACTGATTCTGCTTCTCAAAGTTGGGGCTAAGCATCCCAGTCTAGAGCTGCTCTCTCGCTTCAAGACACAACTGGGAAAAGAAGAAACAGGAAAGATCCAGATAGAATCTGAACCCCAGAGGCTGGGGACCCCAGAGCAGGGCAAGTCCCTGTCTCATGGAACTCCTATTCTAGTGAGGTCACAGCAGGTGGCCTGTGTGTAACTCACCATAGTGTGGCTGTGCAAAACTGAAGCAGGAGAGGGGCCCAGAGGCCTCAGCTGACAGCTCTGCTGTGTACTCAGGCGTGGACAGGGAAGGGCTCTCAGCGGAGGTATCACAGACAGACGCTGAACAGCAGAAAAAATGAGTCATGTGGGTCCCTAGCACTGGTCAGGAAACAACATGTGCAAAGGCCCTGTGCAGAAATGTCTGGTGTGCTCCTAGAACAGCAAGGAGGTAGCATGGGATGTGGAGGAGAAGCAGGACCCAGGTCATGACAGCCTTGCCAAGCACAGGGTGAACTTGAGGGTGTAGTCCAGGCTGTCTGGCAGGATCAGCTCTCCCATTATTCAAAGGCTCCCACAGCTCCTTAGAACCCGGCTTGGTGCTCCAGGTCCAAACCCACCTTTTCTCTATACTCCAGCTACAGGGCCCTCGCACGTGGCATCTGGAATCCTTTTCTGTTTCTACCCTTCATCACGGTTAGCTCCTACCTAACCTTAGCTTCATATTTTAGCTCAAATATCTCAGACTTCCCCCCATTCCAGCCCTAGGAACAAGCAGTCGGTCCATCCTTCCAGCATGGAAACAAATCCTCGGGCCTATCTGGCCTGCCTCTTCTCAGGGTTCCCCTGTACCCACTCCCCACCTATCCCTGCTCACTTGCCTTTTACAGCCTCCTCTCTATACCACACCCCTCTCTGAAGTCCCTAAAAAGACAGGGCAATCATTACACATGTAACACCCAAAACACAGCCCCAAATCCTGTGATCAAGGAATCTTTGCACAGCGACTAAGTGATCCCCATTGTACATATGGATGTATCTGGGTTCCCTGGGGACCTGGGATTCCAGGTGGATGGAGAGGTGCATGGCAGGGGCCACAGCGTCAGTCTTTACCCATCTTGGAGATGCCCTGGCCAAGGGCATGGTCACCCATCTAGCTCCCATCTGCTTGGTCCCCAGCTCGGCTCCTAGCACTCGTGGGCTCTCGCGGATGCTTTTCTTACAAGTATCCTACAGGTTCTATTTTTAAGAGTGGCTCCAATTTAAAGGACACGAGGACGGTTTGTTCAAAAGCATCTGAAGAGTTTCCGAAGGGAGACTGAAACCAATAAATGAGCGGCCGTCTGTCATACCACTCTGGGAAAACTGAGGGAATTGTGGCCGGGTTAGGAGGTACCAGGCAAAACAAGAAAAGCCAAGCAAACAGCGACTGGTGGGAAAACAATGGAAGGAAACACGAAGGAGATATGCAACGTGAGACAGCCTTTGTAGAGCTGTGACCGAAACATTGTATAATCACAATGAAAAACTGGGGCACACCAGGTTAGAGAAGCACGCAAATAAAAGGCAACTTCCTTGGTATTAATCAAAAGGAAGTTTGAACGCCTGCCAGGCTCGTGCATCATGCTAAGCACATGAATGCAGGTCTTCCCAGCAGCTCAGTCACCTGAAAGGACAGGACTGCTTTCGAATGAGAAAACTGACCCCATGGCCAGTGAGGGGAAGGGTTGAGCCATGCCAGGCCAGCAGGCTGCTGCCCTCACTATAAAGGCACCAAATGGCTAAGCCAATCGATATTTGCCCCAAATCAACCAGCAGCAAGGGGGGAAAGCTCCTTAGCAATACAAAGGCAGATACCAAAAAATTTAAAAAAAATAAAATAAAAATACTGAAAAAACTGAAGTGGTTGCTCAGGAGGATCCAGGCTGGGAGGGGAAGGATGCTTTTCACGGTGCCTGTTTAACCCATTTATAAGCAGAGAGGAGTCTGCAGGTGGGGCAGGATGTGGGAGGGGAGAGACACAGGTAGCTTTCCACGGTGATGGTGGCGGGACTTGGGGCACAAGACACACTTGGCTAAACTCAGAAAGTGGTGGCCTTTTAAGAGCTGTGAGTTTCACTGTTATTAAAAACGAACAACAAGCAAACACACAAACGACTGAGGAGCTGGCTCAGGATTGTGTACAGTGTATGCTGAACAAGCGTGAGGACCTGAGTTCGGATCCTCAGCAGTGCAGGGACACGCACAGGTGGTCAGGGACACACACTGGGTGTGGCAATGAGTGTCTGTAGCCCCAGTATGGCAGGGACACACACAGGTGAATCTCCAAGGGCTCGCTGGCTAGCCAGCACACCTGGACATGGGGAACTCCAGGTCCAGTGAGAAACCCTATCTCAAAAAACAAAACAAAACAAAAAAAAAACTCACCACGGAGAACAAAAGAGGCAGACAACAGATATGAACCGCTGGCCTCCACGTGTACATGTGCAGGCAAGTTCACCTGTACAAACGCATGCACACAAACATCATATACAATAATATGTCATACCCTGAAAGGAAGTGTGTTGATACACTTTGAGAAGTTTGTTAAGAAGTGTTGATTTAATGGATAGGTGGGTGCAGGGTAACATTAAAGTGCATTTGGAGGTGGGTGAGTTCATTTCCAATAACAAACTGGGGGAATGGGCCATTGCATTACTTGAAATATATAATATTGTTAAAAACCTAGCCGGGGTCCTGGAGAGATGGCTCTGCAGTATAGAGTACTCGTTGCTCTTACAGAGGCCCTGGGTTCAATTCCTAGCGACCGCACGGTGACACACAACCATCTATAATTCCATTTCTAATGAATCCTGTACCCTCTTCTGACCTCCACAGTCACCGGGGACCCGTGTAGGACCCATACACACAGGCATGCAAAACATTCATATATACAAAACAAAACCAATCTAAAAAAGACAAAGCTAAGAAAACAAAACAAAATACCAAGCTAGCAGGAGAGCTGTCCACACCTGGACAGACTGCCTACCTTCTGGGTATGAGGAGCAGCCGCCACTAATGTCCCCACTGTACTCTGAGAACCCAAGAGGTCAAGGGCCGATCGCCTTAACTCCTCACTGCTCCGTGCTCCCCTACACCAAAGATGCCAGGGCAGATGGGGAGGTCTGCCCTGAATCTCCTGGGATGCCTTGCTTGAAGAAATAATGACGTCACCAGAGACAGCCCCTACAGTCAGCTATATTCCACTCTCTGCCAAAGGGTAAACTGAGGCCGGGCTATGGGGCTTTTCCCAGGGGCCGCTTACATCTCCAGTACTGGAGTGGATTGCCAAATTGCATTCTCCCAAGCTTTCATGTCAGCTGATGGGGAGGACCAGAAAGGAAGGCTCATCTCTGCCTAATTAGGGACCGGCAGCTGGGGCCAGGCTGGCTGGGAGCGCCGGCAGCCAGGGCAGCAGCTGCGGGGCCTCTGTAGGGCGGAACAGCAGCAGCACTTGGGCTTAGACTCCTGATTCTCACACTACAATGGAGGCAGAACAATGGAGGAGCTGCTACCCCAGATCCTACAGCTGCCGGGAAGAGGGGCCCCTTAGAGCCTGTTGCTCCCACAGACTCTTAAAAGATTGAGGGGCCTCTCCCAAAATCAGGGAGCACCTGTGGGAGAAATCAAGCCTGGTTCAGCCCCATTGCCACGTCCAGTAATACTTTCCAGAACTGAGGTTCCTGGACATACCTGCTTTAGATTCCACCAGATTTCTCATCCTCTCCACACACTGGCATGGCTGTGGAGTGTCTGGAAGGACAGACTGTGGCCCAAGCTGTCTTGCAGTCCTGCCCTGTGATGGCTCACGAGTCTCCACCACTTCATGTTCCACTTTCTGCCCCAAGACCACACACCTGCCTCTCCAAGCATCACCTTGAGTATCAATGAGAGGTGTGGCCAGCACTAACCTCTCCTCCAGGAACAGCGTTCACCCACTGTTCCTGGAATCAGAACCCTAATGTCTCTAATTTTGTTTTCTTTTTGCCTTGGTTGACCTGTAATTCGCTCTGTAGAACAAGCTGGCCTCAAACTCACAGAGATTCACCTGCCTCTGCCTCCCAAGTGCTGGAATTAAAGGTGTGCACCACCACCACTCAGCCAGAACCCTAATTTCTTCACAGGTACAGTCAGCTCATCTATCCTCCTGGGTGGCCAGGGCACTGAGGATCACAGTCAGAAAGGGGCCCTGACCCAAGGCCAACAAGGTACCCAGACAGGCAGAGTGGTCTTTAGCATCTTGAGGCATCACTATGCAAGGCGGGCCTGGATCTCTCCACAGTCCCATTTCTTTTTGCAGCATGGAGACTATGAAAACCCACCAGTGGCAGGAGACTGCCCTCCTGTGCCTTTCTCAATCTGTATCCCCAGTGGGCAGAGCGTGTCCTCAGTTTCCCCTTCTTTCTCTAAACCACCCAGGACTTTGGGGGTTGGTGGCAAACAGACAGCTGTGCTGACCCAGATGTTTGTCAATAGCCCAACGGAAATCTCTCTGTGCTTAAAATAAAGCCAGCATCGAACCTGACACCATGCCTCCCCTGATGTTTCCTGTTTCTGAAGACTGGAGCCGAGGCAGCCTGCAATGAGGAAACACCACCCAGTCCCCCTCCCCGTGGAAGACAGTCAGGCCATCCCCCAGGTCACCCTTCATGCACCCAGGAGTCCTGCTGCTCCACCACATGGGAATACTAACTTGGGAGACTGGTCAGATGTGAGGCCATAGCTCCTTAGTTAGCTGCTCTGGGATATAGAGCAATTCAAAAGCCCCAGAATTTAGGGTCACCACCAAAGACCCATACCACCAAGCGCTCTGCTGAGGCCCAGAAGAAAGACTGGCCCGTCCAGGGTCACCCAGGGTCACAGGCAAGGCCACCACTCTGGGTTGTTCTCCCCCAGGTCCCTCTTCCTCCAAAACTCTCACCTCCAGTCCCTGCTCAGTCCTGGCGGCCTACAATCAGAGCTTTCTCTTGCTGAACCGCCTTCCATTGGGAACTCAGCAGGGCTGGCTGCTTTCAGGGTGAGTGGCTCCATGCCTCCTGCCAGCCTTTTCCTTGTGCTTTCCTTTTGGAGGGGGAAAGAACACACTCTCGGCTCTGATCCTACTCACTGGCTGGCCGTCTCCTCACCTGTGGAGGATCCCGCAGGTGAGTCTCAGGTGAGGCCTGCCTGCACGACACAGGTGAGTCACTGGCCTCCTGAATATCGGGGTCAACAGTCATTTCATTTTGCAGGCCCTATCCCAAGCCTTCTCCCACTCCTCCCTCTGTGAACACAGAAGAGTCTGAAGCACCAGACTTTGAGAAACAGACATTTGTGTTTATTAACCACAGAGAAGTCTGAGCAGCAGCTCCTGGCCAGTCCCTCCTGGGATAGTTTTACCCACCCAGACCACTTGCCAAAGACCAGGAAGAGCAGTAGACAGATTCCAACGCTCAACCTCCTCCCCAGAGGAGTTCCCCGGAAGCCAGGGCCCATTCGGTAAGGAAGAGGAAGTCAGCAAAGGAGGACAGAGAAGGAAGGAGGAAACGGGCCCCTCGGGGCAGACAGGCTTGGCAAAGTACTTGGTTCCCAACTCAGTGGAGGGGAAGCAGCCCAAATCCAGCCTTACCAGAGGAACCAGGCAGAAGCACACTGTGTCACAAACCTTTTTTAGGGGTAGGGGAGGCCAAGGGCAACAGCAAGCCTCTGTAGGTTAGTCCTTGCTTGCCAGAGGATGCTGGTCTAGGACTAAGTCTTGGCCTCTACACCAAATTCAATCAAGGGAGCTGCCAATGAATACAAGAAAGGACAAGATGCCAATTGCCTCTTCACGATGTCCTTCCGGGAAGCCTGAGTCCAGGAGATCTAGCCCTCTGTAGCCGGAGGGTCACGTGCCTGCCGCAACCCATACAGCCACTTGATCACGCGGGCATTGCGCTCAATCACAGACACGCCGTAGGGGACACGCTCCAGGGCCCGCTCCTCCACTGTAGCAGAGCTGCGGCGTGAACAGCCCCCTTCTGAGCTGCAAGGTCCAGCACTCGGGCCGGCTAGAGACACGATGTCCGAGCTGGCCCTTGCTAGGTGGGCCACCCCCAATCCTCGTGCTTCCTCGGGATCCAGGCCGCAGAAGTTAAAAAAGCGCTCGAGGTCGGCTGCTGCCCTGGAAAAGCGCTCACTCAGGTCCGACTTGGAGCGTTGCAGGCCAGGTGGCCGGCCCGGGCTGGAGGTGGCAGTGGTGCCAGGCGATGGACAGGGACGAGCAGGTGAAGCAGGTAGGGGACGAACATCCACTCGGCGCACAGCGACCGTACTAGGTGGTGGACGAGGAGGGGTGGCTGGAGGTATCTTGTGGGAAGATCCTTCTGCCCGTACAGGCGTTCGGCTTGCCTCAGCTGGGGTCACAGGACTATCACACAGGTTGATGAGACTGCTAAGGATGTCAATGTCCAATTGGGGCCGCCGACCAGGACAGGGCAAGACTCGGCGGCTGGGAGTGAGCACTGGCCCCCGAGGACCAGGGCTGAAGAGGGGCTGTCGGGCCAGCGGGGGTTGCACAGGCTCCTGTCGGGTGTTGGCCACATGGAGGCTCTTGACATACTTGGCCTTGTCAGCCTCCAAGCGTTCCACGGCACTCAGCTTCCGGGCTCCCCCATCCGCTGGCCTTGGTAGCAGGTAGCTGGGGACCTTGGTTCGCAGGCGAAAAGGTAGGGCAGGAGCGGCGGGGGCTGCAGGGCTCAGCGTGTCCACGGGCATGGCGGTTACATACCCCGAGGGCAGAGGCGAGGAGAGAGATACAGGCACAAAGTTGGCAGCTGGATGCCGGGCTCGGCTGCAAGCAAGAAAAGAAGACAGGCTGAGCACGTTCAGACAAAGGCTCGGCTGGCTGCGAAGCCTGCGCTATTATAAGGTAAAGGGCACGCCCCTGCCTCACGAAGAGCCAATCATCAGGCAGAATGTACCATTGGAGGGCCTATGGCCCCACCCACACACCCTTTCCCTCCAATACTGGACGAGGACCAGCGCAGCTGCCGGTGAGAGGGAAGAGGCAGAGACAGCAGGTCCACTTTAAAGAGAGCAAAGCAGGCTCCAGGCTCCAGGCTCCAGGCTCAGCCGCAGGGTCCTCTGAACAGACCCATTTATGGATGGGGAAACTGAAGCCTCAGGAAGGCAATGAACTTGCTTAAGCCGTCCCTTGCTCCCATGATAGAGGACACTAGAGACAGGAGAGTTGGGGTTGAATGGCCACCATCCCACATCCCACCTGGACTGCCCAGAGGAGCCAGATACCACCAACATCCCACAACTAGTCCAGGCAGGAAGTTGTGCAGTGCCAACCACCTGCCTGGGCCTGCCAGGCCCACAAAGGGCACAAAAGCAGAGGCTGCAGGGGAGGAGCAGAAAGAAAGCCCACACCCCGACCCTCGCAGAGCCCAGACTAGAGTAGCTTCCAGGATATGGCTCCAAGGCCAAGACCACAGAGATCAAGACACACAGACAGGAGTACCAGCCCAAAGCTAGCTGCCGGAGGGAACTGTCGAGGTCACAGCCCCACCCAGACGTATGCTGCTGACCAACCACCATGACAGTGCTCATGGGCTGTAAGGCCCATCCATGCCTGGGTGCTCAAGTGGCCCCATAGTTGTCCGACAGTCAGATCAAGGAAACGTGGCCAGAAAGTGCCACAGTTCTCCCCACCACCCCGGCCCCTCAGATATGCAGCAATGTCAAACCTTCTTGTCTCCAGGGGGGGGGGGGCTGAGCACAGGGACTACCAACTCTGGCAATTCACTCAACAACACTAGCTCCAGCCATGCTTCAAGTTCTCCATGGCTGCACTGAGACCAAGCATGTCCAAACACAGTAAAAACATCACTGAGACACCCAGACAGGGACTCCCCACTGTGTGCCAGACACTCAAAGCCACGCTCTCTTGATCCACCTCAAACAGCCCAGAAGCCTGTCACCATTTTGTAGCAGGGGAAACTGAGACTCTGAAACTGAGACTTCCCTAGATCCCAGAGGAGATTAAAAAGGCGATTTGAGCCCACTCCCGTGGCACTGCTTCTCCACACACACACACACACACACACACACACACACACACACTACACACACGCACACCCTGCTTCTCTTCTCTTTATAGTCATGGGTGCCATAGAACTTACTGTGGATATGGTTCTTTCATTCTTTGCTGTCCCCCACTCCCTAAAATACTAGCTCCAGGAAGGCAGAGGTTTCGGCTGTTTTGTTCACTGGGTCTCAGCTTCATGATGTGGCTCTCAATACATGCTAGATATTCCACAAGTGTGTCCTGAACTGAAATGCCTAGGAGGGTTAGCTGAGAACCAGCACACCAGTGAACTAGAGAAGCCCCGCCCACCGCAGACAGGTGAGTCCAAGGTAAGGGGGGTAGTGTTCCCAGGGCTGGCAACCCAGAGGGGCAGGTGCTCTCTAGGTTTGTAACTGTGAGCAAATTCCATCATCATGTTTTAAAGGCTGCATGCACTGGGCAAGCATAGCCTATCTGCAGATGTATCTGCACTTCCATCAGCTTCCCCCAGGCCCCCAGCACAGTGATGGGGTGGGGGTGGGAGGGCAGGGCTGCTCTCTAGACTCAGGGGCCTAATAGGCAGGAAAGGAGGGCTGGCCCCACTCCAGTAGACCCCCAGGTGACCTTGGGCAGGAAAGGTCTGGCCATTAGAGCTGCTACAGAGCCCTGCCTAGGTAGCCAGATTCTGCCCCACCTCCTTAACCCCCACATTTGCTCTGCCACCCAAACCAGTCCAACCCGTTGGTGGTGGCTGAGGCAGTTCCCTCCCAAACATCACCTGGGAAAGAGGAAGGAGGTCCATAGGGGCAGGGCCAGGGCAGAAGCTCCCCCACCACCACCACCTTGCTTCTATACCCACCACCTAACCCTAGATTAAAATGGGGCAGGAACAGATGCCACAGACCATCTGGGTCCCCACTCTCCCACCAGCCCCTGCCTTGCACCTTGCACAAGCTCTTAACAGACTGTTCCCTTATCTGCTAAAGGCAGTTAAAAATAGACCTCCCTGTGCCTTCGGGTCACCGCTGGAAAGATCAAACGGGTTCGCAGCACCTGGAAAATGGCCAGCGCTCTATAAACCAGGCTCGCTGTCAGATACTCAGGCTCTGATTACAGGAGTGAGCAGACCCGCCCCTTCCGAGGGTCTCTAAGCCCCATCCAGAAGGGCCGATCTAGGCTCCAGCAGGGACAAAGGAGACATCTGGTAGGGGCTGATCACAATGAGCCAGCAGACTGGCACCAACTCACGTCACAGGGGCCCCTCCAAGAGGAAGCCTGGGTCCGGGTCGCCTAGTGAGATTAAACGTCTCCTCTGGGGACTTTTCTCACCACGGGCTTTCAAATCCTGCCGCAAATGGCCCTAAATGCAGCAACCTGGAGCCTTTCTGGTCACTGTTCCAGGCCCATAGTCCGATTTTGTCCCTCCCTTCAGGCTCCCAAAGAACTGATCAGGACGCCAGGAAGGCCCCAGTTTGGTTTCGGCCCTTTCTCACTTAGAAGAAATCCTGGAGACTAAGGCGGCAAGCCTTGAGGTGTGAGTCCCCCATGATCTGCTGTTCCTCTCTGAGCAGCAGATCATGCGGGGACTGAAGGCACAATCCCTGCCGCGCTCCCCACTCCCCAGCACCACCACAACATACCTGGCTGCGCAAGCCGCCTCCTGCCAGCAGCCTGCGCGCCTCCCGCCCACCTGGCTCAGGTAGCCGGTATTTGCGCAACTTCCGGGGCCTGGTAAGTGAACCCGCCGGCCCGGAGTGTTCGAGGAGTGGGAAGGAGGGCCAGGCAGTGATCGCAATGGGTGACTGGCAGCCTGGTGCGGGAACCTGGCCGCAGCGGCTCCCCCAGGCTCACCCCGCCGGGCTCTCATCCGAACTGGAGCCTGTACAGCCGGCAGCACGTCAGGCAGGGTTGCACGGGATTCTAGTTGGCCTTCGCTGCCCGGCACGGGAAAGTGCTCTTCCTGAACATTTAATCTTTCCGTGATTAAACGGGGTGCAGTGAGAATTAGTGTGGTCTGGGTAGCCTTCCTATGAGGCAACTCCATTGTCATCCAAGTTGACTAATGGAAACCCCAGACAGGCCGGGCTGAGTCACTTGCCAAAATCAACCGGGGAGTCCAACCTGGGTACTTTCCCTCCCACCACTCCTCACCGCCACCCTTTCCCCTGTGTGCCAGCAGGTGGCTGGGCTTCAGTCCCATGAATGAGAAGAGTGGGACCTTAGGGGACAGCCTACTGCCAGTGCTCAAAGCTTGAGGTGCTGGCTTTGTGCCAGCTTGAAGGATCAAGAGAGGCAACCACAGTGGAGTGGCGCAAGATGGCCCATTTAACCCCTGAACAGCAGGACCACCAGCAGGGGGACAACCTGAAACCCATAGTTCACAGAGGAGACGGCAACCCTGCTGGGAGGGACCCCTGGCGGGATCCAGCTGTCCCCTCTGCCAGTCCAGTTTTCTGTCACTTTCCAGGGTATTGTGAGGTCCAGGGGAAGGAGACCCCAGCCCTGGCAAAACACTCCTCTACCCAGGAGGAGGCTAGGCCAGGGCTGGGGTGGGGCAGGGAGAGACAAGAAATGGTTCCTGTCCACTTTCCTTCCTTCTGAGCATTGAAGGCCCCTCTAGTCCTGTATGTTACAGGACAGAGGACAAGTCACCCACCTTGGTCCGTCAGCTCACTGCCTGGCCTGGCTGGGATAGCAGAGGAACAGGCAGTCAGCAGGCTTCAGGCCCTAACAGTGCACACTACAAAGACAGAGGCACCTGTCAAAGAGAAGCCTGCTCATTCCTGCAAATTTCTTTTAGCAGCAGACACTGTCTGAAGCTTTTTGTTGTCCTTGTCATTGGAGGAGGATGGGTGTTTGTTTTAAACGGGTCTTGCTGTAAAGTCCAGGTCAGTCTGGAACTCGCCATCCTCCTGCCTCAGCTACCCTTTTGGGATTACATTTATGTACTGCCATGCCTAGCTCAGATTATATGTGAACTCATCCCATTCTTATTCCTGTGAGGCAGATACTGCTATTGTGCCCATTCTACAGATGAGATAACTAAGGCATAGAGAAGTGAAGCCACCTGCCTGAGATCACACAGTCAGCAAATGATATAACCAGGATTTGAACCCAGGCTTGGATCTGATAGGGAGAGAGACAAGAGACAGAATGTACCTCCTGGTAAATCCCATAAGACCACTCAGCCACCTTGCCTGGTCTCCATAAGGATCCGCCACCTGTGGAAACACATCCAGGCTGTGTTTGGGGCTGCAGCGTCCTCCACTATAACATGAGACAATGGCGATGTTTTCCTAACAGATCCACACTTCACTACTAATGTGCTTGACCCTCATACGCTCCCGGGGATAAATTCCAGCCTCCCACACGGCCCTCTGGTCTTTGCCCAACTTTACCACCTCATCCAAACTGTCATTCCTGGACCAGCCACAGAACACTCCTGGCTGCTAGTCCTTTACAAACGTCTTTCCTACCCCAGGGCTCTTGCACCAGCTGCTTTCTAAAACCTCTTCCCTCACTGTCTCTGAGAGCCCTCCCTTTCTGCCCTGTTGGGCCTCCATGATCCTTCTTGCACCTCCTGTTCCCCTTAAAGCAGCACCTTTGCTGATCTTGCCATTCCTGGCGTTCACGTCCTTGTCACTTTTTTCCTAGCTGCCCACTGGACTGAGGGCCATAGCTCTGCTGTGTTTCCTCCTCCCAGGAACAAGCGAGAGGAAACGTCACTGTCCAAGAGGCTGAAGAAGGCCCAGGCCAGCATCAAGAGATACACATCAAACACATACAGCTCTCTGTATGTCAATCACACTCCAATTTCCAAAGGAAGGAAAGAGGGGGAGGGAAGGGGAAGACATGGAGGAAGATGGAAGGAGGAAGGGAGGAACACAGTAAGGAAGGAGCATGGACATGCCTGTGTCCCTCGCAGGAGCATTTGACAAGATCTTGGTGATCAGCTGGCACACTGACCATCCCCCCTTGTACTTAATAATTAGCGGGGGTGGGCGGGGACCGGGATCTCTGAGTGCCAAGTCTCCCCTCGGCCACCACATCCCTTCACCCTGTTCAAGCTTGACCACTTCCAGCCAAGCCTTGCTCTTCCTCCAAAGATGCAGAGTCAAAATCTTCAAGGCTCTGGCTCACCCCACTCATACCTCCGCTGTGGGGAACTTCTCCATACCTCAGTTTCCCCCGCTATAAAACAGGCCTTAGGCACGATGCTGCCATCAAAGAGAAAACCGTGATGCTAGCTGGACACGCAGATCTTCCAAGGCCCAGCTCTGGAGGGGGCATCCGCCATGACGCTGTAAGGACAAGAGCAGCAGCGTGGCGACAGCTAAAACTTCAGTCACTTGAAGCAGCGCCTGAAACAGCACCTTCCACATAGAAGGAAACGAAGCTGGGCATCGTGGCACATATCTTAATCTCAGCACTGAGATTAATGAGGCTGAGGCAGGAGGGTCATGAGTTCTAAACTAGCCTGGCCCCCTCCACATACACACATATGTAAAAGCTATCTAAAGAGCCAATGAATGTAAAGAAATAAGTTCCACACCTCTAGACCATTAAAGAAATGCCAATCGAAATCACAGTAGCACACGGTGTCACACCCATTGGCATGGGTCCTATCCAAAACATACATTAAGATAGTGTTGGAAGGAGGTGCGTTTTAGGACCCTGTGCACAGCGGATAGTGAAAACCACAACATGAGAGTTCTGTGTGGGTTAAATAGTGAATGACCAGAGCAGCACCTAGAAATCGCTGAACGCTCATCGTAAGGGACCCAGACCGTGCACGGCAGCGAAGATCCTCCCACTAAACCCGCAGCAGCCTTAGTGACCACAGCCAAAAGGCAGGCACAGTCCAAGGTCCCACCAGTGAATGAATGGGTAAGGAAACATAAAACAGATGATTCAGCCTTTACGAGGGAAAGGGGACTGACACACACTACATTGATGAAACTTGAAGACACCAGGCTAAGTGCAGTAAGCTGAACACGGTGGCAGATAGTGCGTGCTTCTGTGTAGATGTGTCCTCTGACTTCCGCATGCCTGCTGTAAAATATGTGTTCGTGAGATAAAAGCAGTAAGCCCCTCACTTCATAGGGTGGGGGAAATCATGGCTCAGACTGGTTTAGGACTGAGTACAAGGCAAGCGGCCTGAGCCCAAGCAGCTGTGCCCACTCTTCCCTTTGTATCCTTTCTTCCCAGTAGAAGGTAGATCCTCTAGGGCTGATCATTTTTAATAACATTCTTCACCGCCCCATCTGCTTCTCTGTCCTTTCAAAGGAAACCTGGCTCAGGCCTGGTAGACAGAGGAGGATCAAGAAGGCTCCAGGCAGTGGGGAAGAGCCAGCCCAGCTGTCCAGGTCAGAGACACCCAACTGGGCATTCTCCAGGGCAGGCCAGGTTCCAAGCTATTTCTGGAGTTTTCCCCAGCATCATGCCCTGGCCTGCCCGGGAGTCAGCCTTGCTCAGAGTAACTTTGCACGAACCTCAGGGAGGGAGTTATGAGTGGGCCACCATGGGAGGGGCGTGGGTGTGAATGCCTAGGGCAGTGAGCATCTATACAGATCTCCCCTCCCTCATATATGCTCCTCCACTAATTCAGACTTTGGGGACTCAGTTTGCACCCTGACAAAGTGGGAGCAAAGGCAGATTTACGGGGGACGGGAGGCTTGATTTAGACCTGTGGTCACACCCACTTCCTGCCCTACAGTACCCTGTCGAGGCCTGAGCTCACATGCAGTGTTTTATGCCAGCTCGGAATGTGAAGAAACTTGCCCAAAGTCACACAACCGGTGACAAATCACAGGCCGAGCCGTGACCTCATAACTTCCTGTAGATGTCATCAGTATATCTACTTAGTGGCTTCTCAATTAGCTGACCCGCGGTCGAAGCTTGGGATGGCAAAGCGCGTCATGGTACGCGCGCCATTTTCACTCAGCTCCTATGCTCAGTAGCCCACGTTTCTCTTGGTGCCCATCAGTACCTAAGCAGTTTCTGATTATTTCCCATCAGCCTCTACTGATGGCTGCTGCACATTTGTCCGGTCCCTGCTTGCTACAAGCCATGCAGCATTGTGGTACCTGTCAGTTTTGCCTAAAAAATGAGGTAACTGGATTGGGGGGTTTGTGTGGGGGGGGGGGTTTACTCTAACAGTGATGCCTATGCTTGCCAGAGTCGGCCAGAGCAGACACCACCCTGCCCTGCTCCATCCCCAGGACACCACACAGCAAATGGCCAACAGATGTTGGCTTTGATCATCTTGGTTCTAGAAGCTTCGGGCACCCTGACATTTTATGCCTGTGTTCAGCATCTCACTTGCCTGACACATTCCTGTGAAGAAGATAATAAACCACCTAACAAGATACCTAGAGCACAATATGGACCGGACACTACTGAGAAAAACGAGGCACACAGGGAGAGACCAGGCCACAGGAAGCCAGACAATGCGGAAAGAACACATGAGGCAGGGGGTGGACTGGACGCCCAAGGTGTGGAAGCCCAGTCGGTGGAGTGCTTGCTTAGCACGCACCAAGCCTTGGGTTCCATCCTAAAAATGGCATAAAACTAGCATGGTGGCGAAACATGCCTGTCATCAGGGAAGGCAGATCCAGGGCGACGGCGAGTTCAAGACCAGTCTAGCATACAGAGTAAGACTGAGGCCAGCTTGGCCCATGCGAGACCCTGAGGGTAAGGGGGGGACGCCACAAGGACACACAGACAGGCAAACACAGACTCCCCCCAGAGCCAGAATGAGGACTGGAGGACGAGCAGTTCCCCTCAGAAGAGAGCCTCCATCAAATCTGCCTCTTCCCTGTGCCGAGGACTGGAAGAATCCTGAAGAGTTAAGTCTGTGACTTTGAACAATGGGCTCAACTTCTCAGCACCTCAGTCTCCTCACCTATGAAAAGAGACGGACAATGGCAGCCTGAGCAAGAAGCACAGTCCAGCCTAAACCAGACGCTTAACTTGGGAGGGCCTGACCCAGCCCATGGCTCTAAAGTTCAGTGACTGGCAAGGCTGACCCCCCCAACACACACACACACACACACACACACACACACACACACACGGAGTGCACAACATTCACAGGAGCAGACTTCCGAGAGGCCCACGTGACTTCCAGGCCCTTTGGCTCTGCTGTCCTGCTAGCCTGCCCCCAGGGAGGCTCTCTCAGAGGGCAGCCCTGGGATTCCGGACCATTCAGGCAGAAAAGTTGCCAAAGAGTCCCTGGGGAAAGGAAGGCCACATGGCCTGGAGGGGAACTCCAAGGACAGGTGGGGCGGAGGCAATCTAGCCCTGGGATCCCCTGAGCCTTGTCCTCCCAAAGCCATGAGAGTGACCAGCAGGGACTCTCTGAACGTCTCACGGCAATCTGCCTGAGGTGGAGGCTGCAGGGTGGGACAGGGAACAGCCTGGATACTCCGCGGGCCGCCCGGGCTGGACACGAGACCTGGACCCTCTGTCGGTCATCTGTGCTGGGACGCTTGCCTAGGACGGTGTGTGGACGCTGCTGCCCCCGGACCCTGTGCCCTGCCTCACCCCACGCTTACCTGCACCCTGTGTCTGGAGTCCCCCGCCTCTCGCGGGCTGCCGAGGCTGACAGCTGGAGCACTTGGTCCCCGCAGCTCTGAGGCGGCCGTCGCGTGTTGAGACCGACGGGCTCTCGGGAGAGGGAGGCCCTGGCTGTCCCACGGTCCTGCTGGGCGAAGGTCCCCAGAGTCCGTAGGAAAGGGAAGTGAGCGAGCCGTCCCCGTCGCCCGCCGCAATGGTTCGCCCCGGACTTCCTGATTGGCCCATCGCTTCCGTTCGAACGGCGCGCCACCAAAGTTGCCAAGCAACCTCAGGAGCGGCAGATGGAAGGGGGGCGGACCCACGGTGGCCGCCCGGAGCCCAGCTGGCCGCTCGTCCTTCCTGCTGCCCCGACCCCTGGCAGCCAATGCATTCCCTTTTTTCTCCTCCTCTTCCAGCTGGGATTTCCTCGGTCCCCAGCTACAAGAATTGCTAGTCCCAGATTTGTTTGGTTTGGTTTTGCACAGGCTCTAGTCCCAACTTTTTTTTTTTTTTTCACTAAGCTACCCAGGCTGACCTTAAATTCACGCTGTGGTCCAAGGAGCCCTCAAACTTGTTATCCTCCTGTCTCAGCTTACCGATGAGTTGGTATTACTTGCCAAGCCACCAAGCTGGGCCCCACTCCCAACTCTGCAGCTACCTCTCTGTGTGATTTCCCACTAGCCCCTGTCTCTCTCTGTTCCCCTACTGCAATGCTAACTCAGTAGTTCCCACAACGCTTATCAAAATCAGTTCAGTTATAGTACCTAATATCCACCCCGGGAAGAAGCTAAGTTGAGCCTTCTGCATAATTATTGTCGGTACTCACGACATAACTGAGGTACCTACCTTCAATTGTCTCCACTTTCTAGTTGGGAATATTACGCAGTAACTTAAAATGACATGATTTAAAAAAATTTTTTAAAAAATATTGGAGGAATGCTAAGGAAGTGTTGCAGGGTTTTTAAATTTTATTTATTTTTAATTTTATGTGCATTGGTGTTCTGCTTGCATGTATGTCTATATGATGGTGTTGGGATCCCCTGGAACTGGAGTTACAAACAGTTGTGAGCGGT
This sequence comes from Alexandromys fortis, assembly GCF_014885135.2. Classification (NCBI taxonomy): domain Eukaryota; kingdom Metazoa; phylum Chordata; class Mammalia; order Rodentia; family Cricetidae; genus Alexandromys; species Alexandromys fortis. The sequence goes on along the minus strand of NW_026067952.1, from coordinate 14,983,281 downwards.
CGTTGTAGGTGCTGGGAATTGAACCTAGGTCTTCTGGAAGAGCAGTCAGTGCTCTTGACCACTGAGCCATGTCTCCAGCCCCATAGTATTGTGTTTTAAACATAGGTTTCAAAGCGCTCCTTACAGCAAAATAGATAATAAACACACAACCGTACTATTCATACAATAAACATATCCTATTTGCAATAACAGCAGCTAATTTCCCTTTTACACTTAAATATGTTTTATCCATTCTTTGAGAATGTCATCCATATACACAAATGATGTATTTTGATCATATTCACTCCACGCTCCTCTCCCTAACTTCTCCTACATCCATCCTCTCTCTCTCCTTCCTTTCCTTTGCTTTTTTATAACCCACCACGTCCAATCTGCTGCCCGTCTGCTCATGGGTGGAGAGCTATATACTAAACCATGATTAAACTACCAAGGGCTGCACCCTTTAAAAAAACAACTGATTTTCCTTCCCCAGAAGCCATCAACTGTCCAAAGCGCCTCAGCTAGGGCTTCCAGCTCATCAGCCCCTCCCTGCTCTGTACTGAAATATTAACTGGTTTGATCTTGTGCAGCCGCTGTGAGTTGCAAAGCACAGTGGTCCTGTAGCATCCAGAAGAATCTTTTCCGACCTCTGGCTCTCACAGTCTTACTGCCCCCTCTTTCTGATCTGATACAGATTTCACATCTGTGGTTGAACACACCACAGACACCTATGCTCCGCCCTCTAACCAGCTGTGAATCTCTGCTGCCATTGGCTACACAAAGACGCTTCTCTGGTGAGGTCTGACAGCTGCGCCAATTTTACGGGTATAGAGATACGAATTTAGAGGGCAGTTTGATATTATTTTCATTTAGCAAAATAATAGCAGTAGGTTCGCCCTGGAGCTGGTGAGCTCGCCGGTCACAGGTTCTGGGTCCGATTTGCCATGCCAGGCATACGTACGCTCCTGGGGAACACGCCCTGAATCCAACCGGAAAGCTGTTGGCTGGCCCATAGCATTTGTGCCACTACAGTATCCATGCCAAGCCGGCCGGCCACTACTGTAGCTCAGAGGATTCGTATCTGGGGAAGACGACTGATGTCTTTTCTCTCCCAGCAGCCCACACTGCACCTTCTGGTGCTATGAAAGCTAGCCCACAGGAAGGGCGCGTCTTAGCAGTACTTCATTTCTTAGTCATGCTTTTGGGAATTTTGCAGATTTCTAACTCTTGAGCTATTAGAGGTGTAGCACGATTAATAAAAACCCAGAGACCAATATTGGGGTTCAACGTGAAGGTCAGAAGAGCAAAACAGCCTGCCACTGGCTCTGACCTCCATCTCAGTCTGAAATGGCGGTCCTGCCTCCAGGCATCTCAGAATGAGACTGAGACTGAGAGCTGTCTCCTCCCGTTTTATAATCCTCTCTAGGGCTGGGATTAAAGGCCTGCACCACTACCTGGTCTGTAAGGCTGATCTGTGCGGCTGTTTGACTCTCTGAATTTCAGGCAAGCTTTATTTATTAAAATGCAAATGAAATATCACTACACAGAGGAAATTTTCTAAACTTCTGTTTGTATGTGTGGTTTAGTGCACACACACGTGTTTAGTGCCCACACACATGTGTATAGATAGAGACCAGAAGAGGAATTTGGGTGTCCTGCCTTCTCTCTCTCTCTCTCTCTCTCTCTCTCTCTCTCTCTCTCTCTCTCTCTCTCGTTTCCCCTCTCTGAGACACGGTCTTTCTATGTAGTCCTGTCTATCCTGGAGCTCACTATGTAGACCAGACTAGCCTCAAACTCAAAGCTAGCTCTAAACTCTAATCTCTGCCTCTTGCCTTATTCTCTTTTAATTTTAGTTAATGTTTTACATTTGTTTGCGTGAGTGTGTGCAGAACAGAACAGAAGAAACTTGTGAAAGTCGGTTCTCTTCCACCTTGCAGGCTCTAGGGCTCGAAGTCTGGTTATCAATCTCCGATCTCGGTCTGGTCCTCTCACTGGCCATCTCCATCTCGTTCTCTTGAGACAAGACATCTTACTGAACCTGGGACTCAGCTGCCGGCCAGCAAGGGCCGCTGAGTTTCCTGTCTCTGCCCTGCCACAGCCTGGGGACACATGTATATAGTCCCATATAGCTTATGTGAGCTCTGGTGATTTGCAATCAGCTATTCATGCTTGCTCAGTAAGTACCCTTGTCTGCTGAGGGACCTCCCCGGCTCAAGAACAATTTGTTCAAGGTGCTGGAATAAGTTAGCTTGAGTTGATTGTAGTTCCCCGCTAATGTTTACATCTGCATTGCTCTGTTTGCCGCTGGCCCCGGTTCCATTCCAGCTGTTGTCATTGAGTCACTGACAGAGCACTTACTGTGCAGAGGCCCAGGCCAGGCCGAGGAGGGGTTAACAACACATCAAGCAATTCAGAAGAGACTTCTGTCAGCACGGCACAGGGGAGTCTACAGCTACGTTAACACTCAACAGGCCAGTTTCATTTGGTCTTGGAAGCTAACCAGGGTCAGGCCTGGTTAATACTCAGATGGGAGGAAGGTCAGGGAATGCCGTGTGGTACAAAGACAAATCTGGGACTGTAAACTTCTTATGGGAAATGTGAACAAACTGTACTGTCTCTTCTACCTAAGGTAAAATTAGACAAAGTTCCATTTTTAAAAGTGTAAAGAAGCCACTTGGCAGAAATTCAAATTCCTCCAAAATCAGCACTTCTTGAAGCCAAAATAGATGTTCAAGTTTCATTTCTGCCTAGAAACTGCGCTGTTCTGTATGAGTCAATCACAAAAGGACATGTGGCCAAGCTCTGACCACTGAGAGAGGCCCCTTTGTTAGCAATAAAAGCCCAGGGGAGCCACAGTGTATGGGAGGCCACAGCACTTCTCACAATTCCCCAGAAGTCTCTGCCTTGCTGAAATCCCTTGGACTGGGTGCTCATTTTCTTGAGATCCCAGACCCATTTCTTCTGACATGGTTCCAAGCAAGAGGGCTCTTTCTCCACAGCCAAGAGTCTTGCAGACTGATTCCCATACTGGGAGCCTCATCCTGCTGCGTCTTTGCAGTGGCACAGGGTGTAGAGACACTCTCTGGCTCCAGAACTAACAGAAACCTAAAAATCAAAAGTAGATCAGCAATTTGGTGATAAGCAAACCAGGCGACTTCATGTCTGAACCAAGGCAGGAGGCTTGGACTGTAAAGTACCGCGCCTTGGTGGTTGGAGGTTTGGGTGGCAAGAATGTGGCTAGGGTGATAGTCAGTCAGTCCTAGGTCACTCTGAGAATGGGACGCTCCAGTGCATGGGTGTTGACTAAGTCTATGCAGGACCAGAGAAGAGAGAGATGAGGATTCTCCCTGACATCCCCCATAGCCCATTAGGGTCGATGCTGAGGCTCTGGGAATACAACTCCAGAAGCAAGGGGAAGTAGAAAAGATCTGAGGCCAATATGAATAAGATTCCTGGAGTTGAAGAGATGGCTACATGGTTACAAGCACTGCCTGCTCTTCTAGAGGACCCAGGTTTAATTCCCAGCAGCCACACAGATTCTTACACTGTGTGTAAGTCCAGTTCCAGGAGATCTGATATCTTCTTCGGGCCTCACGGTGTACAGACATACATGCAAGCAAAGCACCCATATACATTTTACTTATTTATTTTTTGTTTGTCTACAAGGGGCTGTTTTTTGAGACAGGGTTTCTCCGAGTAGCCTTGGCTGTCCTTGGAACTATCTCTGTAGACTAGGCTGACCTCAAATTCACAGAGATCCGCCTAACTCTGCCTCCTGAATCCTGGGATTAAAGCTGTACATCACTGTTGTCCAGCAACACATATACCTTTTTTAAAAGAATAAGATTCTCCCAAACAGTCCTCTGAGGCACAAGGTCCAGTAGTAGGGAGCTAGTCCCTGCACAAAGTGAAGCTGAGGACTCTGACAGACGATCATATGGAGTGACTGATCAACTGGATCGATTCTTTGTGCCCTCACTCCATACCCGCCCGGGGTTGATTTTAGTACTGCGTATTCTCTTCTCTAGTGAAAAGAGAGGGATGAGAAGAAGGGCCTCTTGAGAAATAGACATCATCCCACACAGATGCCATTGCAGCAGTTGAAAAACTCCCCAACCAGCAACCCACACGGAATAATAACAATGAGCTCCACCAAGGCCATACGGTCATAAGAGGGATGAGAAAATCAGTGTCATTCTGGTCCTAGAATATGACAAAAAAAAGCCTTTAATATGCAGCAGGGGAAAGGAAAGGGTCATGAGGAGTTCCCAGAAAGGCTGAAGAAGATGGGAAAGTGTTTGGAATTAAACACAGAAGAGCCCTTGGGACAAGGGATGCTAAAATTACATTTGGTAACTAACATCTGGCTAGACATAGCAGGAGAGTTACAGAACGCTGGGGGGGAGGGGGTGAAAGGTCAGAAACTTGTGTTATTGAGGGAAATCCAAAAGGTGTATGGAAGAAAGGATGAAGAAAAACAGAAGCAAAGACAAAAATGATGCCTGCCGTCTTTTACAAAACAAGTTGAGCAGCAAAGCAGGACCCAGACACTTGAGGTCTAAGTCAGGCAGTCTAGGGCTTCTGTCTTAGTTTGCATCTCCGCTGCTGTGATAAAACACTGACCAAAACTGTTGTGGGGAACAGTGTTTGACTTGCCAGTCACAGTCCACCGCTGATGGAAGTCGGGGAAGGAACTGAAGCAGAGACGGTGGAAGGATGCTGCTTACTGGCTTGCTCTCCATGGCTCTCTGTATGCTTTCCTGTTCAGCCCAGGGGTGGCACCACTCACAGTGGGCTGTGCACTCCCACATCAATCACTAATCCAAAAACTGCCTCAAGGGCCTGCAAATCAACCTGATGGATACGTTTTCTCAGCTAAGATTCCCTCTTCCCAGGTGACTCTAGTTTGTGTCAAGTTGACCAAAACAAACAAAAAGAAAAAAAAAATAAAACAAAACAAAAAACTCTATTGTAACCCCCCGTAGGACTGAGACAGAAGAAAATCCCAGAATAGAGAAAAAAAATGTTATAAATGCGGGATGAAAGGGACATTTCGAGGGGACATGCCCAGTCTTAAAAAGAGAACAGGAAGTAATCCCCCCCTTCTTGTGACCTTTGATGAGAATTGGGGAAATCAGGGATTCTTTTTTTAGCAGGTTCCAGTGGGGATGCCCCATAGATCTACGGGTGGGACCACGGGAGAGGAAATGGTTTTTCTGGCTGTTCTCGGGGCTACATGTTGCTCTCTGTTCTAACTAGACCCAGGAGAATGTCTTCTGCCATCTAAGGCTGCACTTATAGAAAACTATGTAACTGAGGGGCTCTGTGTGCTCTTTCTCCTGCCTTTTCTTGTTTACCAAGAGGCTTTCACTTCAAGGTCACTGGTATCTCCTAGACACCATCAAAAATGGAAACTTTTTATAACTCTCAGGCTGTTCCAGACCAGAGGAGGAGGAAAGACTATAAAAATCCCTGCAGCAAAGAGTGTTCACAATAGGGGAAAGAAACTTGGCATCTAAAAGTATTTGTACAGATAATCCTAATTCACTACTGTGTGCTACATATAATTTGGATTCAATTTTTGTTTAGGGAAATGAAATAAGAAGCAGGTTATGAGAGAGAATTGTGAAGAAGACTGTAAACTTGAGATTATGTTTTTGGTAACAAGGGTTATCAAGAACAGAGAATAACTTTAGATAAGGGTGGATTTTGTATGATAAAGCATCTTTCTCCTAAGAATGAAAAATAATAAATGAGCACAAAACCATGGATGCGTAAAGCCAAGACACAGTTGTACTAGGCCGATGAGGGACAGGACTTAGGATGATATGTGGTTGGTGATTCAAGATTATTAGTTGTTAAATCTCTATGGCTACCAAGAGCTACTCACGGCAATGTTTACAAGAACAAGCATGGATGTCTGATGGGAATAATTACATTTTTGCTAACTTTGCTAGGATTTAACAACTGAGGGAAATGGAGTCATAAAAAAAAAATCAAGAGTCATTTAAAACTGTCCAGGATGTTTTGTCTAAGCCTTACCTTGATGTTACACAGAAGCAGAATTTTATGATAAAGAAAGTCATGCTTTAGAGCCTTAACAGCCAATTCCCGGAAGGCCAACACCAATGAGAAGAGAAGGGAAAAAGGGCACAGCCTCTTGTCCTCCACAGTTGTCAAGATCCAGGGCATAATGGGACCCCAGCCCCCATAAATCACTTATTCTCTTGATCAAAAAGGCCACAAAGCCTCCAGAGATTGGACTCCAAACAGCACACAGCTTAAAGGAAGGGAGTTACTGGGGACCCCCGGCTATGTGTGAGGAAACATTGAAGTTATAGTTGTATAATCTACACCGTCGCTGAACATGCGTGTAGGGCATGTATGATTTGCCAAACCACAGGCAAGAAGATGAGAAAAGCAACCCTATGAGAGGCCTCCTGATAATCTGAGACTCTGTGTATCCAGCGAGATGTTGTCCAAAGTGGGCCAACTGAAATATTTATTGGTTATTGTAAACCACTTAACTAATTGGGTCGAAGCCTCCCCTCCTCCTGGTGGTACAGCTAACCATATAGTGAAGATGCTCCTAAGACCCACAGAAAATGCCATTCAGATGACAGCAGGCAATTCACTGCCACCGGTTAATTATACCCAGCTGGACGTTAACTGGGACTGTCATGCTCCCTGGCACCCTTCCTCCTCGGGTCAAGTTGGAAAAATGAATCAGATCCTTAAATGACAAATTATTAAGTTAATTTCAGAATCCCATTGCCTTGGGATAAGAGTTTGTCTATAGCTTTTGCTTAGAATCCACCCAGCCCTCAGAAGGACCTCAGACCGTCCCTTATGCTGTATGGGTCGCCACTCCTGGGAGACACCTTCCCACAGAGAACCTGAAAACTGCCCCTTCTCCGCTTTGCTTTTAGACAGCAAGACCTCCTTATCCTGACCCCACCATGCAAGTGTCCAGGCCATTCTTTCCACCCTGCGGACCTGACGGTGATAAAAATTTAGAAAGAGAACCAATTGGAACTGGCCTGGGAGGGGTCCTCTCAGGTGACGTAAGCCAGGGAAACTGCAGTCTGGATTGGCTGAAGGAAGTTGGACATATTACCCCTGAGTAAAGGAGGCTGCTGACCACAGTGCCCAGGGAAATCGGTGGATCCTACCTCAAGGAAGCTTTTAGAAATTAAAACTAAGAAGGAACTGCTTTAGCCTTCTTATTATGGTCACGGGAAACCTAGTGACCGATGTAAGTTTTCTACTAACTGGTCAGTCTGGGGCACAGCAGGTCGTACCCTGTAGTACCCAGAAAGCCAGAGATTACTAGAGACAAAAGCGCACGAGTAATGGAAATTGATGATTTAAAGCAGATGACAGAGGGTAGAAATGGGTTGAGGAGAGCAGGGAATGGAGGCTTGGGATGAGTTGAATATCCTGTCCATGAATTAAATAAAAGGAAGTGTTACACCTGCCCAGCAAGGGGGCCAGCAACTTGCGTGCTTCTGTTCCACTCAAACGGACTTCACTGGCCCTACAGACAGGATGCATGGTCCTCCTCTTCAGAATGAGCTGGCCTGAGGGCATCTGTCTTTTTAGTCCTCCTCTTTGTTCCTAGGGACTAAGGGCAGGGGCCTGTGGATTATCTGAGCTCCTCTGTTAGGAACCAGGATACCTGCTGCCTCGAGAGGAGAGGGGAGAAAACTGGAATCTTGGGAAATCTGCCAAACTCCCCAGCTTTTCGGTGTTTCTGGATGAGTCTTGGAGAAGGCCCAAAATCTTTCACCACCTGTGTTAGTCAGGGTCACTATTGCTGTGATAAAACGCCATGGCCAAAGGGACTTGAGGAGCAAAGGGTTTTTACACTTACACTCTGTAGTCATTACTGAAGGAAGTCAGGGCAGGAACTCAAGCAGGGCAGGAACGTGGAGGCAGGAGTTGATGCAGAGGCCATGAAGCGGTGCTTCTTTCTGACTTGCTCTCCATAGCTTGCTCAGCCTGCTTTCTAATGGAATCCAGCACGCCAGCCCAGGCAGGGACAGCAGCAGCCAGCATGGGCTGGGCCCTCTCCACTGATCACTAATTAAGCAAATGTTCTACAGGCTCCCCTAGAACCCAGTCTTCTGGAGGCATTTTCTCACCTGGGGCTCCCTCCTCTCAGAAGTCCTTAGCTCATGTCAAGTTGACATAAAACTGTCCAGCATGCCTAGTTTTGTGTGGTGCTGGGGTTAGAACCCAGGACATGCTAGGACACCTCTGCCACCTGGCCTGCTTCGCCAGTCCAGTCCTGTATTTTTAAATTAGGGCAGATAATATCCACTTTTGCATTTTTAGAGTCTCCATAATTATTTAAAGTAAATCTACTTCAGTAATGCAGAGCAAAGCTCAACTGAGAAACCTTAGTTCACCAGGGGAACTGGAGGATCACGGGCAATGGTGATCACAAACCACTCACCTCTGAAAGCCAGGCTCAACACATGGGGAAACCAAGGCTCAGGGAGGGAGGGGGCCCTGCCTAGACACATAGAGCAGGTGGCCAAAGCAGGAGGGGACAGATGGCATAAGCTAAGAGGAGAGCCTGTGTCTCCCTTAGGGTTGTGGAGGAAGGCTCTCCCCTCCCCCATCCTCCGCCCACACCAGGGGAGAAGTTGGGGGTCAGGAGCTGCCCCGACAGATGGGATTTGCAAAGGAAGAGGGCTAGGAGGGAAGGGTGTCCCCAGCCTGCAAACATCTCATGAAAGTAAAAGACTTTTTCCCTTAGGCTCCCCTTAACCCCAGATGGCAGGGTCAGGAGGGAGAAAGAGAAGCAATGGGGATAGCTGCCCTTTCCCTCAGAAGTTCATGGCCTAGAGACAGAACCTTTGTAGAAGTTTGACACCCATATCCCAGACAAAGCTCAGGCCTTTCAACTTGAACCACCCCTTCATGACACATGCTAATGAGACCCCAGTGAGCCTGGCTGCATCCTGCCTCAGGCAGGCAGTCCACAGGGTCCAGAGGCCTGCTGACACCTCAGTGTGCCCCCCCCCCCCCGCAGACTCCCCTCCTGTATCCTGCCTGGACACTGCCACTCAGGTCCTGACTTCAGCTCTCTCTTCCAACACAGGCAGACTCTTGTCCACCATCTGCTCCCAACTCCAAATCATTGGTTTCTGTGGCTCTCTCTGCCTCTCCTTCACTTTCACTTAAACAGTTAGCCATGAAGTCCCTCACACTCTCCAGAGCCCGGTACCTCCTCACACCACGGATAATACCTGTGGTCCCTTATCTTCCTGTCTTCATAGGTGTCTCAGCTCTTCTACCCCATGCAAGTGCCTCTGGCAGGAGTCTGGCTTACCCCTCCCTGCCTGTAATACTGCCCAGCACACAGTGGTTATTCCGCAGATATCCACAAGGGAAGCAACAGGTGCTGGAGGAGGCAAAGGTCAAACGCCCGTCCCAAATGCTGGAGAAGCAGATGGGTCCACAGAAAAGACAAGATACAGACACCCTCATGTGCCCCTTCAGCAAATGTGTGCGCTGCTATTGTGCCAGGATTAACTGCTCTTGTCACCGTTAGTTGTCCTGCCCCTAATGGCTATGTCCACACCCAAGGCAGGAGGGCTTGACTGGGCCAGGAGGACACAGTCAGCACAGAAAGCCTTGGGTCTGGAGGGGGCAGGAGTGCTGAGGAGCCTAAAGAAGTGAGGGGGGTCAGAGTAGGAACCTGTCCTGAGTTATGATTTTCTTTTCTTTTTTGTTTTTTTTATTTAAATAACTGCTTGGCCCATTAGCTCTAGCTTCTTATTGGCTAACTCTTTTATCTTAATTTAACCCATTTCTAGTAATCTGAGTATCGCCATGTGGCTGTGGCTTGCCGGATAAAGTTCCGGCGTCTGTCTCTGTTGTGGCTACATTGCTTCTCCCCGAGTTCTCCCTTTTCTGAACAAAACCAGAATATGGAAAGGCCTACGCCCTCCAGACAACCATGGCCTCCAGGGGGACTGCAGGGCATTCCCAGGTAGATTCTCAGAGGCCATAGTCACTTCTTTCCCTAGGGCAGGAGTCACCTCCTCATCTCAGAGCAAGGGACTCCTTGGGGCTCTTTCAGATCCTCTACTGTGGGTTTGAAGGCATCCTTCCTACAGAACTTAAGGTTTCTAGCTGGCCTCATCTGCCTGTGAGATCAGAGCAGACTCCATCCGCAGGGTGCACTGTGTCAAGTCCACTGCTACAGGAAATCCCTTGTCAACTCGAAATCACCCTTGAGGGACAACGGGAGATAGGTTGCGTCCGTTGCTGTTCGAGGCAATGGTTTCAAAGCTGCAGACTAAGGTGTCTGGTGAAGAAATGTCCCGATCCCTCTAACATCCAGAAAGAGCTTTCAGAAAAATCCAGCACAGATATGGCTGTTGCTGATGGAAGCCAGGGTGATGGACGTGTGGTTTTTAAAGTTATTGGTATCCTGCAGACCTGAAGGGATTCTAATTCACTCCAAGTGTGTTGATGGGGCTCCTGAACAGGAGACTGACTTTCTACACAAACACACCAGCCCTGCCTTCAGGATGTCCCAGCCCTGGGTGTTCCTCCTTGTCTGTTGCTCCTTCTCCTGGGACTCCCGACTCTCTACCCTGGCAGAGGCATCTGGTGCTCTGAGTGGCTCTCAAGACCTTCGCTACAAACCATCCCTCCCCACACATGAGAAGGAGCAAGAAAAGGGGCCTCGCTCAGCTGTTCCCTGGAGACCAAGTCCTGTCCCTGTGAGTGGGGGAAGAGATGCAGGACACTCTTTTCCTTCCTCACGCCGCCTGCTCCACCCTTTTGGATCAGGGCCAGGCTGACACTTCTGTCTCCTCCTTTGACTGACAGAGACTCTGAGATCCAGGCTGTCTCCGAGGCTCCCCTCCCCCCCTTCTCCCTGTCTGGACTGTTCTCCACTCTCTGCTCTCACACAGGTCAGACTGAAGATGGCCAGGACACAGGAAAGTAGCGAGGCAGGGCACGTGCAGGGATGAGGGATATTCCAAGGCCATGGGTGGCTATGGTGCCAGCAGGCTATGCTTCTCCCCTGCCACTCCAGACACGCATGCCCTGCTCAGGCAGGAACCCCAATCCTCCTCAAGTCTCCCCTCTCCTTTACCCCCAAATCCAGTCATTAAACATCTGTTCATTACAATTTCTTCCGCTGCACTGGTCTGTGGTGTCTCCTTGTTCCTCAGATGCAAGAGCCAAACCCATTCGAGAGGGGAGCTACATGCCTCACCCACGTTTTCTGGAGATAAAGTCTTACTAAGTAGCACAGGCTGGCCTTGAATTCATCCCCTTGCCTTCACCTCCCAGGTACTAGGATGGCAAGCTTTACACTACTACACTTGGTACTGTTGTCTGCCAGACTGGGTATTAGGACTTCAGCCACGAGCAGAACAAACACAGTCCCTAACTGTCTCCCCGACAACAGTAGAGACCCAGACCCCAAACAAGAGGCACAAATGCACATATAATACACCATAAAGGGTGCTGTGCAAAATTCCAGAGCATCCCCATCGGGTCAGCATTTTAGCGAAGCCGTCACTTTGGAGGCAAGAGTGAGCAGAGAAGTTGGGCGGTGGTGCCAAACACCTTTAATTCCAGCACTCTGGATCCACCCAGAACCAAGTGGATCTTTGAGGCCTGTCTGGTCTACAGAGTGAGTTCCAGGACAGCCAGGACTCCCCTGTCTATATATATATATATATATACACATACTCAGAAGCCTGACCACACTGAGGAAGGAACTATGCGGCTGCCTTGGGGGAAAGGGTCGATGAGAAGGGAATAAAGAAAGCAAAGGTCCCAAGGCAGGAAATAAGTTTGTCACTGGGTGCAGACTGCAAAGAGACCTTTAGGAGTTGGAGTGGAGCCTGATGCAAGAAAGGAAGCAAAGTCACTCAGCTTTCTGTGGACAGGTGAGGAGAGGTGTTGTGCAGAGAGACAGGCAAACAGCCTCCCAGGGCTGAAGAGAAGGTGGGGGAGGGCAGGACCTTGATAGGAGAGATTGCAACAGTTCAGGCAGGCCTCGAAAGAGGCTGTGAATGGTGCCTACAGGGCACCATAGAAAAAAATCATAGGTCCACTTGGGAGTCTTGTTCCCTGTTGACCTTCCCTGCAGGGAACACAGTGAAATTCAGAGGAAGACAGCTCCCACCTCAGAGCTCCTCTCCCAGCTCCACGTCCTTTCAAGTTCTCCAGACGGCGCCTCCTGGTGGCGACTTCTTGGAACTGCAAGCCCTCAAATTCCTGCGCAAGCTGGGTGAGGTTTGCTCTTGCTCTCACCTCCCCCCGTTTGACCCGCTCACACCCTCTCGTGATGCGCAGCATCCACCCCGGATACTACCCGGATACACCCGGATACCCCGCCATGTATTACCCCACATCTGCCCTACCCTGTGAGCGGTGACTATTTCTCTCAGCAGAGGGAAGGGAATTTCCCCAGTCCTTTACTCTTGCGCGGCAGAGGTGTGCACAGGTATCCATTCCTGCCTGCGCACCGGGAGGCAACTCTCTGCCCCACCTCGTTCCTCAGGTTGGATAGTATGTAGCCCCTTATCTACAATCTGTCCGTGTGGCATTCCCTCCACCTCCAACTCCTGGCATGCCTGAACCAGGCGTGTCCAACTTTTTGACGTCGTGACTGGATACTGTCATCTACAAAGTTCATGCTAGCGAACCGCTTAATAGCTAGCAAAAATATTAAACTCTCATAAAATTTACAGTTTTGTGTTGGACCCCGTTGGTAGCTATCCTCTGCGACATTTAACCTGAGAGGCCGGGAGGCTGCAGGGTTTTCACACAGAACCTGAGGGAGCTGTAACTTCCCTTGAATTTCACAGTTTAGGGCTCCTCCCACCACTCCAGGGTGATGTAGGTGGGGCCTCAAAGCACCCGGTATTTTTGTTACTTAATCGTCCTTCTTTTTTTTTTTTTTTCCTTTATAAAAGTATGTTATAGCCAGGTGCTGATGGCACACGCCTTTAATTTCAGCACTGGGGAGGCAGAATCAGATGGATCTCTGTGAGTTCGAGGCCAGCCTGGTCTACAGAGAATTCCAGGACAGTCAGGGCTTCAACAGAGAAACCCTATATCGGAAAGGGGCGTGTTATAACTTTAGATTAAACAATCTTACCGATTCACAGATGGCTAAAGTAATCAGCTATTGATTCCTCTTCCCTCTCACTTCCCCCCCCCCCCCCCCCCCCCCCCCCCCCCCGCACACACCCACTCCACTGTCAGCGCTTCTAAATTATTTCTTCTGGGTCTTCTGTGCTTGTGAGACTTATTCCTAGGAATGGTTTTCAAAAGAATGAAGTTATGCGGTGTGTATTAATTTCTCCACCCCCTTCCCCGTGCTGTTCTGGGCTCTTGAGCTGTATTCTTGAGTGTTGGATGCTTTTGATAAGGACTGCGGGGTGCTGCCGCCCCGCAAAGGGAACTAAGGGGTCCTTGGCTGGTCTGGAGGTCTCTCTAGAGCCCTTCTCTAAGCCTGTTCCCTCACGGAACTCTGGCCACTCGCTTTTTGCCGTCAGCCTCGCGTCTCCTTCTCACACTAGCTTTAAGGTCTCACCTGCGACACCCCGGAGTGCTGGCTGGGATGGGGGATCCTTAGCTGTGAAATGCTAAGGCCCTTGTGTAGGAAGCAGGCTCCTTCGCCTCCTGGCGGCTGCTAGGGTGAACTGCAGCGGCGCCTTCGCGCCCGACCTTCCTACCCGAGGGTGCGGTCAGGAAGCTGCGCGAGGGAACCCTCTCTGTGCGTCCTGGGCAAAGGAGGACAGGCTGGTCCCTGCTTCCCCGCCCCTCCCCCCCAGGAACGTGAGCGCCACCTTGAGTTTCCCGAGGCTTTATGCATTTGCAGGTACCAGTTATGGTTGCGTTGTCCTTTTGTATTTCTTAATAAACCAGTTTTTTTTTCCTATTACGTTTATTTGCGGGGAGCTGGGGGAGACAAGCAACACCGTGGGTGGTCAGAGGACAATTTGCGGGAATCGGGTTTCTCCTTCCATCACACGGGTCCCGGTAATCGAACTCAGGTCAGTAAGCTTGGGTGCAAGCGCCTTTACCTGATGAGCCATCTCGACCACTCGTTAGTTTTGTTTTCAGACAGTGATGGAAGGGTTTTGCTCTGCAGTCCACGCTGGCCTTTAACTCGCGATTCTGCTTCGACTTCCCGCGACAGCAGAGATCACCGTCCCACCGGTGTGGCAGCTCCAACTTTGTTGTAATGATCTTGTCATGTAATGAGCACCCTCAAAGAGCGAAGCGAAACTGACCCGGCGAAAAGGAATCCGTATCTAAAGGGGCTGCAGACAGGAGCCCTTTCCCACCCTGGCAGGTCTCGCCAGCCACTGTCCTCTCCAGAGCCCCGCCCACCCCCTCGGGCGCCCCGCCCACCCGCCTCGCCCCTGACAGCCCCATTCTAAGGTGCGAAGTAAGCTGTTGGCGCATTCATTTCTACTAGAAGGTTGGTTTGCTAACGGCCAGAACTTTGTACCCTGTTCACTTGGACATCCTAAGCCCTTCCCACGGTGCCAGGCTACTGGAGTTACTGGATTAACTAGAGTTGATAATGAAGTCCCTGAAAGAAAGCGCCAATGTAGTGATTTAGAGAGTTCTGACAGGGTTTTTTCTATGTAGCCCTGGCTGTCCTGGAATTCGCTTTTAAGACCAGGCTGGCCTCATACTCAGAGATCCGCCGGCCTCTGCTTTCTGAGTGCTGGGACTAAAGACGTGTGCCACCACCTGAGCCTGAGTGGTCTCTGACATTAAGTGCAAACAGCAACTTCAGAATTTAGGATGTGCTGGGGATGCAGCCCAATCGCTTAACATGCACAAAGCCCCGAGTTGGACCCCCAACACTGCATAAAACCAGGAGTGGTGCAATCCTAGCCTTTGGGAGGCGGAGGCAGGAGGATCAGAAGTTTAAAGCCATCTTTGGGTAGATACGGAGTTTGAGGCCAACCTGGGGTAACTAAATGTCTCTTTCCAAAACAAACAAACAACGGAATTAAACAGATTGTGTGAATTGCAGTCCCGGATCCCCACCCCACCCTGTGCAAATAAACTTTAAATTTCTCAAAAGACCAGGGGTGGACAGCTTAGTGGAAAAGTCCCTGCCTAAACCCTGGGTCCATCCCATCACTAAAAATGCAGCAGTGTGTGTGGGGGTGAACTATTCAAAACTAAAGGGTCTTAAACAACAGAAGCTAAAGACGTTCTACAGATCACACGAGTCAGGGAGGAGGCACAGGCTGGGGTCCATTCGTGTGTGTGGTGAACAGTGAGCTACACTCACACAGCCCATGCAGGTGACTTGTTACAGAGAAGACAGAGTTCTTCGGTGGAGGTGGCATTTGACCTTCATGCTTGGAAATAAGGTAGGATCTTATCAGGAAGTGATGGGTAGAAAGGGTATTCCACTGAAGAACTGGATGGACTACGGTAGCTCGGAGGTACCATATACACTTCTGAAAGTAGCCAGGGCAACTGGTGAGAGCCGTAAGTTGAGAGAGCAATAAGATGTTGAAGCATGTTGGTCCCCGTTGGGAAAGGATTTGCTTGTGAGGATGGGGTGATCAGCAGAGAGTCTCCAAGGGTTGATAACCAGTCTACTAAAATAGCAATGCCATGTGGAGCACCTATGAGAGGCTGGTCACAGGCTAGATCACAGGCTAGACCACAGCAAAGAGGGGAGCTGGGATGGAGGGAACCATGCTGGACCTGGATGTGCAACATTCAGGGCACAGGCATAGAACTAACACCTCTGCTAGGGAGGCTACCTCTTCAAAGCCAAGCCTGTGTCCTCGGGGCCAGCACAGTTGGCCTTGGTTCAGAAGGAAGGATGTGTCCTGCCTCCACCTTCCAAGTTCTTCGTGTGCATTGGTGGTTGTATGGACAGGAGACACAAAGACAGGAGAAATTCCAGCCCGAAGGACCACAAAATCTGAGGCTTGAGTAATAGTGGTACCTAAGTTATGAGGAAGAGGGGGCACTGCATGTGAGTAAAGACTGTTGTCATGGAGATAAAGAGCCGAGGACAAGCGCTATCTGCACAGCCCCCTGTGACTCCCTTGGACCTGCCTTCACAGGTAGATGGGGATTCTATGACCAAAGACCAGTGCCCCGGGCCACCCCTGTAGGCCTGAGAAGGACCAGCTTAAACTTTACCATAGATCTAAGTATGTTTGCTTGGGGTGGGGTAGGGTGGGGGCAGGGACGGGAGACCTGTTGCCATCTTCTAAGAACAGTTTCCTGAACCTCACAGTGAGTGAGGGTGGAGCCCTCAGGTCTCCACAACAGTGGTAGGCAGTTCCAAAGGAGCTGAGACACTCACTGGAGGCCACCGGAAAAGAGAATGAGTTCCTGGACCTATCTGACACATTTTCCCAGTGTGTGGATCACCCCTATGATTCTGCTTCCAGTCCTAGCGGGAGCTTCCTGTTACATCGTCCCTGAAAAGAGCATGTAATCCTTCCCTGAGTCTGTTTTCCCATCTGTGAAATCTGGCAGGAAAGCATCCTCTGGCCCGCAGGTTTAAATTACTGTTAGTCAGCCACCAGAGGCTTGAGGGTCACCCAGAGCTGTGTAGCTCCACTCAAGACCCCACTTCTCTGGGCCTCAGCTTATTCATCTGTACAGAGGAGCTTCTGTAGTAGGCTCCAAGGCAGAAGCAAGGAGCAATGGCTAGTTTACCTCTAGCGGGGCCGGGCGGTGGTGGCCCACGCCTTTAATCGTAGCATTCGGGAGGCAGAGTATCTCTATGAGTTTGAAAAAAGTTACGTCTAGACGCAAGAGCCCCTACCCCACCTTGGGTTGTTCCCTGAGGGAACATCCCGGAAGAGAGGGTCGGGATGCAGAAGGCTCTAGTACCACTGGGCTGTTGGTAGAAGCTCCTGAAAGCTGTCTCAGGGCCAACCCCCGGTCCCGCCCACCTTCCAGCCAGCGGGGCGGAGACAAGCAGGTGCCGCCACAGACTCCAGAAGCCGCGGCGCCAGCAGACCCTCTGTGACGCTCGGTGAGTGGCGCTCGGTGAGTGGCGGTAGAGCGCGGGCGGGCGAGGTGAGGGGGGTCGTCTGGGGACAGCGGGTGGCCTGTGACCTTTCCCCTAGTTCCCGCCAGGAGGGCGGCAGGGATATGCTTAGCAACTGCGGACTCTGAGCCGTCCACAAGTTCCCAGTCCCGGCTTCCTCCGCTGCGATGCTGCTGCGCAAGACCTGTATCCACCAACTGAGCCTCAGCAGCGTGGCCCGGGTGCACAAGATCCCACCAGTCTGTGGGTCGCTCTCCTCGAAAGTTCGGCTGGCATGGGAGGCTGGATGCCTCCTGGCCCGCAGGCGCAGGGAGGAGAGGAAGGAAGGGAACCATGACACCTCCTCCCTCCCTGAAACCTGGGCCACCAAGTCATGACACACTCAGGTCCTTTCACAGGTGGGACCTCCCAGGAGGCTCAAAGAAAGTGAGCAAATGACCCGAGGTCATACCGCCAGGGAGCACAGGCCTGAATGACAGACGACTCTCTCTGAGATCAGGGTGAGCAGGATGCTACTGCCACCAGCTGCTTGCTGGGTGTGTGGTTGCCCAGCCAAGTCTTCACAAGGGGGAACTTGAGTTGACATGAGTTGGAAGCTATAGGTGAAAATTCCTGTCCCACTTAGCTGTGAGAGGACCCAGGTTCCTGGCCACCCAGCAGCTGCCCCTGAACTAAGGCCTCCTCTTGACCTCTTCCTCTGTCTCAGCTTCTCTTGACTATTTCTGCATCTTTAACTGTTGGTTCTTTGGGCCCCATTGCCCTGTCCACCACCGATAACTCCTCACACCCTGTTCAGCACCCCACTCCCTTCCCTAGGTTGACTTTCTGATCCCCTGCTCTGTCTACCCAAAGCCAGGCAGGTCCTACCCAGTCCCCAGGGCCACCAGCAAGCCAGTACCAGCTCCCTCCAGTCTGGCCCATCGGCTCAGTGCCTACCAACTGCCAGCCTCTCTATGCAGTGTGAGCATCCAACCATGGCGCCAGGGTGTAGGGTGGCCCAGTGTCCTGCAAGCCAGATGCTGCCCCCACATAGGAGAGAATACCTCCCCACATACACCCCCGTTCCCGTGGGAGCACTCTGTACCAGCTGATAGGCCCCAGTAGGCTCCATGACTGGCTGCTTTCTGAGGATTCCGAGATGGGAGGCTTTGCACAGAAGCCAGGAAACTGTTACAATCCAGGAACAAGGTTGGGCCATGCAGGGGAGGAGGTAGCCCAGTAACACACAATGGGGGTGTGGGACCGCTGACATTCAGTTTTTGATGTACAAGTAACAATAAGGGTGGTATGTGTTTGCCTAGCTGCACAAGCCCCTGGTTCACCCCTGCAACACACACACACACACACACACACACACGAGAGAGAGAGAGAGAGAGAGAGAGAGAGAGAGAGAGAGAGAGAGAGAATCACGTGAGGTCACCCTCTGAGATCTCTAGTCACCCACTTGTTTCTGGACCTCATCTCCATCAGAGACTTGGTCCAGTCTCTGGCCTTCTGCACTCCCCCAGGGGACTCTAGCACCCAGGAAGCAGCTCTATCTTAGGGCCTGTGTCTCTGGTCCCCTCAGCCCTTCCTTGCTCTCTCCTTCCTGGCCCAAGGATCCGATGTCCCTCTTCTCGCTCCTTCCTGGGGCCTGCTCCACAGTTCCATACACCCTGACCAGCTGTGTGACTCTGGACACTTCTTTTTCCTTTCTGAGCCTCAGTTTCTTCCTCTGTGAAATAGAGTGAACCCATTACTGCTGAGAGGCTACAGAGAAGGTGAGGAGTTCAGTACAGGTGGATAACAAGGTAGCCATGGCGGCTCAGTGTGTGTGAGCACTCTGACGTGCAATGGCTGTGCCCTGCTTCCTTTGTGGCTCCCCATTGTTCACCTTACCATAACCAGTTAGGACTGGTCTTCCTCCACCTAGGGGGGTTGTGGGCCACTGAGGATACTTCAACACTGTCCTTGAAGGCCCTGGTGACTCCCCCTCTGCTTCTCTTAATCTTATTGCCTCAGCCGCACTGGTCCCAAAGCTGTTCTTTGAACATGGAGGGGGCCTTGTACGGGCTGGCCAGCTCCACTCCGGCCCTTTTTCCCAGACTCCTCTCAGGCTCGCATTCCTGCCTCCCAGCTCTTGTTGGATCTGTAGCACCCACTGCCGCCTGGACCACTCTGTATTTGGATTTTATGGCTTTCTTGCTGACAGATTTATTCACATTCCTGCACGCAAAGGACAATTGTTCAGCTGGGTGTAGGCACCCAATAAAGGCAGGTTACACACACAACGAAACAAGAGCCACAAGACCACTGAAAACAGGGCAAAAGATACAGATACTGAGCCAAGTCTCGTGGCCCAGGCCTACAGTTTCAGCTTCTAGGGAGGCTGAGGCAGGGCCATCCCAAGGTTAAGATCTGTCTGGGCTGCGGAATGAAGTCACAGCCAACCTGGACAACTCAGACCCTGCCTCAAAAGTAAAGGCAAAAGGGCTGTGTATAGCTTGGTGACAGACCTATTGCCCGGTATGTGTGTACCTGGGTTCAATGCCCAGGAGGGGGAGGGGGCGTTATGCCTGAGCTTCACCCCATCTTATGTTTATCTTTTTTGTTCGGTTGGTTTGGTTTGGTTTTTCAAGACAGGGTTTCTCTGTGTAGCTTTGGAGGCTGTCCTGGCACTCTCTCCGTAGACCAGACTGGCCTCAGCCTCACAGAGATCCGCCTGTCTCTGCCTCCCGAGGGTTGGGATTAAAGGTGTACACCACCACCGCCTGGTCCTAATGTTCATCTTTTAAACACGTCCCCACCTCCCCACCACATTCGGATCATTCACTGCTCTGAGACAAACAGTCTGACTTTCGGGTATATTGTTCCCTCTGCCTAGGACATCCCCCTCCCTGTTAGCCATCAGTGCTGGTGGCTTCTCACAGGATCTCCAGACCTAGAGAGCTGGGGTACAGACCCTGATGTAGCCCCACTGATCTCTGCGTTTATCCCCCCTCCACACACACCAGGCAGACTCCCACATGATATCCCTGGAGGGGAGACTGCCTCCTTTAGTTACTGCTGGCTCCCTCAGTTCCTTTTATCCTTTGCTGAGTCAGGAAGAGTCAGCAGAGTAGGGTTCAGGTCCTCCTGCGCCCCCTGGAGCACCGGCCCAGCAAGGGCTTCCTAGGGCAGGATCTTGCAGGAATCTGGGTGGAGAAGGGGCAGGCCAGGACAGCACTTTAAAGGCAGGGCAGGAGAGCAAATGCAGTTTCCAAGCCGTTTCCAGGTCCTCTGGCACAGCCAGGTGTGCCCTGTGTAAGAACAGGACAGGTCTTTTTGATTTGTTTTGTTTTGTTTGTTTTTCGAGACTGGGTTTCTCTGGAACTTCCTCCATAGACCAGCCTGGCCTTGAACCCACCTGCTTCTACCCCCCTAGAGCTGGGATTACTGCGTGCACCACCATGCCCATCTTCAGGACAAGATCTTTTATATACAGTGAAGGCCCAGGTCTCATTATCTCTGCTTCTTCTCCCATCTCTCAAACCGTCTCCCGTTGCTAGGATAGTTTCCTGTGTAGGGAACTTGAAAAGGGGCTGCCAGAGCATCCAAGATTCCTGGGTGAGGCTTGGCCACAAGAAAGCTCTAGAACTACGAGAACAATAGAGGAATCACGATTGTGGCGACACAGACCCCTGAGACAAAAGCAGGAAGATCTAGAGTTCTAGGCTAGCCTGGGTTTAACAGTCAGATTTCTGTCTCAAAACCAAAACAGAAAAAAAGGACAAAGAAGGCTGGGAGTCTGCTTGTGACTACCCAATTGGGTGGCTGCTGGCCTGAGACCAGTTCTGAGCTGGCGTGTGGTGGGGGGGAGGAACTGGCTAGGCTGACCTAGCTCTCACTTGCTAGCTGGGTGGCCTTGGGCTCTGCCCTTCTAGGCCTCTTCCTCACCTGCTCATTGGGGACACTAGTGTGGCATGGGTGACCTTCTTGGCTGTGACTAAAAATGTCCTATCTGCTGACTTTTTCCAGCTCACAGGAAATTAACTATGGAAATGGCACCTAGAGTCATCTTCTCCAAACTCAGTCTATAAGTCTATAACTGTTTCTATCTTTCACGGACTTCTCTCTTGAATTTTCAGTTCTTGGTTTAGAAAAACTTTAATGCATTAAAGAAGCAAGCCTTTTGTCTGTTCTGCCCATACCTCCCCCGATTGTCGGCTGTCTTTTGACCTTGTTGTTTACCTGTTTGTATTTATTGCATTTGTGTGTTTTAACGTGTCTAAAGTTGAGTATATCAAACTCTTCGTTCATGGTGCCGGAATTTCTGAGTCCTGCTGAGGAAACCCGTGCCCATTGAAGGTTATTTGTGAACAAATGATCTATGTCTTCTGCTGATTTAAAAACATCTTGTTGATGATAAAATTGAACTGTCTCACCAGGTGCCTTCTCCACCAGCCCCTGTGCAGCCTGACCTGGAGGACAGGACAGCGTCTGGCTTGGGCTGCCCACAATGGCCCTCCTGACACACCTGCTGGTCTGCGTCTTTGGCATGGGCTCCTGGGTGGCTATCAATGGGCTCTGGGTGGAACTGCCCCTGCTGGTGACCGAACTGCCCGAGGGCTGGGACCTGCCCTCCTACCTCACTGTGGTCATCCAGCTGGCCAACATAGGCCCCCTCTTAGTCACCCTGCTGCATCGCTTCCAACCCGGCCGCCTGTCTGAGGTGCCCGTCATCTTCCTCATCCTGTGTGTAGGCACAGCTGCCTGCATCCTCTTGGCCTTCCTGTGGAACTTGACCTCCTGGATCCAGGGCGGACAGCACAGCGTCCCCTTCATCGTCCTTACCTTCTTCCTGGCCCTGGTGGACTGCACCTCCTCTGTCACTTTCTTGCCCTTCATGAGTCAGCTGCCCACGTACTACCTCACCACCTTCTTTATAGGAGAGGGGCTCAGTGGCCTCCTGCCCGCACTGGTGGCTCTCGCCCAAGGCTCAGGTATCACCACCTGTGTCAATGCCACAGAGACACCGGGCACCACCTTGAACCCTGTGACCACGGTGGAGACCCACATCACCCAGGTACCAAGTGTGACCCAGAGCCATTGTTGCTCTGGTCCCCAGTGTGGGGAAGGGAAAATCCGTTTCCTTTATTTTTATAGTTTTGTCCACAGGACTACACATTATTTCATTTATTTTGTCAGTATGTATATTCTGGCACGTGTGCATAGGGCCACATGCTACCGTACAAGTGTGGAGGTCAGAGGACAACTTTGTGGGGTCAGTTCCTTCTTCCCACCTTTACGAGGGTTCTAGGGCTGGAGCGTGGGTTGTAGCCTTGCATGGCAAGTGCCTTCACCTGCTGAGCCGTCTTGTCAGCTAAGAGCTACACACACATTAAAGTGTGTGAGGCAGGTGAACAGCAGACAGACCATTTTAAGTGTGTGCGTGTTAGAGGTTCATAGAGGTGTGAGAAGCAAAGACCAGCCAGGTGATAGGGGTTTAAGCCTTCCCAGACCAGAAAGGGACAGGGCTTGGGGCTCATCCGAGTGTGGAGATGTACTCTGGGAGGGGAGAAGAGATGACTGATGAGCAAAGGTGGCCTGTCCTAAACTCAGATGGACTCTGACAAATGGCAAAGGTTGCATATCTCAGCCCTGAAAATGTCTACATCCCTTTCCAGTAGACCTTGGGGGGCTACGACTCTGGCTGCCTCGACTCAACCATTTTAGAATAACCTGCACTAAAGGAGTCTAAGGTGACATATTCTGGTCTTTTAGTTAGATTGGGGGGTATCCTGAGCCTCCAGATAAAATCATGAAGACCAGGGAAATGAGAATCTAAGGTCAAGATGTCTCTAACCTCCCCTGTTTTTTTATCCGGAAATCTGACGTAGCGAATGTTTCTGTCATCTCGGCCTCCCTCCGTGACACGGCTAACTGCAGCTTTCTTCCTCCGCAGACAACCTACAGCCCTTCCCTGCCGCCCCTCACCTGGCACTTGGAAAGCCGCTACCTGGCCCCACGCTTCTCACCTCTGCTGTTCTTCCTCCTGCTCTCCTTCCTAATGGGCTGCTGCCTGGTCGCCTTTTTCCTCCTGCAGCGGCAGCCCTGGGGGCGGCAAGGCTCCATAGAGGACCTTCTCCACTCCGAGGTTACCCTACACTCCATCAGGCCGCGAGACACAGGGGACACCAGCTCACTGGGTGCCCCTATAAGCAGCCCGGGCAAGGGGTCTGTGGAAGTCAGTGTCTCCCCACTCCGCCCAGCCCAGCTGGCCTTCATCTACTCCACGGTGGCCTTTGTCAACGCGCTCACCAACGGCGTGCTGCCTTCCGTGCAGACCTACTCCTGCCTGCCCTACGGACCTGTCGCCTACCACCTGTCTGCCGCCCTCAGCGCCGTGGCCAGCCCTCTCGCCTGCTTCCTCCCAATCTTCCTGCCTAACAGGTACCCCACCTGACCCAGGGAACACTGAGAGTGCGGCTCACTCCATTCCAGAACCCCATGTGTGAGGTGGTTGGTGTATGGGTTCCCAGAGGCATGGGATAGCATGCTTGGACCCTGTGCCTCCAGGGTACCTATCTGAAGAACTGGAATGATAATACTTCCTCCCGTGATGGCTAGGAATGTGGCATAGGTTGTTCTCTATCAGTGCCTGACACTCCCAGTGTCCCAGCAGCAGGGCCACCAGTTCATGTAAGTTAAGTGGACATATGGAACCCTAAGATCTAGAGAAAGAGATGGAGCTGGGCTTGTTTAGCCTTGGAGCTCCTGCCTCTGGTCCAGCTGCCCCCATCAAGATACACTTCCAGGATAGCTAGGCAAAGATGTAACGTAGACTATGGGAGCGGGATGGGCCCTGGCTGGAAACCTGGCTGGGGCCATGGCAATGAAGAAATGACAGATGTGACACAGAACAGCTGGGATCAGGTGGGTCGTGCTCACTCCGAGGGAGGGCACCTGCTACACCACCCAGCTCTCATGTTTCTTTAGTTAGTCAGGGTAGGAGGTCTCTGTAGGTGCACGTCTCAGTTACAGTCAGAGGGGAAGTGTCTTGGTTAGGGTTCTATCGCTGGGATGAAACACCATGACCAAAAAGTAAGTTGGGGAGGAAAGATTTTTTTTTTTGCTGGGGGGTGGCCTACACTTCCAGATCATAGTCCATCACTGGAGGAAGTCAGAACAGGAACTCTAGCAGGGCTGGAACCTGAAGGTAGGAGCTGATGCAGAGGCCACAGAAGAGGGAGAGGGAGCACTTACTGGCTTGCTTGCCTCGCTTGGCTTGCTAGGCCTGCTTTCTTATAGAACCCAGGACCACCTGCCCAAGGATGGGACCACCTACCATGGGCTGGGCCCTCCCCCATTGACTACTAATTGAGAAAATGCCTTACAGCTGGGTCTCTCATGGAGGTGTTTCCTCAACCGAGGCCCCTCCCTCTCTGATGACTCTAGCTTGTGTCAAGTTGATACACAGAACCAGTCAAGACAGGAAGTAAAAGCTGCAGGCGACAGTTTCCACAGATACTGGTCAAACGCTCCTAAACACTCATTGACGTTGCCATTTTTCTGAGCCTCACCCAAGGAAAGCAGTGTCCTCAGCTGCCACAGATTCTGGTGGAATTCTGGAAAGGCTCCTCCGGGTGCATTGGCTGACCTCCCAGGCAGATGGCAGGCCTCCCTGAGAGAAGGGGTGAAGGGTCCTGGAGAAAGCGCATCACACCCAGAAGGGCCCCCGCAGAGATCAAAGCCCCCCTGGTGGCTTCCTGGCAAGGAGCTGGTACTATGAGGGAAATGGCAGTCAACACCCACGTCTGGGAGGCTGCCCAGTGCCTGTGCTCCATCCCCTCCCCTAGGGCACCTCTGCCATTGTGCAGGCAAGAATAGGTCAAAGATGGGCCAAGGACCAGGCACAAGGTTTGGGTGGTTGAGCTGTGATCCGATATGAAATGAGGTACTTAGCTCTTGGTGCCCCCCTTAACCTAAGTAGCATAGGATTGTTTTCCATAAAGGTCTAACCTTTGAGACTCCTTGAGGTCTGGGTGAAGGGGACAGAGGTCAGGCTTCTCAACTCCTCTCATTGCCTTTCTCCACTCTCCCACAGGTCACTGTTGTTCCTGGGGTTGCTCACACTGCTGGGAACCAGCTTTGGGGCCTACAACATGGCCATGGCTGCCATGAGTCCCTGCCCCATCCTGCAGGGCCACTGGGGTGGAGAAGTCCTCATCGTAAGTAGTATCCCTGGACTCAGTTCTCAAGGCCAGGCGGACCCCAGGGACAGCCCTTTCTGTTAGCCTCAGTTCTCATAAAAGTGGGGGCTTAGGGAGGTGAAGTTGCCATAAATGCTACCTCTCCTGTATGTGCCCTGATTGACCATTTGGGGGAGGGAGAGACGCCTGGGTTTCCTTTTACTCTGGAGGGATAGCTTCCATGGTCCCCTTAGCCCTTCAGGGTCACCTCCATAGGCCCTCCTTTTCATCTCCCTTCCTTAGCCTGTGAGGTTACTCTGCCCTAGGGCATGCCCTAGAGTTGTCTTCCTACTGCATCTCCCCTGCTGGCCTTGTCCCCCGCAGGTGCTCTCCTGGGTGCTGTTTGCAGCCTGTCTCAGCTACGTCAAGGTGATGCTGGGTTTGATCTTGCGTGACCGGAGCCGCAGTGCCCTCTTGTGGTGTGGGGCAGCGGTGCAGCTGGGCTCACTGATTGGTGCCCTGCTCATGTTCCCCCTGGTTAATGTGCTGAGACTCTTCTCGTCTGCCGACTACTGCAGCCTGGACTGTTCTGTCTAGCCTCACTCGGCCACCAAAGGACACCAGGACACCATCGCCGAGGTGGAAAACCAGAACCCAGAGAGGAAAAGACTAACAACCCCCGCCCCCTTCTCCATGTGGGCATAGATCTGGGTCTGAGCTTTTTAACACAGAAGCCCTCCCCCAACACTGTGCCCTAGTTGCAGACTTCAGTCTTTGACTTCTAAGAGATCTGGTTTGTAGCATTCAACTGGAGATAGCCCAAGGATGTTAGGGGGAGAGCCCCGGGAGATTAGGCTGCCCCTTGTTTGCCGTGGGAACCAGGGAAGTCTCTTGACTGTCTAGGCCTCTTTTTTCTACTTAAAGGAGGATGATAGTAAACAGCCTTTAGCTTGTAGGCTTAGGCATCTAGCAGGCTCTCCTGAACGCTCTCCTGCATGGACCCCCTTCTCAACCCAGCCTGGAAGTGGTCAGAGGACTTAGGAGGACCCCTGCCTCCATCCCTTTTCTGTGTCCGAAGGAAAGTACCTCTGTGGGATGCTGTCTACAGAAACCCCAGGATCTCGGCCTTCCCTGTCCCCCAGGGCAGTGAGACCCTAAAATAAGTTGAGGGAAGCCCTGTCTGCGAGAGTGAACCCCAGCAGAATCATAGTGGACGGTGAGGATCATAGAGGGGAGTCTCGGGCAGGAGGAGTTTTGTCTGTAATTATTATTCCATTTTTGTATTTTATTTCTTTTTATAAAAATTAAAGCTTTCCATGCTTTTGCACTGGGGCAGTGTCCACACAAATCCTGTGAAAGCGACCCTGTGTCAGTCTAGTTGTAACCGGTTTTCAGTCAAGGCTGAGACCTTCAGAAGGGCCAGCAGAGGGAGGGGAGCAACCAGCCCCCTCTCCTGGACTGTTGCAGCCCCCACCCTGCACTTCCTTTACTCTTAGAGTAGGATTGGAGAGATGGCTTGGCCAAAAAGACTCAGTCCCACCGCGAAAGTCAAACATTTAAATGGTACTTATCCTTTGCTCTGGCTGTGTGCTCAGGCAGAGGTGGGACCCGGCTGGTGGTGCAGGCCTGGAGACACCCGCCTTTAATCTCAGCACTTGGGAGATGGAGGGCCCCTAGGTCTCTGTGGCTTCAAGGCTGGCCCTAGTCTGCATAGTGAGTTCTAGGCCAGTCAGGATGGGCTAAATAGTGAGATTGTCTCAACAGAACAAAACAGCATGTGTACACACAAAACCAAACACGTTCGTTACTTCCTGCTCAGTCTTCCAAAGTGGCAGGAAATACAGAGACTTCCCTCTGGGACCTCAAGATACAGCATCACAAACCATTGTGCATCCTTACACTTTTTGGTTCCGTGAAAACAGGACCTGGGTTGGTTAGCACTCCACTGTGGGTGCCGAGTTACTCATCTCTATTTGAAGAGGACTAAAATCTGATAAACCTCTGCACAGGCAGGAGGGAAAAAAGCAGCATTGTTATCGAGTGAGTACACATTAAACCTGGCAGCTGTGGGCATCGAAATCAATCTCCCACAGAGGTATAAACACAAAGGCTAGGCATAGACCTCAGTGGCCTAGTGCTCACACAATGCGTGCCAAGATTCCATCCCCAGCACCACAAGAAAAACAAAAATCATGTATCCAGAAATTGTAAACAGAAAGTTCCTCTCTTCACACAGCCAGGTGGGAATGACCCTTACAGACACTGCTAACAAAGAATCCTCAAGGAAGAGGACTGCCCAAGGCCATTGGTCACACAGCACATCCTGGGATTCCCCGTTAACCAGAGAGGCCTGGTTAACAGTTCTCTGTCTTTATCCAAGTTCATACCTTTATGACAGGTGTTCTGAAGTCTGTGTGGTGCCCTGAGGTAGGCTTCTGCACACATACCCCCTCCCCCCAGTCTCTAACCTCCCCAGCATTCAGAGCAGCGCAGCGTGCTGCCCCGGGTGCATTCTGTGGGGTGACCTTGAAAGGGTCACAAAAGATGTAGGGTAACTAAGAAGCCACTGGGGTGTTCTGGGGAGAAAGTGCCACCCTGGCAGAGGGCCTTGGCTGGGTAAGTTGGACAAGGGCCAGCACAGTGCAGACATGAAGACTTTGTCCTTCCTTCTGTTCTCGTAGGAATGCCTTTCAGACCTGGTGACCCCTAGAACAAAGGGACTCGGGGACAGGACAGAACAGCCAGGCTAGCAGATGTGGAAAGTGAGGGGAGAAGGGAGCCAGAGTCAGGGTAAGGTCCCAGGAACCCCAATGAGAAGCACTGCAATCCTTCCAAGTGGGGGTCTCCTGGAAGCAGTCTCTTGCTGTTTTGCTGGTGATGGCTTCCCCAGGGAGATTTTCAGAATGGCCCAGAGGAAACCAGATACCAGCCCATGCATTGACTCCCTGGAAAGCCTTGGACCACCCAGTCCTACCTTTGGTTTGGGCAAATCCTGTCCCTGACCATGAATCTTGGATCTCCACCCAGTTCCTGCCCAGCTGGTCCTTCCTTCCTGGCCTGAGGCAACCCAAAGCTTTATAGGGCAAAACACTCCCATTGGGTGTGGCCTTACTTACTTACACTTTTAAAGACGTGTGTGTGTGTGTGTGTGTGTGTGTGTGTGTGTGTGTGTGTGAGTGTGAGTGAGTGTATGTGCACGTGTGCATGCGCGTGTCCTAGCCTGGGTACAGAAACAACCCAAGGCTGAACTGTTCACCCCACACTCCACCCTGCCTCGCCCTGAGAAGGATCACTGAGGACAATGCACTCCTTAATTCCTGGAACTAGGGAATTCGCAGGACACAGAGGACTTTGAAATCGATGAAGGTGACAGACTCTAAAGTTGAGGATTCTGTGTGATTGCCTGAGTGGGTTCCATTAATCCACGTCAGCCTCAGAGTGCAGAGCATCACAGAGATGCCAAAGGAAAGGCATGAAAGTCTGGGGTCAGAAGTGGAACCCATACAGAGATGCTGCAAGAGGGGACCAGACTATTATCTTGCAAATGTGCACATTGATTTCTGACTGTAGCCCTAGAGAGTTTGAAGGAGGTTCTCTTTCCTAGAGCCTCCACAAGGGTCCCAGCCAGCAAATATCCTCATACCGTGGCTGGGAGACCGTGACTGACTCTAACCTAAAAACCACAGTCACTTTGAATTTCAATTGTGGATGTATCTTGCAGGGATCTCACCATGTATTGTAACTCAGGAGGGCCTCAAGCTCTTCATCCTCCTGAGACTCAGGATCAAGGGCATGTACTTCCACAGCCATGCTTTCATAACTGCTGCTACGTGGTAGTTTCTCGCAGCATCAGTGGGAAAATGGCGGGTGGTCTTCCCTCTTAAGGTCCCACAGCCCCTTGCTCTTGGAAAGTGTGTCCTTGTGTATCCTGATGGCCACAGAGCATCCCAGGCTGTACATGTGGACACCCAAGTCCAGATGAGAGAAGGGCCAGCAGCCAGAGTCCCCTAGAAAAGATGCTACAAATTCAGGATACAAAACGATTAGTAGGGAGTTGGGGAGATGGTTCAGAGCTTAAGAGTACTTAACGCTCTTCCAGAGGACCAGGGTTTAGGTCCTGGCACACACTGGGCAGCTCACAGACCCCTGAAACTCCAGTTCCAAGGGATCCTGTGTTCTTTTTGGGCCTCCTCGGCCATGGGCATTCACATGGCGTCTACTGACAGACAGATGGTGCTAGCTCTTAGTTCTTAGCAAGCTGAGACATAAATGCCGAGGTTAACACTTTAGATTTGTCCAGAGGAAAGAGGGTCCAAGAAGATGGAAACAGAAAACTAGACCAGGATGGTTTTGAAGACAAGGACACAGTCATCTGAATCAGGCTCATGCATTTCCTTGAGGGTCTGTTCTCCCTGGAACTGCCACACACCCCACCTGCCCATCTCCATAAAGGTCCTGCTCTGGCAACCATGAGCATCGTGGCTTTACAGGCCCTCCTTGTCACCCTCCCTACTTAGCTCCATGCCGGGACCAGAGGCCACTCCTGCCACCTTCTGTGACGGGTGCTTCCCAGGAGTGGACTTGGCCCTCAGCTTTCTTCGTTCCATTCTCACAAACGCCCTCTGAAAGGCCTCCTCTGTTCAGTCCAGGTTTGTGGGGAAAGAAACTGCAGCCCAGCCTGGTGGCATGGTGCATGATTTCAATCCCAGCACTCAGGAAGGCAGAGACAGGTGGATCTCTGTGAGATCAAGGCCAGCCTGGTCTACAGAGTGAGTTCCAGGGCAGGCAGGGCTACACAGTGAGATCATTTCACAAAACAAAATAAACAAAAACAAAACCTACAAAATAAACAAAAAAGGAATAAAGAAGGAAGGAAGGAAGCAAGCAAGCAAGCAACAAACTAGTGAACAAACCAAAGCTCAGAGGGCTTAAACACTTTGCCTGGACCTCGGCACCAGTCTTGGTCCTTAAGCTCCCAAAGGAAAAACTTCAGACAACACAGCAGGACAGCAGGACAGCAGGACAGCAGGACAGCAGGACAGCAGGCAGGCAAGATGGTTCGGCAGGCAAAGAGGCTTCCATCAAGCCTGATGGCTGGAGTTTGATCCCCTGAATCCACCCGGTGGAAGGAGAGGAAAAGACTCCTACAAATTGTCCTTTGACCTCTGCACACATACTGTGGCACGTACATCCTCACCACCCAGAAAGTAAATTTTGTAAAACTACAGCACCTAGGAGTAAGAATGCAGTCTTTAGGAAAAGAGGGGGCTAAGTCCGCTGCAGCAGCCAGACCCTGCCTCCATGCTTCCCTCCACCTAGGTGTCTCCGGGAAAGAGACATGCTCTCGGAGCCCTTTTTACCCAGAATGCCTAAGTAGATATGTGAGATGCTTGCCTGATCCTGAGGCTTAAACTCAGGCTGTCAGGCTGGTGGCAGGCTCGCTTACCCACCGAGTCATCTCTCCGGCCCTGTGTTGTCATTCAGGTGTGGGTCAGTCCCTCTCAGAGCTAACCTACCTAACAGCAGCCCGAGCCTGGCTTCCTGACTTCTCGTGGATGCTCAGTAACCCAGAGCAGAGATGACAGTCACCCGAGGTCCTTAGGGCAAAAGGGACATGATGAGGAGTGAGCTGGGGACTTCGACCCACAGATTGAGATAAAACACACGTGTGTGCTCACCCAGGGCAAGCTGGAGAAATAGGAGCCCACTATTCTCTAGGTGACTGGAGGAGTCGAAGGGTTGCAGGCAAATTTTTTTGACACTTTTCTGTACTTTGAATTTTTCTTTGACTATGGATTCTTTCAAAATTCAGTAAAATCTAAAGAGAGGGAGAAGGCTATAAGTAGCCCCTATTGTTTAATCCACCTTCAGCAGCTTCTGCTGGGCTCCCAAAGTCACCTGCACCTGATGTAGTGGTTTTTTTTTTTCCCCCAATAGTTGGCTGTGTTTCCTGTGAACTGTGGACTTTCTTTGTTTCAGAAGCTGTCTCTAGACAGGGCTCCATGCCTCTGGGCAGACTGACCTCTTTCCTCCTGGACTGGAGGGCGAGGCTTTGCTTCAGGGCCTGCTGGGGGTGGTCTGTGCCCGCTCTGACGGGAAGCTACAGGGACAGCAGGGTTGTGGATGGGATTGCTCCCCAGCTCTCCGGGCACGTGGCAGGCCATTGGGCTTCTAGTTCTGCTTCCTTCTGGGTTGCAGTGTAGCCCTCAGGGAGCATGCTGTACCTCTTAGGATTCCTGTTTCATTGTTTAAAAATAGTTAAGGAACAGGAGGCTAGAATCCATGTGGGCAAGATGAGAATAAGTCCATCACCTGCTCACGCTGTATGACTGTCACGTGCTCACACTGCATGACTGTCACGTGATCACACCGCATGACTGCCATGTGCTCACACTGCATGACTGCCATGTGCTCACACTGCATGACTGTCACGTGTTCACACCGCACGACTGTCACATGCTCACACCGCACGACTGTCACATGCTCACACTGCACGACTGTCACATGATCGCTCTGCACGGCTGTCACGTGCTCACACTGCACGGCTGTCACGTGCTCACACTGCACGGCTGTCACGTGCTCACACTGCACGGCTGTCACGTGCTCGCTCTGCATGACTGTCACATGTCCACACTGCATGCCAGGTACTTTCATTTGCTTCCTCCTTCTGTTCTGTACTGATTTTGTTGGGGCTTTTTTTCTTTCTTTTTTTGGTGGGGGGTGGTTTTTTGAGATAAGGATTCTCTATAACTTTAGAGCCTGTCCTGTTACTCACTCTGTAGACCAGGCTGACCTCAAAATCAGAGAGATCCACCTGTTCTGCCTCCTGAGTGCTGGGATTAAGGGTGTGTGCCACCACTGCCTGACTTGATTTTATTAGTTTTAAAAAAAAAAATGTTTTTATCAGTGTGTGGGGTGTGTGTGTGTGTGTGTGTGTGTGTGTGTGTGTGTATACATGCAACAGTGTGGAGACCGTAGAATAATTTGAAAGTCAGTTCTCTCCTACCATGTAGATCCCAGGGATTGAACTTGGGTTATCAGGCCTAACAGGAAGTGCCTTTACCTTCTGAGCCATCTTGCCAGCCTGGTTTGGCTTTCTATAGACAGGGTCTCATTATGTAACCCAGTTTGGCCTCAGACTTAATACCCCTCCCTGCCTGTGGCTCCTTCAATGCTGGCATGAGCCACCACTTCCAGTTACTGGGTACTAGTGCCTACCAAGAGTTAGTGGGTTTATTCTTTGAAGAGTGACGGAGGCCATACCTGGATAGCTGCCCCTGCTTCTTTTTGGAAGCACAGAACCTCCCCCCCAGCTCTCCATAGTGAAGCCCTGCCCTGGCCCCTTGGAGACCCTGTAACAATGGGAAGTGATTGAGAATAACACACAGCTAAAGAGAAGGAGAGACACTGCACACTCCTCCTGTCCCTCACTGGTGCCCATGTAGGCGCCTCTGCAAGTCCTTCTGTCCATTACAAACTCGGCCAGTTTCTCCACCGACAGATTCTGAGTGAGACACGTGAGTTTCTCTGCTCAAAAGCTTGTGAAAGAATCCATACAGCGGGTCTTCTAGCCCTAAGACTCCAACGGGCCTGGCAACTTTGGTCATGGACTTTGGACCTCAGTTAAGAAGACCTGTCTGAACTCAAGGGAGAGCACGCATGTGGCAAGGTCGCTAATGAGACCTCTGGAAAGGAGCACCAATGGTCAGATGTGGGTGAGGCCATGCCAGGCCCTGAGGCTCAGCGGAAATGCAGCCTACTGGAGTCAGAGCCTCCATGAACGGTTGCCCTGGTATCACAGATAAAGCCTGAGAAGCCCTCCACTGGTTCAAAGGTCATCTGAAGGAACTTTTTCAGGACCCCACCTGCTTACCCACTCCCCCACCTCCACCCACCCATCCCAACCCATGTTCCTCTGTCCAGCCCCAACATTCCCTCCTCAGTAAAGGTAATTTTGATCTCTCACTACCGTGGGAATAAGGGACTGAGAGGTTAAGCTGCTTGCCCAAAGCCACACAGCCAAAGCCAAGGGTTGCGATTTAACTGCAGTCTTGCCCTGACCACACACGTGCTCACCTGCTTGGAGCAGGCACGAAGCAAAGCCCATCAGCACACCCCCACAGAAACACACACACACTCACCGAGGGCCACCCTCTAACTATAGGATCCCTTGGGCATTTCCATGTGGACAGAAGCACAAACTCACACTACTTCCTCCTCTGTCACACTACTGCCCTGGCCACCCGGGCACTCATATCTCTGGTGATGGTCAGGGGAGGCCTCTCCTATATATAAGGACCCTGCTAAGGTCTTTGGTTTCCCACAGGTGCCTTGCTTGTCCTTGCAGCCCGAGGGTCCATGGGTAATCCCTTCCCCTACACTTCCACAGATCTACCCAGGCAGAAACAGGACAGGCTGGAGTGATGGAGATCAAGAGCGAAGCCATCATGAGGCTAAGATAAGGGGCTGGAGAGATGGCTTAACCATTAAGAGCACTTGTTGTTCTTTTTTTAAAATAAATAATCTTTTTAAGATTTATTATGTATACCCTGCTCTGCCTGCATGTATGCCTGCAGGCCAGAAGAGGGCACCAGATCTTATTACATATGGCTTGAACCACCATGTGGTTGCTGGGAATCGAACTGAAGACTTCTGGAAGAGCAGTCTGTGCTCTTAACCACTGAGCCATCTTTCCAGCCCCCCACACCTGTTGTTCTTGCAGAGGACCCATGTTCCACTCCTAGCACCCCCATGTTGGTTTGTAACTCGAGTTCCAGAGGATTTGATGCCCTCTCCTAATCTCTGTGAGCACCAAACATGCATGCAGTACACATGCAGGCAAAAAACACTCACACAAAATATAATGAATGAAACTAACTTTTAGAAAAAATAGGCCAAGGCAAGGACCAAAGGAGCATGGTGGGGGCTTTTCAGGAGGTTGGGCGGGATGCGGGCTGTGACTTACACAGTAAAGGAGATGACAGGATTGCAGGACTCTGACATGCGGTGATGTGACAGGTTGTCATATATGTAATCAAATGTGCTGACACCCCACATCATCCGTGGTCAAATGTCAAACTCTAGCAACTTAAGACAATGGCAAGCATTCGTGTCTGAAACCACGTCTTGTGATCTGTGTTTGCGGCTTCGGGGTTTTCATGAGGCTTCTGCTGTTGCCTGACGTCTTGAGGAGGATGGAGGGTCTTTTCTGCATCGTTCAGGAATGTGGTCCTTTTGCCATCCAGTTACTCCAACCCAGCTCTAGGTGTGTCCTGTCCATGGTGCCAGCTTCCCCAGAGCAGACGTTGACAGAGAGGACCATGCCTGTCTATTGGCTTCAGAAGTAAACGCATCCATTTCAGAAGGTTGCCCTAGCTCTTGGAGACAGTTCCAGGCCTAAACCAGTTTGTGTTGATTTTGGGAGTCACCCTGAAACTAACTGCCTTGGAGAAAAAAAAAATGTTTTCTCCTTCTCCTCTTCTTCCTTCTTGAGTTTTTTTTTTTAATAGATTTTATTTATTATGTATCCAGTGTTCTGCCTACATGTGTGCCTGCAGGTCAGAAGAGGGCACAAGATCTCATTTACAGATGGTTATGAGCCACTTGTGGTTGCTGGGAATTGAACTCAGGACCTCCGGAAGGACAGCTAATGCTCTCCAGCACCCTTCTTGAGATGTTTTAAAAATTATGTATGGGTTTATGTACATAAGCGCAATGCCCTTGCAAGCCAGAAGAGGGCATCAGAGTCCCTGAAGCTGTTACAGTTGTAAGGCGCCCAACAAGGGTGCTGGGAACCAAACTTGGGTCTTCTGCAAGAGCATTCATGTTCTTTACCTCTGAGCTCCAAGTATTGTTATTATTGTTATCTTCCTAGCTCCAATTTATTATTGCTATTGTAAAAAAAAATGTACCACACCAAGTGTATCACTTTAGCGGTTTCTCAGAGTCCCCTTCTGTGGTTAAATAAATTGACCTTGTTCTGCAACTGTCACCATTCATCTCCCAAACTTTCCTGTCTTTCTAAACCAAAACTCCAGGCACTAAGTCCACAGTGGACCTCAGCCAGCCCCTGGCAGCCACCACTCTGCTTGCTCTGTTGAATTGCACTGTTGGTACCTCCCACAAGAGAGTCACGCAGTATGCGTTTTCCTGCTGTTAGCTTGCTTATCTGCGGGGTTTATCCACGTGTAGTGCGTGTTAGAATTCCCTCCCATTTTTGACCAAATAATGTCCCATGGTGTGTGCGTGCCCCTCTTTGTTGCTGTGACATCTCTCCTCGGCATGGGTTTGGATACCTTATGATGCGCTCTCCTGTGCTTATACAGTCTTGTTCTGAGCATCTCCTGGGAGTCACACAGCAAGTCAGGAACCCATCCTTTCTCGTCCCTCTCAGAAGCCTCCAGCGTGGGCCTGGGCTGTTCATGGAACCTGGTTGCACTCCCTGTACTGTCCCCGACCTAGAGGACTGACCAGCATGGAGTTTTGAGTTCTCTCCACCACCTTATAGTACTGGCTCACTCACTTTTCTCGTGTTACCTGGTCACGGAGCGGTGCTTGCTTTATCCAGGGTGGGCAGCTTTTGCCTGTGTCTACCATTCTGTCATCACAAGGGATCTCGGTGGGTGTTATTCTCTGGCTAGTTTGAGTCTTTGGCTCTTTGCTTGCTGGAGACCTCACCACATGGTGCAGGAATGCCGGGGTGTGGCCCCGAGATCTCACCACATAGTACTGAGATGCCGGGGTGTGGCCCGGAGATCTCACCACACGGTACAGGAATGCCGGGGAGTGGCCCCGAGATGCTAAAAGAGATCAACAGTTTGGGGTGGCGCTCAACTTTCCCTGGCTTGAAATCACATCCCTGCTTCTTTCAACATCCACTTTTGTGGTCGCACTGCCCCTTCTGGGTGTTTGCCTCTCTTCTACCGGGGCCCTTGTGATGGTGACGAAGGTCCCCTTAGGCAGTCCTCATGTGTGATCCCTAACTTAGTTTTATCTGCAAAGATCCCTTTCCCAAATAAGCAATAGAATGCAGGCATCAGGACTTTGGACTTCTTTGGATGCCCAGCATCCACCCTCCCGACATTGACTGTGGTGGCTCTGGGCACTTTCCTGGGTGATGTACCTACTCCATGTGTGAACTGTGGCTAGTCTGTGCCCTTGTCACGCTGTGGGCCTGTTCCCAGGCTCCCGTGGGGAAGTGGCAGAGCCAGTGCTGGCCCCGCTTACAGTATTACCATCAAGTCCTTGGTGGCACAGCTTTTCCCTGCTAGTGACCAAGGGAAAGACTGACAAGGGTGAATGGGTTCGCCCACAGCAGTGACATGCCACCATCTTGTGGCTAGCCTCTCCTGAGTCCTGCCAGAGTGCCAAGAGGCTGGCAACACTGCCCACCTTGGACACAGGACATCTGGGATGCACTAGCCTGGTGGGGGAGGGGAAAGGACGATGCTGTAGAGGAAAATGATAGCAGGGTGAGGGCTCTTCCCCCCCCAGGGACAAGGCCTCTGTCCCCTCCATTCACTGGGCCCAGCTGATGCATACCTCTCAACAGAGGTCTGCCCTTCCCCCATCATCCACAGGGCTCAGATGGAAGCCTAACCCATTAACCCCTTCCTGGCCTCTCCACCCCACCTTGCAGCTGTCACACTGTGGCCTCAGTGGAGCAGGAAGGGGAGGGAGTAGTTAATCACAATCACAGAGCAGTAGTATATCTGCTGCTGGGCTGTCTCTGTCGTGGGCTGCCAGCCGGCCTTAATGGAGCAACTGCCTGCAACAGCCACACTATAGGCTCGTCCCTGGGGACTGCCCCGAGACTCCAGCCATGTGACGTCCATCATCAGAATTCCATCCAATAGCTTTCAAGTTCATCCAGAGGCACCAGTCCTCCTGCCGGGTCCCATGACCTGCTACCTCTGCCTAGAGGCCTCCTCAACCACATCACTCCCCGCGACCTGCTCTGTCTACCTTTACCTCATCTCCGCTTCTGGCTTGCTTGAGTTTGCAGGTGTGAGGTGGTGGTTTTGTTGTGTTATGTGTGATGTGTGTGGAGAGTCCATGTGAGTCTATGCATGTGTGTGAGTACAGTGTGTGTGCAGATAGATGTGTGCAGGTGTGTAAAGGCATGAGGTGTGACGAGATTTGATGTCTTCCTCCATCACTCTTCACCTTATTCTTTGAAGCCAGGACTCTGGTCTGCAGGGTCCAGCTAGCCTGCTTGTTCCTGGGATCCCCTGGAACTGAAGGAGGGCCACCTTGCCTCCCCAGCATTTATACTGGTTCTTGGAATGCATCCTGTGTCTATGTGATAAATACTTTATCCACTGAGCTACCTCCCTAGCTCCTGTGGAAATTTTTATGCAGCTGAGGGAAATCAAATGTGGCTTTTCGTGAATGCTAGGCATACTCTAACTTAATTATATCCCCTGTCTCCTGGGGGTCTGTCCCTGGGTGGCAGAGCCAGTTCTGGCCCTGTTTACAGGGCCAACATGACCTTGACGAGCCATGTTTCCTCTGCTAGTGGCCAAGGAAAAGTCTGGCAATGGCAAGTGGACATGCCCACAGCAACGACATGCCACTGTGACTAGCCTTCTCTGAGTCCTGCTCCAGAGGTCCAGGAGACTGGAGACAGTGTCCACCCTGGAAGCAGGAGATGGCTCAGCAGTTAAGAGCACTGGCTGTTCTTCCAGAGGTCCTTAGTTCAATTCCCAGCAACCACATGGTGGTTCACAATTATCTGTAATGAGATCTGGTGCCCTCTTCTGGCCTGCAGGCATGCAATGCAAGCAGAACACTGCATACATAATAAATAAATAAATAAATCTTTTAAAAAAAATAGTAGCCAGGTGTGGCTTTAATTCCATCTTTAATCCCAGCACTCAGAAGGCAGAGCCAGGCAGATCTCTGTGAGTTCAAGACCAGCCTGGTCTATAGAACAAGTTCCAGGACAGCCACAGCTGCACAAAGAAACCCTGTCTCAAAAAAAGACAAAAAGTGTGTCGGGACTGGGAAGATGGATCAACAGTTAAAAGTTCTTACTGCTTTTGCCAACGATCCAAGTCTAGTTACCAACAGGCGCACAAGGTAGCTCACAACCACCTGTAACTTCCACACCATGGTACCCAACACCCTCTTCTGGCAGCTAAAGGTAACACACACATATACACACTTTAAATTTAAAATTTGAAAATAGAAATTGTATCCAGTTTTCTGCCTCAGGCCAGTGCAAGGCCAAGGAAAGGGAGCTCAGGTGCTCTAGGGACTGGAGAAGCTGGTACCCGAAGTGACACACCTGGAAGCATGCTCCCCATTAAAATGGCTTCTGAGTCAACACAGTGAGCATCGGGAAACATGCTGGTCTGATTAATGAGGAAGACACTCTTCCAGGCCAAAGACCAACTCCAACTGAGTGGCAGGAACTTCCCCGGGAGCTGAGCCTAAGGGTGTGGCCAGTGTGCAGGAGCCTAGAGCTGAGCCATCTTCAGGGAAGTGGCCAGTGTGCAGGAGCCTAGAGCTGAGCCATCTTCAGGGAAGTGGCAAGTAGTGCAAAGGATGCCTGAGTGGGGACAGCTAGGAGTCTAAACTTTGTCCCAATTGGAGGCTACTCCGTGTGTGCGCATGCACGCACCACTGAGTATGTGAGCCCAGAAGAGGACTGGGGCTTCTCTTGTTCTCTACCTTACAGCTTTAAGGTGAGGCCTCTCGCTGAACCTGGAGCTTGGGGATTTGGCTAGGCTGGCAGCCAGCAGCCCCAGTGATACTCTGAACTGCTCAGTGCTGGCTTCAAAGACCTGTGCAAGACCGTGGCTGATTTGTTACATGGGTGCTGAGTTCAAAGTCTGGTCATCACGCTTTCACAACAACTGCTGTTGGATGAGTTACCATCTGCAGCCCAAGGGGGTGGGACTTGTTTAAGTGGAGGCACATTGATGCCAAATGCACATTTCTGGTCTTTTCTCTCACAATTAATTAATATTTAATGTGGCAGAACATTCTCTGGGTTTCAGGTCACCAGGTAGAACAAGATACGACCCTACTACTGAGCTCGCGCTCGCTCTCTCTCTCTCTCTCTCTCTCTCTCTCTTCAAAACAAGGTTCCTCCCGAGGTGGTGGCACATGCCTTTAATCCCATTACTTGGGAGGCAGAGGCAGGCAGATGTCTGTGAGAGTTCAAGACCAGCCTGGTCTATAGAATGAGTTCTAGGACAGCCAGGGCTGTTTCACAGAGAAATCTGTCTTGAAAAAACAAAAACAAACAAAACCAGAGTTTCTCTGTTTAGCCATGGCTGTCCTGGAGCTTACTCTGTAGACCAGCCTGGTCTCAAACTCAGAGATCCACCTGCCTCTGCCTCCTGATTGTTGGGCTTAAAGGCATGCATCACTACTGCCTCGTTTTGGTTTTGTGGTGGTTTGTTTTGTTTTGTTTTTTGACACTGTTTCACTAAGGAGGCCTTGATCTTCCTTCCGGGTAGGGTTACAGGTCTGGGCCACCAAGCTTGCTCCTTTCTCTTTCCTGATAACTGGTTCTATCTAAGGATGCAGATGTGACAGCTGGTTTTCACACAGTCTTTTGTGGCCATGCACTGAGGGCAATGGAGAAGACAGGAGTCCAGACCCCTAAACTGTGGCGCATGTGCCAATCTTACCGTGCCATGAAAGACGATGTCTCAGCTTTGCTTAAACCCGACTTGGCCGGCCTTCCCTTCTTACCACACTACCAGCCCACATTTTCAGATATGGATCCTCTCTACCTCTTTACAAAGTGAATACGAACCCCTCCCCAACAAACTAGACTCTCCAGAGGGCGTCTTGCTCTCCTGCTGAGACTCCTTCCTGCAAGCCCTCATTCCCTTTGCTCCCCAACCTGGTCTTCTCTCAGACGGGGCCTCCTCTTGGGAGCTCTTCGCCAGGCCTTCCTTTCTGGGAGCCTGTTCTGGGTACCCGGGTCCCACTGCTAGCTTTCTCTGGCATCCACCTGGCTGCAGAGGGTCGATTTGTAAGTCATTTGGAGCTCTGGGTTCAGAGCCTTTCGTAGTGCCGATGGCAGGCAACAGAGATCCAGATACAGGTGGATCAAATATGGTCCATTTGTGAGTTCTCAGTTTGTTACCCGCTCTCCCACCCCCGCAGGTGGTTGAGCGACGGAATGAGTGGAGAAGGCGCCCGCTAGAGGGCGTTAGCGCTCCGCGCCCGAGCTTGGTGGGCGGGGCCTGGGGTGGGGCGAGGACGAGGCGGAGTCAAGTTGTGCAGGACTGGGCGGGGGCGGGTCCCTCCGGGTCCCTCCCACAGCCACACGCCCAGGAACCGCGCGCCCCTCCCTCCTCGGATAATTAACTGGAACCAATAAAACGTTGATGGCGGCGCCTTTGTAGGCACTGCGGCGGCTTTGTCATGGAAAGCGCGGTCCCCACCCGCCCTGTCCCCGCAGCTGGCCCGGAGACGCCCGAGCCACCTGGACGGGACCCGGGACCCGCGCCGGCCCATCTGCCGCGCCCGTCAGCTGCGGGCAACAGAGAGAGGCGGGCCGCTCCAAGTCTGCAAAACTTCAGGTTAATGGTGGCACTGAAAATCGTCGAGATCAGCCGGCAGGCCTGAGTTTTCATAGAATGCTTTCTTCTCGGTCCGCACTGCAGGCCTCAGAGAAAGTGTCTGCGAGTACTCACCGAACAGGAATCCAGCGCTCTGTCCTCAGATGACAAGTACACGGGGAAAACCTCAGGGCTGGGTGAGCCAAACAAGCTAGGTCTGCTGGCCGTCCAATTGTCTGCCCGAGGCCTATAGCCCAGCCCAGTGATTGTCCATCCTGGGTACCTGCTACCCTGCCTTGTCTGTGGTCACATGTTGCCTTGGCTGAGCAGACAGAGGGCCTGTGAGGTTCATGAGCTGGAGTCTTTCCTCAGAGAGAAGCGGGATAGTGATAGCCTGGAAGTTTTAAAATGACATGGCGCGGGCATGTACCTATAGGACCATGCCATGGCACTGTGTCTGCAGAGCCTCTGGGGACGTCCACCACCAACTTGTGAGTGATGATTGTGACTTTTGACATTGTTCCTGCAAGAACAATGCAGTTTAAGATTCTCTTCCCCGGGGGCTGGAGAGATGGCTCAGTGGTTAAGAGCATTGCCTGCTCTTCCAAAGGTCCTGAGTTCAATTCCCAGCAACCACATGGTGGCTCNTCCCAGGAAGACTGCCGGTTATGATGGGAGAAGTAAAGAAAAGGGCACTTTCTGGGGTCCCTTAAGACTTGGCTGACCACAGAAAGAATATTGTATAGTAAATAAATAAATATTTAAAAAAAAAAAAAAAAGATTCTCTTCCCCATACGGTCCTTGTTGCTTCCGAACTCGCTCACGGCTGCCATAATCTCCTCTGACAGGTCTGTCCATCTGTCAATCCCCTTCATATGGGGCTCAGAGAAACTGATAGCTGGGGGTGTGGCTCAGTGGCAGAGCTTTGCTTAGAAGCCATGAGGCCCTGGGTTCTATTCCCAACACCAAAGCAAAACCCCTACTTTGGTACAGGCTCACCATATTATAGACATGCATGAAATTCACACTCTAGCTAGCTCGGTCACCAGATGGTAGACCTCCAACAAGCAACCTCCGTGGTTCCTGTGAAATGGCTGTGAAAGAGGCCTCCCTGCCTCTCCCCTCTTTCTGTACCTACCAGTGCTGGGCTCTGAGCTGCCAGCAAGCACACTAGCCTCCCTCTCTGTTCTATTCTTGTCTCATGTGTCAAGAGGGCTCAGGAAGTACAACTGAACTTCTGGGAACTTCGAGGATGAGTTCTACGTATGTTGACTGTGCTGGATCATTTCATGGGAACTTAACAGAAGCTGGACTAATCTGAGAGGAGAGAACCTCAGCTTGGGTGGGGGGGGGCTCCATAATAAGATCAGGCTGTAGGTAGGCCTGTATGGCATTTTCTCAATTAGTGACTGATAGAGGAAGACCCAGCTCACTGTGTGCCCAAGTCAAAAAATCAGCTGTAGCCACTTGGGCAGCCTGATTGGGTAAGTTTCCTGTGCTCATCAAGCTGGAGCTTCTGTTGGGCCGTGGTAGTGTATGCCTTTAATCCCAGCACTCCGGAGTCCAGATTCAAGTGAGTTCGAGGCCAGCCTGGTCTACAGAGCAAGTTCCAGGACAAGATCCAAAACTACACAGAGAAACTCTGTCTTGAAAACCAAAAACCAAAACCAAACCAAAACCAAAAAAAAAAAAAAAAAACCCAAAACCACAAACAAAACAAAACAAAAAAACTGGAGCTTCCATGGTGTTCCTCTTAAAGTAACACACACATACAGACACACACAGCACACATCAGCTACAGCCTAGCCACCTGCTAGCTTTCTCTGCCGGACAGCCTGGCAAGGGTGCAGAAAAGAAAAGAAAGGGGTCAAGGCCATGCGCCACCAGCCCTGGCCAAGTTAAAGACCTGCAGAAGCTTCTACGGTATGCTGTCTGCAGAAGCAGCTGCCACTCCTCAGTGAAGTTTAGTCAGTGTCCCTGGGGAGGGACCCTGTGGGATCTGGGACCTGGGGGCTTAGCTTCAGTGGCCTGGGATTCCTTTGAAACCACACCCCAATTTGTTTCCCTGTGTCCCTGAACTTGGTAGGTAGACCTGTGGTTTGCAGCAGACTCTCATTGAATGGAAGAGGCACAGCAGACGAGGCCCAGGAAGGAGAGGCCCTTGAGACCTGACACAGCATCACAAGTCACCCCAAATGTAGTGAGTTACACCAATAAGCATAATTGAGTATGTCTCCCAATGTCTCTGGAAAGAATCCAAATAGTCATGGTCATGTGACTCTGGTGTACACAGGCTGTAGGAGCCGCTTGCAAGGTGACTCATTTATATGACGTGTAAGTCTGTACTGTCTGACAGTGGGGTCTCAGGTCCTGAGTGACTTCACAGCACAGCAGCTGGCCATCCCAGAGCTACCAAACTCAGAGACTGAGGTAGAAGCCACAATGCCTTGGAAGCCAAACTCTGTTGTCCCCATAAAACCCCACTGGTTAAAGCCCCTAAGACCCCAGTTTATTGGAACTTAAAAAGGACATGGGTATGGGAAGAAGATGGGCAATGGGACTGCATGAGAGAACCGTGCGTTATTTAGGGCTCTGGGCACTGCGGAGGGGCATTGTGGGTTGTCTGAGATTATTTGAGAGCAGTGGGGGCGGCATCTGAAGTTACTGAGGTTGTCTGTGGACACTAAAGGCTACCAAGGGGCACAGAATAGCTACCTGAGACACAGGGAGTTATCTGAGGACCCTGGGAGTTATCCAAGGGCACTAGGGGCCATCTGATAACGCTGAGGGTTATTTGAAGGCACTAAGAGTCATCCAGGGGCACTGGGGCCTATCAGAGGGTACTGGGGTCATGGGACATTAGAATGTTGAGGGGAAAACCCAGAACCTTCCTTCAAAGCTCTTCAGACCATGTCTCCTGCAAAGCGTAGCTCTGCCATGAACAGAAGAGTCTGGAACATGATCTGCCATACTCTGCTGTTTCTGACCACACACCCTCCCTGACACCATCTCAGTGTTCCTGACTGGCATCTTTTTTCAGGACCCCGAAGCAGTGAGAACCATGTCTGTGTTTTCCTTCTCCACTCATCCTGGAACAGCTTTCTCAGCTCTGCTCTCTGGCTCCTCCTTTGGAAAACCTCTCCAAGTGGACTCACTGCACTTCACTCCCGGACTGCATCCCCGTGGCCACACAG
The DNA here is from genome assembly GCF_014885135.2 of Alexandromys fortis. Taxonomy (NCBI): domain Eukaryota; kingdom Metazoa; phylum Chordata; class Mammalia; order Rodentia; family Cricetidae; genus Alexandromys; species Alexandromys fortis. Next base: position 14,939,393 of record NW_026067952.1, on the reverse strand, counting down.
ATCAGACCCCGCTCTGCTGGTGTGTGTACCACAGAGCCCTGACTAGGGGGTGGACTCACAGTAGGTGTCCAGGTTAATGCCAAATGAATCAGTGATGAACATTTCCACTTCACATACAGGATCCCCTTCCAAGCACAGAGAGACGCTGAGACACGCCTGAGTACCTCCCTGGGCCTCATTGTCCGCTACCCTGAAGTACTTGGAGGCCCTCTTCCAGCCCCTTATCCCAGCGGTCATGTCCTCCTGGAAATGTTCAAGGGACAGCATCTTGAAAATAGGAAAGGAATTGGAGCAGAGTTCAAATCCCGGAGGCTCCCCTCGCTCTGCACACTTTAGATTCCTCAGATATGTTAGCCTTCAGTTCTGTAACAAAACACCTGGCATATATGCACAGCTTAAAGAAATAGGGGTTTGTTTGGGGTGACGTTTTCGGATTTGGTCCCAGTTCCGCTGGTTCCATTGCTGTGGACCTGAGTTAAGTTGGCAGGAGGGTGTTATATAAGAGGGCTGCCCCTCAGAGAAGCCAGGAAGCAAAGAAAAAAATAGAAGAATGCCCTGGGTTTAATGTACCCTCTTCCAGGGCACATTCCCAATTCCTGCTTCTAATCAAGATCAGCCTCTTAGTTTCTACTACTTTATAATAATGTCATCAAATTATGAACCCATTGGTGAAGCAACCCATTGACTAAGTCAGAGTCCTAGCAATCCAATCGTTGAGAAGTGGGGAGCAACCCTTCAACACACGAGCTTTTGAGCCAACACTTCACGTGTGACTTGAATATGAAATGTCCCTCATAGGTTCATGTGCTTGGATACATGGTGGCTGGGGTGCTATTTTGGAAGATTGTGGAACCTTTAGGAGGTGGAGCCTCATTGCAAAATGTGAATCACTGGAGGCAGGCCTTGAGACTTTTATAGCCCAGTCTTAATTCCTGTTTGCTCTCTGTCCTGTTTGTTACACCAAGGGGAAAGGAACTAAGGAGTCCCAGCTATACAGTTCTGCCACCATAGCCACCTGATGCCGTGCTTCCCTTTCAAACTGTATGACCTCATACTGTGAGTCAGATTAAGTTCTTCCCTCCTCAGGCTGCTGACTGCCAAGTAGTTGACCACAGCAACATAAAACACAACCAGTTCAGAAAAACGGTACCAGGAGTGGGGTCGTGGCTGTGCCAAACCTCTCCATGTTCTTAGGCCTTTGGTATTGATTTGTGGAAGGAATAAGCAAGAGTCTGAAGCTGAGGTAGAGAAACCCTGGAATGCTCTAAGAAGAGTGGTGGGGGTTTGAAAGACCAGAGTGCTGAATAAAATGTGGACAGTGGAGGTCTGACCACAAATCTTCAGAGGAATACAGAGGGGTCTTATTGGGAAATGAGCTAGAGGCCATTCATGCTGTAGCCTCTTAAAGAATCTCCTGTATTTTGCCCATGTCCTGAGAACTTAAGTGCCACTAAATTCAAATTTGTTTGGCAGAGGAAAATTTCAAAACAGGGTAACATTCAGGTTTATATTATGGTTACTGCTCACTGCTCTTATCCAGATACGCACTAAGAAAGAGCAACAAGCAGAGATAGAGGCTAATTTTAAAATATGCAGATTGGCAAGGAGAGGGATGTGTGTGAATCAGAAGTTGCAGATACGGCAGATGTGAAGGCAACTCTAATTGTTTGAGAAACTCCCACCCTGAAAGAGAAGCCTTGGCTTCTGCACTGAGGGTGAGACCCTACCCATCAAAAATGCTAACTTGTGAAAATAAGAATTCATTCAGAAGGAGAGAACCTAAACTGAGAATGCCACCACAGGGATTCTATGATGCAAAATAGATACCCAGAGAGCTCCTTCTTCAGGACAGCTATGACGACACGGAAAGGCTGCTGTGACTATGGTCCAAGAGCTGGCAGCAGAATTTAGGAGTGTCATCCACACGATATTTTGCAGCATAAAAGATATGAAAGTGGGGGGTAATAGAGGTTTACATCAAGCTTCCAAAGAGCCTCTGAGGCGAAGCAATGTGTGATAAGGTTGGAATTCCCACAAGGAGATCCTGAAAGGGCATTGCACGGAGCTGGGAAAGTAGACCTCAATTTGCAGTGGAGACTTCAGGGTATGGGAGATGCCAGAACAGTGGGCTATCAACCAAAGAAATATGGAGGCCCTGCGTGCAGGCAGGCCAAGAGAGAGGCCACATGCACTTACTGTAGGTGGCAGAGCTGGAGAGGCAATGCCATCCAAGGCAGCTGGAGACCAGGTGAGTTCATCACTGCAGCGCACCGCGGTCCCAGTCTGCGCTCTATGCACTAGACCCCAGTTCACGAGCTTTGGGCAAGGGGCTGGAGGTGGAGAGCACAGACACAGAGACAGACCGACACGCAGACCTTTTAACACTGATAAACCCCTCTTTATTAGCACCATGGAGGCTTAAATACACTGCAGTCAATGGCCAACAGGTGAAAATCCCATCCTCTGATCCTCTAAGCTAGGCACAGCTTCTATTAACTTCAATTAGAAGGTTCTGGCAGGGAAGAGCAGCTGAAGGCCAGGACTCATTAGTCCCAACAATCACAAGCCCCAGATACTGGATATAGAGCTGCAGGTTTGGTGTTTACCCTACCGGGTGTCAGTCTTGCCTTGGTCTAATTGCCCCTTGGTATGTCCCCATTCCTCCCTTTTTGAATGAGATTATTTACTGTGTGTCATTATATATATATATATTTATATATATATATAATATATATACATACTATTTTACAGAGGCTCACAGTTAGGATATGGTCTTGAGTCTCAGAAGAGACTTAAGACTTTGGACAGTGTTGAGACTGTTAAAGACTATGGGGATCTTTGAAGTTGGACCAAATACATATTACATCACAAAATGGCCTGCTCCAAGTCATCACCGTGTCTCCATTTTATTGTTTTTGTTTTGTAGTATTGTGGGGTGAAAATCAGGGCCTTATACATACTAGGCAAACACCCTACCACTGAGCTACACTCCAGCCCTCTGTTTTATTTTGAGTTTATATGTGTGTGTAGGGCACACGTGGTGTAAGTGTGTGCATCAACACACACCGTGCAGAAGTTAGAGAAGGATGCCAGTTTCCTTCCTCTATCATTTAGCCTGAGTCTCTCTCTCAGCCTGAAGTTTCAGGTAGACTGACTGGCCATGGAATTCTAGGGACCCATCTGTCCTCTAGCTCCCAGGGCAGAGGTTACAGGCCCTCCTGAGACCTTGGCCAGCTTTTTTCTTGGGTGCTGGAGACTAACTCAGGTCTTCACACATGTACAACAATCACTCAGCCATTTCCCTGTCTTGTCTTCTATTCTTTGATTGAAGAATTGCACACATGTAGATGAGAATACAATTTTGGCATTGAACACATATCCCAGTGTGTCTTCCTGGAGTGGGTGGAGCTGTGTGCCCACCCAGATCAAGACACAGAATGCTGATAGTTCCCAGGAGCCTACCTGGCTGCCTCCCTGCTATGGACCCCTGGACAAGATCTATATCTAGGTACCACTGTGGGTCTGCAGGGTCTCTACTTCCCCTCTTGCCCCATCCAATCCATTCAGTCAAGAAACCCTAGTCCTGTGTGTCACAAGATGCCCCTTTTCTGCCCAGAGCCTCACACTTCGCTTATCATTCAGTGAAAAAACTGTATCCTAACCATGACCTGCAAGGGCTTCTGAGAGCTGTCATATCCTTGCCTGTCTCCCCACTTTACCCCAGAATCCCTTGCTCCAGCCATCCTGCTTTCTTTTTGCTCACACACAAGGCCACTGCAGTATATATCCCCTGGGATTCTGATGCTCCTATACTCTGGGCCATGTTGTCACCTCCTTCCGGCTGGATGATCAAATGTCACCTTCAGACATCTGCTTCCACCCACAATGGAGTAGCAGACAGACGTTATCCTCCTGCTAGAGACAGACACACAAAGGCAAGCAGCATATTTGAGAAGATGGTTTCCGGGATGCTGGCATCCGACGGTGAAGGGCTGTGAAGGGTTTTTTGCTGATGAGACTGCTCCAGGCTGGGGAGAGGCTTCTAAAGAGATTAAAAAATGGGGAGGGGGACAGTGAGATGGCTCAGAGGGCAAATGTACTTGCCACCAAGCTTGACAGCTTGACTTTGATCTCTGGAACCCTCATTGTAGGAGAATGGAGACTCCTGCAGGTTGTCCTCGCACTACCACACGTGTGTGCCGTGCGTGTCATCATACAAACAAAAGCACACATCAACACGAGCGTTTATTTTAAGAGGCAGGGGCTGGAGTGATGACTCAGCACCTGCCTCTCTGCAGAGAACCTGGGTTCAGTTCCCAGCACCCGGGCTGTGCCTCCCAGGGTACCTGATGTCTTCCTCTGGCCTCTGGGGGCACCAGGCAGGCATATGATGCACAGAGATATATGAAAAATGAAATTAAAATATGCCAAGTACACAGAAGAAGAAAAGACAGCGAGTCGGAACAGATTGTCCAAAACTCAGCACCAGGAAAAACTAATCTGAAAGACAAGCACATGAGGAACTGAGGGACAGCTCAAGAGGCCTGCTACCATGTGACCCACGTCCCCAAAGAAGAAAAAGGATTTACAAAGAAATACTAAAAAAAAAAATCCAAATCTGATGTAAAGTATAAATTCACAAAGTAAGAAAGCTTAACAAACTTCAAGCATAAGAAACTGGGGTGGGGGGTGAACCATCATGATAAAACTGCTCAAAAATCTATGACAAAGGAACCAGTATTAAGGGCTAGAAGACAGGCGATGGTGGCTCATGCCTTTAATCCCAGAACTCTGGGAATCAGAGGGAGGTAGATCTCTGAGTTCAAGCCTGGTCTACAGAGTATGCTCCAGGACCGCAAAGGCTGTTACACAGAGAAACCCAGTCAAGGGGAGAGGGGGCAGTGACCAAGCTCAGTGGTAGTGCTTGTAACAGCACTCCAGAGGCAGAGTTCGAGGTCAGCCTGGTCTACAAAGCGAGTTCCAGCACACCCAGGACTATCTTGAAAAACAAAAAAAAATAAGATAAAATAAATTTAAAAAGTGCTCTTGCAGGGCTGGAAAGAAGGCTCAGCAGTCAAGAGTACTGCCTGCTTTTCCAGAGATGTGAATTCAGTTCCTGGTACCCATGTTAGGCCTCTCACGACCAGCTGTAACTCTGGCTTCTGGGATTCCAACATTCTCTCTGGCTTCTGTGGGCATCTGCCCACAGTGGCACACACACACACACACACACACACACACACACAGAGAGAGAGAGAGAGAGAGAGAGAGAGAGAGAGAGAGAGAGAGAGAGAGAGAGAGAAATATGAAAATATGACCTTTTTTGCAAGTGTATTTATTTTTATTTTGTGTATAAGTGTTTTGCCTGCACCAAAAAGAGTGCCTGGTCACTGAGGAGGCCAGAAGAGGGTATTAGATCACCTGGAACTGGAGTTAGAGACTATTGTGAACCACTGTGTGGGTTCTGGGACTCAAACTGGGTTCTCTATTGTTGACAGAGATTTTCTGTCCCACCAGGTACCACAGCTGTTTAGTCCCAAATAAACACACATTAATTATAAACTGATTGGCCTAGTTAGTGTCTCAGGCTTCTTTTTAACTCTTATAACTTCTATTAATCCATAATTCTTGTCTGTGTTAGCCATGTGGCTTGGTACCTTTTTTGGCAATGCACTCATCTTTTGCGTCCACTGCTTCTGGGTCACAACTTTGAACTGCTCTTCCCTCTTCCCAGCATTTTCATTGCCCCGCCTCTACTTCCTGCCTGGCTACTGGCCAATCAGCATTTATTTAAAATACAAGTAACAGGGTACATACTATTGTCCCACAACACTCCCCCCTCCTTTTTAAACAAGAACTCTGAATCGAATCTCCTTCGTTTACCTTTTCTACTGACCATTATCCATAACAACTTGTAACCAACATTCTAAACAAAGGCAAACATCCATACTCTATAAGAGCAACAAGTACTAAGCCATATCTCCAACTCTATAAATAAAAACAATTTTTTTTTCTTTTTAAGACATGGTCTCGGGCTGGAGAGATGGCTCAGAGGTTAAGAGCACTGGCTGTTCTTCCAGAGGTCCTGAGTTCAATTCCCATCAACCACATGGTGGCTCACAGCCATCTGTAATGAGATCTGGTGCCCTCTCCTGGCATGCAAGCATACATGGAAGGGATGTTGTATACATAATAAATAAATCTTTAAAAAAAAAAAAAAGACATGGTCTCGGTGTGCCATTCTGACTGGTTGAAATCTTGTTTTACTGTATCAATCAGGCTGTCCTGCCTGCCTCTGCTTCTGGAGGGTGCTGGGGTTAAAGGTGACTGCCACCAACACCTGGGAATCAAACAAACAAAACACTGGGGAAGGGAGTTTTGGGGACCTGAGGGGTGGCTTAGTGGTTAAGAGCACTTGATGCTCAGGGAAAAGACCAGAGTTAGTTCCCAGCACCCTCATTGGGCTGCTCACAGCCACCTGTGACTCCAGCTTCAGAGGATCTGACGCCCTCTTCTGGCCTCCAAAGCACTTCGTTCACACACACATACATGTAACTTAAAAACTTTTTAAAATTGTGTACTTGCAAAAAAAAAAAAAGCATTCGTTGAGTGGAAACACGCTGAGATAATACTGGTTGCTGTTATTCAAACTGATGTCACGTGGTCCTGTCTTTTCCCGTGCTATCTGAATGGGGAGTCCCATCTACACTCACAGTGTAGCCTCCAAATGCTAGAACACACAGGACAAAGTCACTGTGCTATAGAATGTCTGTGGAGGATTCATAGGATGTTAAGATTCTAGAAAGCCGGAAGCCTGTAATGTTAGGATTATGGATCGTTTAGAGACAATAGAACATCAGAGCTGGGGACAAGAGCTGATAAGGAATCCAAGCCTGGTGTGTGCTAAGTAGGACTGGGGAGAAAGATCCAAACAGTACGTGTTTTGTACCCCATCTGCGCATCCCAGGCTTCCCTAATTTGGGAGCTCTTCTGATCATTTGTTTTTTTCAAGTCAGGGTCTCACTATGTAGCTCTGGTTGTCCTGGAACTCAGTGTGTAGACCAGGCTGACCTTGAACTCACAGAGCTCCATGCAGCTCTGCCCCTCAAGTACTGGAATTAAAGGTGTGCACCCCTGTGCCCAGCTAGTGTGTCCCTAATGTCCACTCCGCAGACTCAGCTGAGCAAGACTGAAGGGCTGAGACTCTATAGGGCTCCAGAAGCGATGCATGAGGGCTGTAGTGGGGGAGGGGAGGAGGGGGAAGGAGGCTGTATTTTTCCATTTTAATTCAGCTCCTGTTCACTGGGCCCCTTCTGGACTATAGGCTTATGAGACGTCGTGGTCATGCAAGGCTGGAGGCTGTCATTATCACAGGGAGCCATTCTCTCTATCTCCTCCTCAGGGACCCAGGGAGAGGCTGGCTTATCATCCCAGGACCCAGCCCTCTGGCTACAGAACTGGCTGGCTAGCAGCTCAGGCCGAGGGAGGTCTCACTAGTGGCACAGGGTGGACTCCAGTCATTCCTCCTCTTTGTCTACAGCTTGCACCACTCAGGACTGTGTATCTTGCATCTCACAGGCTGATTTTACTTTGTGTCCCTTGACTCCGAGGGAAGCCCATGGCACCCACTTTGCCTATGGCTGTCCTTATCACCTAGGGACAGTAATATAGGCTTCATGGCAAAATGCTGTCCAACCTATTTTGCCCTGAGTGATTTTTTCCTAGCTTTGTAACCTGAAGGGGCATCACACGTGAAGTCACGACATCCACAAATTAGTTGAAAATGGAATTCTCCCACACCTCAGTTGCTCACACCAAACTGACCAGTGGCTTTGAGCCAAGTTTCTCCCTGTACCCTACCAGCACAAGTGCCTGGAAAACTCAAGGAGTTCCACCCTCGTGGTTCACGGAAAACCATAGATGATTCCAGGAACCAACACATGAACATTTGCAGTCTCCCTAGCACTGTGCCTACTGTCTGATCCCGTCACTGCCACTGCACAGACAGGCCTTGTTATTAGTTCCTGAAATAGTTTGGAATTTGTCCTGCTTCTTTGCATCACCTGGGTCACACAGTAGCCTTTCTCGGGGTTGAGGTTGAGGGTGATGGAGGGGTGTCAACTTCTGGCAGAGCCCCAAAAAACTCACAAAGAGACGGAAGTGTCGGGCAAATTCCCAGAGAACCTCCCTTTCTCTCTCCCTCTCCTCAGCCCCAACCACTGGGGCCACTAACCAAGTGCCACACCTGGGGTGCAAAGAGGGGGGGGCAGCGATTCTTCGCTCTTGGCCCCTGCTGGGATTCTCCCCTCCCCAGCTGCGCAAACGGCGGCGCTCTCCCTTTCGTCATTACCACGCTGTTTAATTGGGCGGCCCCCGCGTGTGTGCGCGCGCGTGTGTGCCGGTGTCTCTGGGAGGGGGGAACGCTTCTGACACATGGGGCGCCGGGTGGAGGGGTGCTGGCTCTATGCCCGCCCACGGGACCCCTCCCCCAGCCCGGCGGCGGGGCAAGGGGGGGGCATCGCGCGGCTCCGACAGATGGACCGAGCCCAAGGGGCGGGGGCGCGCTGACGGGGTGCGAGACAGCGCGGCCGGGCTCCCCGCATGACAAAGGCGGCGGCGCGGGTGCCCTTATCAGTGCGAGCAGACCGGGCGACCGGCCGGGCCCGCGGCCCGCGCTCACCGCACAAAGACCCAGGCCGGTGGGGGCCGGCGGGGGCCCGTGGGCCACGAAGATTAATTGCCCAATCAAGTTGTCGGCGTGGGCGGGGGGCGGGCCGGCGGCCCCGGGGGATGCGGGCGGGCGCATAATGAAGTGTGCAAAAAGTTAATTTGCTCCGCAACGCGCAGCTCGCCGCAATCAAAGGCGGGCGTCGGGAGGGGGCAGCGAGGAGGGTGCCCAGGGTGGCATCCCGAGGCGGGCTGTGGGGACCCGGGGTTCCCCTCAGCGATGAGGTCGAGGTCTGCAAACCTGCGCCCTTACCCTCCACGGCGGCTGCTGCCTGCAAGGAGTCCCCAGGCAGCCCTCTGGCCCTTACCCTTGCTGAGCACCCGCTCACATCTCCCCAACACACAAAGGTGGCGTTCTGGTGTGTGCGCTTAGCCCCCAGATCCCTGCTCCAAGTAGTCAAGCATTTCCCTGGTTTGGTCCCTTTCCTTGACAAAGTCAGGAGGTAGAGCCTAGAGCATGCGCTTCGTAGAGGACCAGAGGACCGAAGACAGTCAGATGCTTGGAGAAGGTCCAAGTTCACCAAGCTCTTATCTGGTTCAGAGCCTTAAGTGGCAGCTGGCAAAGAGGAAATCCACACCACAGTCAGGACGCCGATAGTATTCAAGCTATTGGGAGGGGAGGGAAACACCGCAGGTCCCCGGGTCGGATCGTTGACAGGGCGATTTGCTTTAAGCCCTGACGTAAGAAGGCACCCTTACAGGTGGAGATTCAGATATGGGCTTGCCTTATAAACAAGGAAGGTGGTCCCCAGCAGTCAGCTGGAGGGGAGATGTTTGTCTTTTTGTCTAAATCGTTTCAGGAGTGTCACACAGTTTTAATCTCAGCGAATGGGCCACAAGACAAAGAATGGGTAGTGGGACTGTCTTTGTCTGGCCTTCTTCGAAGGTTCACGGAAGAGAGAAAAGTTTGCAGGCAAGCAAGGGTGTGGGGGATCATCTTTATAGGAATCAGAGAGGAGGGCACAGCTAGTTAAGAGGGGGAAGCGGGTAAGGTACGTGGTAGAGCATGGGTTTATCCATCACTGTCCTATGAGTTCAGGACTCAGGCAAGGCTGGAAGCTGTCCCCTGTGCCCAGGGAGAACACTGCGATCCTCTAACAACAGCTTCTGCCCCAGAGAAGAAACTGCCTGCACAAACCATTTCACCCTCCTCCACACAGCGGGGGCCCTGGGAGCAACCCCACCTGTCAGCAAGAGCAGAAACAAACTGTATCACCAGGGCTCCAGAGGGGCTGGACTCGTGTTAGTTTTGACACTACTGTTTTCTCTGAAAGGAGTGGAGTTCAGCTTTGGTTCGGAGTTAGAGGTTCACAGACCACAGGCTGGCCACCAGGAACATCGTAGCTCCCCAGGCGCAGGTTCAGACACATCCAGAACCTGAGGCCCAGGTAATGGGTGCCCAGAACAGCCAAAGCACAAACTTCCTTCCAGTGCCTGGCAGGGTCAATCAGACAATGGCAGGGAAGCCTCAGTAACCTCCCTTCAGAAGCGGCTCCCAGGCCAGACTGGCCAGCTAACAGTCTACTCAGATTAGTGGCTTCTGAGTCCTGGTTCTCTGACTAGATGCCCAAGGTCTGACCCTGAACCAAGGCAAGAGTAGGAGAGACTAGTCCAGGAGGCCTTGAAGGTGACAGGAGCCAGCCTTTCAGGCGAGAAGGGGTGGGTTACAGCCAAACCAAGATTTATGGGCCTGATCATAGTAATGAAAAGAAAAAAGAAAAAAGGACGCGTGTTCGGCAATGCCCAGGGACCAGGACTGCTGCCCTATTACCAAAAATGTCGTCGCTCTTGACTCTGCAAATTAGCATAAAACATGCTGTTTCGCATCGATTTGCATCTCATTTACATGCTGATGACTTGATGCCACAATGCACCCAGTTTCTCAAGCGGAGGCTTCTGGTCTTAGATTTTTCTCCCAGTTCTGCCCCTGAATTGCACTGAGACAAGCAGGCTCCTAGGTTGGAACAGTGCACTCACCGTGGTCCATTCCCTGACTTCTCTGTGCCTCTGTTTCCCCGGCTGTGAGCTGAAGGAGACAAACTGAGCAAGGATCTTTAAAATGTGATCCAGTAGCTCTCTTGGGGGTTGCAGACACAGAGACGGGGGAGCAGGTGGGACAGACGCCCCCGCCCCCAATCTCCTGAGAACAGCTGGGGCTCTGAGTAAAATTTCTCTTGAGCAATGCAGACCTTCTCTGTTAAAAACAAAGACCAAAAAGTTTGCAAACAAACAGATTCCATTTTGTCTACCACGCATGTCCAGTGCAATGTTCTCCATAGACTTCAACAGGAACACTTGGGTTTTACACTCACAGCCCTTGTTACTGCAGCCATTGTCCTAAACACCACGCAGCATGTTCCCCCATTTTATAGATGGATGAACTGAGACCCTGAAAGTCCAACTAATTTAGGTAGGTTAAACAGCTACTAGAAATGGAGAGTCAAAACCAGGTGGTCTGGCTTCATCCTGAGTTTATCCAGGCTGTTTCTCCCATTATACAGATGAGAAAAGAGGGGCCAAGAAGGAGAGATGTAGCAAGTTTTCCTCTGTACCACTAGCTCCCAAATAATGACCTAGAGACTTCGTATTAATTATGAAATCTCCGCCTTTAGCTTAGACTTGTCTCAACTAGCTCTTATAGCTTAAATTAACCTATATATATATATTAATGTATGTCCTACCATGTGGCTTTTACCTCTCTCCCACTCTGTGTGTCTGATTCATTCTCGGTGGCATCTTCTTCTCTCTGTCAGGAAGTCCCACCTAGCTCTTCTGCCTGGCTATTGGCCGTTCAGCTTTTTATTATACCGATCACAGCAATACACCTTTGCATTGTGTACAAGTATCCCACAACAGAGAGAGGCTATTTCTCTCTTTTTTCTTTTAAAGACGGGGTGCCATATAGCCTATGCTAGCCCAGAATCCCCTAAGTGGCCAAGGATGGCCTTGAACTTCTGTACTAGAACCACAGCTATGCAAACACCACATCCTGTGTCTAAAGTGCTAGGGATTGAATTCAGAGCCTCTATAATTGAGCTACATCCCTCAATCCTTCTTTCTATATAGAATTCCAAAGCCTAGCAGTTAAGAAGCCTTTACTTCCTTGCTTCCTGCCTGAAGCTCAGGCTATCGGTGAGCACCCTGTCACTGACATCCCCTACTCAAGAATAGCTTTTGGGGTTCCAAAGGCCTCTAGAGCCTGGAGGGGGGTCTTCTTCACTCCCTGTGTCCTCCTCAGACCACCCCGTCCTGGCTGGTAGCATTCAGGAGCAGGCCCTGGAGAGCAGCAGCCTGAGTCTTAAATCAGAGCTGCTAACAGGCTCACCAGAATGCCAGGTGTGCCTGCCGGAGCCAGCTCTAGGGCCAGGCTTGGGTGCAGGTGGAGGCGCCCTAAGAGGGTCTCCGTGAAGGGGGATGGGAGCCTTATGTCTGCAGGGGGAAGCAGTGCCAGGCCAGCAGGTGCTCTGTCCCTACCCTTTGGGAGTCTGGCTGGGAAACCCCCAGATGGAGAACTAACTGCCCCCCCCGAGGGATGCCCGGTGGGGTCTCACCATCCCTTCCCTCTATTCAGGGCATTCCAGACCCTCCCTTCTGCAGTCTCTTTCTCTGAGCTGCCTTCTACCCTGTTCCAGCTACCTGAGCTTCTCAGCTCCTTCCAAATCCTAAATTCAGCCCTGCCCCACGCAGGTTTTCTGCCCCTCCCAGCCAACACCGAGCTAAATGTGGGTACTGGCTCAGATAACCTGGGAGCTCTGTGATCCATGTGGAGGTGTTTGTTCAAGCAGAGGATGTCCCTGGGTTTTCACTTCCTACTTATACTGGTTTTGAGACTCCTTGCCCTGCTACCTTCCACTTTGTTTGAGACAGCCTCTTTGTTCCTCCAATCTGCATATAGCAGGCTCGCCTGCCTGTGAGCATCCAAGGTTCTCTTGTTCCTGCCTCCATCCCAAGCTGTAGGAACTCTAGGAAAAGTGACTCATGCCACTGTGTCCAGCTTTTGTGCAGCCAGTACTTTACCCACTGAGCCACGTCTCCAGCCCGTGATGGAACACTAGCTAGCACACTTGCCCTCCCAGCTGTCCCCAGACAAGCTTACGACCCTCTCTGTCTCACTAACTCTACCTCCCTGTCATTCCAGATCCCCAAAGCCCTCGATATGACACCCTACCGCTTACAGCTGGCCCCCAAGTCCCACAGGTTGTGACCTCTATTTGATTCTTCAGGGCTCATTCACAGGGCCACAGGCTCTAGTTTCCCTGTTCAAACATTCTTAAGTCACTCCAGGTCTTCTTCTCCTGGTCTGTGAAATGGGTATGCCCGTAGCCTCTGTTTCCTAGGGCTCCGGTGCAGCTGCAAGAAGTCAGCACAGAGTTACAGACTACTGTGTAACAAACACCCCCACCCTTGACTGTGGACCACCATCCCATGCTTCTGGATCCTCATCGGTCAGTAGATCATTCAGCACAGGACTGCGTCCTTCTATTCCAAAACCTATCTAAACCTCAGCTGTGAAGGGCTGGTGGGCAGGGACCAGAATCATCTAGAATTGTCTTTCCACCATCTCTGTTGGCACGCGGCCTCTTGCAGCAGGAGTTCCACGAGCCATGGCACACAGACACAACATGGCCAGTTCTGACATCATTAACGGGAGCAATCCTGTAAAGGAACGAAAACCGTTCTACTCTTTGAGGTAAGGAATACCTCAGGTTTGTGTGTGCCTGACCGTGTCATACAGGCTGGACTCAAGCTCCTGAGCTCAGGCTGTCTGCCAGACCCTAGGCTCCACCCTGCTGGGACCACGGGTGAGCCGCACACTGCCCAGCCCATCATCTTTTAAAATGGATTCAGTAGTGTTTGCCTCGTTATATGCATGCAAATGACAGAAGCCCTTGAGTGTGTTAGCACAGGCCTCAGACAATCACACTGGGTGACACTAGGCACAAACGGGTTCATGGAGAAAGCATGGGACGGGCCCTTGAACCTGACGGTCCCATGAAGCCAGGACAGGCACTGGAAGACAGAGCCAGGAACATACAGCTAATATGCTTTGATGTCAATTAGGCATGGTGCCAGTCATTTTCCATCAGGATCCCAGAGAGCGATCCAAGAGGCAGATCCTATCAACATGCCGATTTTAAGGTGAGGAGTCAGAGGTTCAGAGAGGCAAAGGGTCTTACCCAAGGCCACACAGCAAAGCAGAATCATGTCCAGTATCTGAACCTACGCCATGGGTGGTCAGAGACCAAGTCGGGCAGTAGTCCAGCCTGCCAGGTGGAACAGGCTGTCCTGACTGTTTGGTGACAGACAGGGAGGGCTTGTTCTGCTGGACAGGGAGCCAGGACCAGGAGGCCTGTCAGCTGCAAGCCCAGCTACAGGCCAGGGGAATGGGGCCAAGACCTCCGTCTGGAGGACTAAGGGAGGGAGGAGGTCTGAGGAAAGCCGGTTAGAGACCTCTCCAGAGGCAGCAAAGAGCCCTAGATCTTACAGGCCCCATCACTTTTGTCTGGAACCCCAGAGAGATCATCACTGTCCCCTAGGGAAAAGCAGGGCTGAGTCTGCTCTGGAAATCAGAAAGCCCCGGCCATAGGGAGATCAGGAGGAGGAAGAGGTCACTTGAAGTCCAGGACTGCTCTGTCCGATGCCCGACAGTTCCCGTTCTCCTCCGCTTCCCGCCCCCTTCCCTCCATCCACTTTCCTTCCCTCTGACCTTCTTCTCCTCTCCCTTCCAGTCCTCCATGGCACAGCCTCCCAAAGGCAGCTACTTCTCCCGAGGGGAGGAGCCTGCTCTGACCCTCAGCCTGGCCTGAAATGAACGCAACTTCCCAGCTGCCACAGGGCCAGGAATGAGCTGGGGCTCTGCACAAGTAAGTCCTCTACTTCCCAAGCACCAAGGGAGTCTCCCAGAGTAGGTATACACTTTGGGGGCCCTTGGAGCAGCTTTTCGGGGTCTTCGACTAATTATAGGCCCCTCTGAGCCTCAGTTTTCATTCTGAGACAATTTCAGAATCTGCGAGGTAAAGTAAGGCTAGATGACACACGGTCACACAGAGTCACAGAGGGGTGCATCTGCCTGGTCCAGCCCCTTGCTGGCACAGTACTCTAATACTGCTCCCAGGCCCATGGGGCAGAGCCAACTCCCAGCTGATGTTGGCGAGGGGCTGGGACAGTGGACAGACAGGCTGTCAGGGCCGGCTATGTGCCCAGAGAGCCTTCTGTGCCACTGTTCCCTCAGCCAGCCAGGCTGGCCCAGAGGCCACTTCCTGTGGCCCTGGCAGGACAGGGCTCCGGGCCCCTTCTCTCCTGTAGCCACCTCCTCCCCCAGGCCCTGGGAGTAGAAGTCTCTAATCTAAATGCAAATTCACTGTGGTCCCCTGTCTATACCATCTCTACCAGGCCAGAGCAGAGCTGACACTGGACCTAAGAGATAAGGAGCCCCTCGAACACGCCTCCCCCGCCTGGCTACCCTCGGCCTGTCAGTCCCACAAAGACCCCAGGGAATCCCAGCAGCTTCCCTTCTTCCCAGTTCTGTAGGCAGTGGGATGGTTCTACAAGGTCCCCTTGCTGCTGTTAAGGAGGAGGGAGACCTGCAGGGGAGAGACAGTGGTATGGAGTGCACAGGCTGGGCATAAGCTAGGAGAACAAAGCCGAGAAAAGACTGTGACAGAGCGGAGTCTCTGCCATCATCCTGCATGACGCCGGGTGCTTGGGTGCCATCAGCCGGCACCATTTCTGCATGAGTTAAAAGTTGGTCATATTTTCTTCCTGGAACAGCGGCAGCCCACAGTGGGCACAGGATGTCCCTTGAGGCCAGGGCAATACTGAGCCCAGCCCAGTGTGCACTGTGGTTGCTGTCCACATCCTTAGCAGGGCCTGCTCATCTTTGGGATGTCATTTCCTTTGGGACGGAGAAACCACGTAGAGACCCTGGTGTTGCGCACCTCCACAGTAGACCAAACCAGGGCCCTGGAGGTGGGCCGGGCAGGACCATAGGTTAGCGTCCTTCTGGCTCGGATTTCTAAGTGTTTTTCCTTTCCTTCCTGGGCCCTGCTCCACAACGCTGCAACAGTACTACATAATCCACAAGGGGTAGGTTTGGGTCAGGAGCAGGATTCTTGCGCGCCACGTTCGGGTTCAAATCCAACTAAGCCTGGTTCTGTTTCAAAGGCATCACCACAGAGATGGCATTAGCTAATGGTCTCTCTACCTCCAGAGGCTACCTCACATCGCCTGTGGGGTTTTCCCCTTCCTCTGACTAGTGTTTCTTTTGTGAAACCGGCCTGTTCATTAGCATCTCCCTATGGTTGTTTCCTGGCTCTTATCCCTTTGGAACAAGGACTTGTAAAGGCAGATGCTGGGAGTCAAGATGTCCTGGCCTGGATCCTTTCTGGGATCCTGGCATAGCCTACCCCGCAGGGTTGACGGAACATATGTGAAGTGCTCAGTGCATGTAGTAGCCGGAGACACCCAGCACAGAGCCAGAGGGAAGTAAGTGCTCATGAAACGCTAACGATGGCCATTATTGTCATTCATTGGGCAGCTTGATAAGTCTCTCTATGCCTCAGTTTCCTTCTGTAAATGAGGGGGATGATCACTATGACCTGCACATCACAGAGTTGCTGTGTCGAGGGACACAGTGACAGAAACATGCTGAGGAACCAGGGATGTAACTCTTGGTAGAACAATTGCCTAGTACACACAAGACCCTAGGTCCACTCCCCAGCAACACGTATGTATGTATGTATGTATGTATGTATTACGTATGTGGTGGTACACGCCTGTAATCCTCCCTCTCAGCAAGTACAGATGGGGATCAGAACCTCAAAGTCATTCTCAGCTACACAGAAGTGTAAACCTTATATGCTCCTGTGATCCTCCCTCTGGGGAACCTGCCCTTCACAGCCTCCCACCCGAGGACTAGACGCCTAAGGACCTGCTGTCCCCCAAGCCAGCCAGTGTGCAGCTCAGATCAACCCAAAGGTGGGTTTTCCATGAAGCCAGTGTTTCTCCAGTGTGAACTTAGCCTTTCTCCACACAGCTACAGTCTATGTTTCTCAATTTACTTGACGTTTTTCAAATTGCCTATAATTTTGAAAAAAGTAAGGGTAATTCCTGCTAGCAGGAAGTTGTGTACCATCACCTTAAATAAAAGTTATTCTATTTAAGAAAGAGGATTCTGTTGATGTTTGCTGAAGGAAATTATTAAGTATCAGGACCGCGATGCCCTCAGCAAGAGGGGATCCTAAGCTAAGGGCCGATGGTTCAAAGAAGAGAATTCTCTGGGCTGGAGAGATGGCTCTGGAGTAGAGAGTGGATATTGTTCTCATAGAGGACCTGAGTTTGACTCCCAGCTCCATATCAGACGGCTCACAACTGACTGTAACTCCAGCTCCAGGGATTCCAATGTTTCTGTCCTTCCTGAATACCTACATTTATGTGTGTGAGTGCACACACACACACACACACACACACACGTTTTAAAATAATGAAAAATCAAGCTTAAAAAAAGAATGGAATCCTCTGGGGACTTTTAAATGCCTTACTTCACTGCCAAATCCTTGTTATGGGCAGTGGCTCTGAGAGACACCATTTCTACACTCCTTGAAAGATCCACTTAGGGCTAGAATCCAATTAATTAATGGAGATGCCCCTAACCGGCACCCCCAGCTCTTTTTCTCAGTACTTCCTAATAAAGGGTGTTCTTTGGAGAGGGGCATAGGAATGCTGTGGTAGGAACATCCTTATTTCTCAAGCGACCAGGGTGACTGGGGTGGCTGTCTCCCTGTGCACAGCTGTCAGCCTGCTAGGACTCTGGAGGAAAGGCCCCTGAATGCAGTGGCATGCGGCTTCCTGGAAAGAAGTCAAAAGGGAACCCGGGCAAATGTGATTCAATACACAGGGAACCTCACTGATAGGTGTGGTAGGGCAGGCCTCTAATTCCAGCCCTTGAGAGACAGAGATGAGAGAGTATGCATCCAGGCTTGGCTGGGCCACAGTGTAAGAACCTGTGCCAAATCACCACCATCACCAAAAGTATCTTTAAATTCGGTTTCACTCCTAGGCCTTTGTGGGCCACAGCCCCTGAAGCATGTTCTCAGCAGTACTGTTGATGACAGGAAATGTTGGAAGTGGCTGGAATGTTCTTTAGCAGGAGAGAGGGTGAGCGAAGATGCTTTGTTCCACACCGCGGGCAGCTGTGCAGCCGTGCAACCATGAGCCCGTGACGCCATGAATGTTACACAGGAAAGAGCCATGCTAGACTGGTGAATGGAAATGTCGCCAGGAAACCAGGCAGGCGGAGCCAGGAGGTAAAGACGCTTGTGGTACAAGCCTGACCTGAATTCAATCTCTAGACCGCACAGAAAAAAGAGAGGACCAAGTGCCCAGATTTGTCTTCTGACCTCTATGAACACCTTTGGACATGCCAACTTCACACACACACACACACACACACACACACACACATGCACATGCACACACACACACATACATAGAAACCAGTATTTTATGATAGGGACTGGAAAGGTTGCTCAGTGGTTAAGAACACATACAGGTACTGTTCTTTCATGGGTCCTGAATTAGGTTTCCAGTTCACAACCATCTGTAACTCTAACTCAGGGGAATCCAGTGTCTCTGGCCTCCTTGGGCATCTACACTCGTGTGTCTATATCACACCTTACACACTCGTGTGCACACACCCCACCTCATCCCACACTCATGTACACTGGCTACACCTCATTCCATAGCATGCACACGTAATTCAAAACACGTCTTTAAAAAACTGAACAAACCCTATGCTCTTTATAATACGTGTGTGTGTGTGTGTGTGTGTGTGTGTGTGTGTGTGTGTGTCGTTTAGGTCTGCAAGTATAGACATGTATATGCCATGACACGTGTGGAGGTCAGAGGACAACCTATAGTGTTGGTCCTCCTCACCTTAAATCCTGTTTGAGGCAGGGTCTCTTGTCCACTGTTGAATATGTGAGGATAGCTGGCCCATGAGCTTCTGAGGATTCTCCATCGCCCTCAC
The DNA here is from genome assembly GCF_014885135.2 of Alexandromys fortis. Classification (NCBI taxonomy): domain Eukaryota; kingdom Metazoa; phylum Chordata; class Mammalia; order Rodentia; family Cricetidae; genus Alexandromys; species Alexandromys fortis. The sequence continues at coordinate 14,920,639 of NW_026067952.1, read as the reverse complement.
CATAGGAACCCTGGGAATGGAAATGTTCACCCTGCATCTGGGGACCTGAACTCAGGCCCTCACTGAGCCATCTCCCCAGGTCTGTGATCCTTTCCCTCTTTTTAAATATGCATTATAAAAAGGACTACTCAATGAGACCCTGCTTCAAAAGTACATGAGGGGGTGGGGGAAGAATGAGGAAGAGGAGGAGATAGGGGAGAGGAGAGGGTGGAAAGAAAGGAAAGGAGGGGGTGGGAGGGAAGAGCACGCCGCAAACTGAGAGATATTTGATAAAAGTTATCACCACAAACATATAAGGAACTCCTCCAAATCAGCAAGGCAAGGATGATCAAGAAAAAAAGCCATCTAGAGTGTTGAGCATAGAGAACAGAAGTCATGAAGCCGAAACAACTGAAAGGTGCCCAGCCTCTGACTAGTTAGGAAAACCCACGTTTAAAGCTCTTCTCTGCGCATCAGAGTGACAGCCTCTAGGCTGCTGGATGAATCTCAATGTGATCCACCCTGCTAGAACAAGAAGACTCCTTGATGGTGGGGTGGGGCTGTTTGTACTGTCACTTCAGAGAACAGTCTGGCATTGTTCCTCGGTTACTCTGCACGACCTGGCAGTCCATCTCTGGAGACACCACGGAGTAAGCCGAGCCATGTGCACCGGGATGTGTACGTGAGGACTCTGGCCCCTGCTTCAGCGGTTCCTCTTTCCTCTTCCCTCAGCATCCTTCTTTCCTCAGGCAAGGTGAACCAGCAGGGCTTTAACTAACTCTCCTTCGCCTCCAGGTCACGTGGGTCGTGTGGTCCTGTTGGGTCAGTACTGGGCAAGCTGACTTCTAGGGTCTGAGCCTGGCATCAAGGAGGTCATCTAATGAAAGAGGGGGAGCAGAGAGAGGCCAGACCTACTCGGGGTGTTAGGGAAGAAGTGACAAGGATGCAGGCAGGGCTCGTCCACGGAACAAACTGCTCCATGGCTGTAAAGAGCAGGCACCTCCTCACGGGTAGCAGAAGGTGGCCAAGCCAGCAGGCAGCGAGCAGTATGCTCCAGATCTTTGCTGCCTTGACAGTGGAGGGGCTGCTAACGAGCTATGCAGAGTCCCGTGGTCCTTAAGAGCCGCTGAGAAAGCAAGAAGTAGCTAACTCATGACTGCTCCATCTGGCCTCGTCTGGGCCCTTTGCTCAGGAAGGTCCCTAGGCTTGGAAGGCTCTGTCCCCATGACTCCCTCTCCCTTCACCCAAGTCTCTGCTGGAACACTGGTCTCCAGAGTCCTGCCTTGACCGTGTCCTCTAAAATACCACTGCCACTTTGTTTCCTGTCCTCATCTGCGGCTGTCTTCATGCTTCTCACCAATTATAAGGCTTCAGCTTTTGCTTTTGAGGCAGTGTTAAGCTTGGTGAGAGTTGGCAGCACTGGACCGAGAACCCTCACGTATGGAATCCATCACCCAGAATCTCCCAGCTGGCACTGAAGCACATTTGCTTCATCATCCGAGCTTTGCAGGTAGAAGGATCCTTCCTGGCCCTTGAGACCAAGCTGCTGATCCGGCTGCCTCTGACCTAGGAGCTCTACTGTGCGTTTTCTCCAAGCAAGGACATTCTCTCTTAGGACCGCTAAAGCCATCAAAAATGGGAAATTGACATTTCCTAACAGGCAATGGAAAACTTTAAAATTTTAAATTTATTTTTAGGGGCTGGAGAGATGGCTCCGTGGTTAAGAGCATTGCCTGCTCTTTCAAAGGTCCTGAGTTCAATTCCCAGCAACCACATGGTGGCTCACATCCATCTGTAATGAGGTCTGGTGCCCTCTTCTGGCCTGCAAGCATACATGTAGACAGACTATTGTATACATAATAAATAAATAAATAAATAAATATTTTTT
>NW_026067952.1:14906635-14918684 GCF_014885135.2 Alexandromys fortis | reverse complement strand
TTTATTTTATGTGTATAAGTGTTTGCCTGCATGTATGTATATGGGCCATGTGCAAGCGTGGTGCCCAAAAGAGGTCAGAAGAAGGTATTGGATTCCCCCAGAACTGGAGTTACAGATGGTTATGAGCCACTGTGTGGGTGCTGGGGACTGAACTCAGGTCCTATGCAAAAGCAAGAACTCTGGACTGCGGAGCTGTCTCTCCAGCCCCTAGGTGGTGGAATCCTTAGCCACACAATCAGATTAGTCTCAGCCCTGCTTTTCCCCTGTGAAGACATCCTCCTTCCAGCTCGATTACTGCACAGAAGTAGCATGGGGCAGACTTTAAAATATAAACGCATAATTTGGGGCTGGAGACCTGGCTCAGCAGGTCAGGGTAAGCACTGCTCCTGCTGTGGACCTGAGTTCAGAGTTCAGTTCCCAGCACCCATGTAAGGTGGCTCACAACCACCTATAACTCCAGCTCCAGGGAGATCTGATGCCTCTGGCCTTTGCAGGCACCTGCTCACACGCACACACACACACACACACACACACACACACGCACATGCACACACACGCACGCACACCCCCCAAAAAATATGGAAATTTCCACAACAAATTTTCACATAGTGAGTTTAGTTTTGGCATCCAATAGTAATTTTTGTTTTTGTTGTTGAGATAGTGATGGGAGCTTCCATCTCTCATGAGACACCTGAATATTTCATTTACTGCTACTCTAAGTATGATATCCCATCCCTAGTTTGCAGCCCGCACTCAGTCACTTTCCCAAGCTCTGGTTCATTTCCCCGGATTTGGCCACGGGCTCTAACTGCTCAAGGTACCTCGGGATGGCTCTCAGGACTTCTCTGTGGCCAGGATGTGAAATATTTGCAAAAATGATTAGGGCGATGGTTTGAAGAAGTCTGAATATCCCCCAAGGGCCCATGGTGATGGAGGCTTGGTATCCATGGGCATGGTATTGGGGAGTGCTAGGGAACTTTAGAAAGACAGGCCTAGAATCAGGTCCCTAGGTCACTTGGGATGTGGTCTTGCTAAATGGTTCATATGCCATGCCTGGGGCACTCTCTCCAGAGGCCATCATGGCAGCAGTCCCAGCTTCTACTCCAGGTATAAGATAAACCTCTTTGCCTAGCAGTGGTGGCGCACGCCTTTAATCCCAGCACTCAGGAGACAGAGGCAGGCGATCTCTGTGAGTTCGAGGCCAGGCTGGTCTACAAAGCAATTGCCAGGACAGGCTCCAAAGATACACACAGAAATTCTGTCTCGAAAAAAAAAAAAAGTACCTCTTTATTCTACTCTTGCTCTTGACTCACGACACTGTCTACTGTCTGACTGACACCAGAGTCCATGCCAGCAGGGCCATTGGTTTGGACTTTGAACCTCCAAAACTATACGCTAAATAACCCATTCTTCATGAGTAGCCTGTGTCTGGTATTTTAGCTCTGTGCGCCAGTGTACATGCATGTGTGTGCACATGTGCATCTGGCAGCCAAAGGTCAACCTTGGGCGTCATTTCTCGAGGGCTCTCTTGTTCTTTGTAGTTGCTATTTCCTAGTTTTTACTTTTATTTTATGTGCATGCGTGTACGCCTGAGAGTGGTCTGTACACCACATATATGCAGTGCCTGAGGAGGCCAGAAGAGGACAGCAGAGTCCTTGGAACTAGATTTACAGACGGTTAGGAGCTGTCATGTGGATGCTGGGAACTGAATGCCAGTCCTCCAGAAGAGCAGCCAGTGCTCTTCACATCTGAGTCATCTCTCCAGCCCCCCACCTTATTCTTTGAGACAAAGTCTCTCAGGGACCCGGAGCTTGCTGAGTAGGCTAAGCTGACGAGCTAAGGAATCGCACAGATCCACCCAAGATTCTAGCGTACATCACCACACACGCTTCCTCCGGGCCGAACGCAGGTTCTCCTGGTAGCATGGCAACCACTCTACTAACTTAGCTATCTTACAGGCCCCGTTTTAGTTTTTCAGATAAAGTCTCATTATGTAGTCCAGTCTGACCCTAAACTCAAAGCAACCCTCCTGCTTCAGCCTCCTGAGTGCCATGTCTGCACCATGCCTGGCTACTGTATTTTACCAGTGATGAAACCATCGTAAAGACTTATATCAATCCATTTGTGTCAAAGTTCACTGATTAATAAGAAGTTTTACTTGGCTGTGTGTTTTGTTTTGTTTGAGACATAGTCTCACTACGTAGCTCTCGCTGGCCTAGAGCTCACTATGTAGACCAGGCTGGCCTTGAACTCACAGAAATTCACCTGTTTCTGCCTCCTGAGTGCTGGGATTAAAGGCGTGTGCCACCACACCTGGCATGAATATGTTCTTATTGTGCTCTCTTTTGTACAAACCTGTCCTTATATTCTTGTCCTCATTTCTCAATACATCTTGGGGACCTTTCTGCAGCAATATATTAAGGATTATTTTACATCTTTAGTGACTGTGAAATAGTCTACTGCGTGCATATTCCAACTTCAGTTAGTGTGTTCCTGTATAACAGATATTTAGATTTCTCCTAATATTTTGCTGGGCCAAACAAGGCCGCCATAAAGACTATTTTAATATATTCAGTGCATGAATATACAAACACATCATAAATGGGGTTGTTGGTGTGCGGTCCTTTCTGATATGTGTTCAGTGATTAGTAGCTTAGCAGTTTGTCTTTCCTTCTAGACTGCCAGTGTGAAGAAGGGACTCTGCTATTCACCGCTGTGGTTTCAGAACCATCAGAAGCGTCAATAAACATGTACTCATTGAATGAACGAATGGGCCGTGCTCTCTGAGTCTGGCTTGGATTACCATGCATGTATGAGCACCTACTGTATGCCCGGTGCTAGGTACCCTTTGGCTGACTTTCCAGACACTCCTGGGGAAGATCCAGACTACTTGGAGGGTACCAAGTCCATGACCATGCTGAGGTCACACCATTAGCCTAGACCAAGCCACAGCTTCCATTGCACGTCATCAGACTCTACGGTGTACACTCCTGAGTGTGTCGCTCAGCCTCCAACCCCACAGGGACCCCCCCCCAGTCCCATCGGGCTGGCTTTTAAGGTCCCATCAGCTTCTTCCGAGTTTCTCCCCCAGCCAAAGGCATTTGCCCCAACCTTCAGCCGGTACAAGCCAGGACCAAGGATGGGAGCTGTCATTTCCATACAGCTGTCCCTGGGATCTGGGCCTGTGGAGCCACCCCATTTTCATTGAAAGGGCTGAATTGTCTTGGCGTTTTGGGGACTGCCTGGGCGGGGCCTGGTGCGGCTATTATCCTACATTATCTCACTCCCCTGCCCCTGAAAAGAGCCTGGGACTGCCCCTCCCTCCCCTGATGCAGCCTTTTACACTTAATTACCTCACTCGTCACCAGCAGCCTGCAGAGGGACCACAACTGGGGCGTGAGTAATCCCGCCCCGCACACCCAGCCTGTCTGCAAGGAGGGAATCACCCTGTGGCCTGGAAAGAAAGGAACAGGCTGTGTAGGCCTCCGGGCCCAAGCACTCTGGGGCTGCTGCTGAGAGGGCCAGGCGCTGACCCCAGAGTCCCTGATGGCCTTTGCCAGTCCTGGTGTGATGCTCTCCACCTTCCTGGCCCCAGACTGTGACCTCTAACTTCCCAGGCTCTAGAAGACACAGCTCACTGCCTTGCTCCCAAAACAGGCAGGCTGGACTCCATTCCCAGAGCTGCCCACACCACACTGTGTGAACATGGCTTCCAGGGGTGAAGCCATCCCCTCATCCTGCACCAAATGCCTAGGGATCCTTTGTCCTCTTTTCTCCTGGCTCCAATCTTCTTCGGTGTGCTGGAGAGGTCACTGGGCCCAGGGAGCCCTTTCTTATTCTCCACCTGGTGGACACAGTCCCTGTCTCAAAAGAAAGGAAGGGAGGAAGACAGGAAAGGAGAGGGAGGGAAGGAGAGAGGAAGTGAGGGAGGGACCCTGAATGCATCTTCCTTTGCTATTGTAGGCCCGGGTCCTAGCACTGGGAAGCTGTTGCTGGACTCTAGCAACCATGAGGAGCCCACAGTGAAGGAATGGACCTGCTGGGAAAATCTGCGCTGGCAAAGCAGATGCTCAGATCAGCCTCCCCCAAACCATTCTACCCTACGCTGCAGGCTCCTGGGGTTCGGCCTTTGCTTCAGGAACCTGGATGACCTGGAGCCTCCTAGGTCAAAACTGCTTCTTAGACCCCAGGGGTCTAGGTTAGGGAGTCCTCCATCACTGAGTCACTAATGTCACTGCCATGGGTCACCAATATCACTCCCATATCACTAGTGCAGCTGGGGCCAAGAAGCAGCTGCCCAGATTCTCCATCAGTGTGGGCTCTGCCATCTCTCAGGGCAGGGACACAGGCTGGCTGTAGTTCAGTCTCCCCATCTCCCGCTCCCTCCCAGAACCACAATAAGGAACTTAGAAGTAGGAGGCAGGAAGGATACATTTGATAGTCAAAAAAGCCTGTGGGGCCTTTCTCAGAATGATGGCTTTAAATTAATAAAGTACACCGTGTTACAAAGTAAACCAATTATACAGGAACAATTATCAAAATATTAAAAACAAATGTGCATTGGAGGGTGATATGTGCTTCTTTATTTCATTTTGTAACACGTGATTTAGCACATAACCATTGTTGTTTTCAAGTTGTGATAAGCATAGAAATCAGACTGGGGAGACAGCTCCATCAGTAAAGCACTTGTCTTGCAAGCATGAGGATCTGAGTTCGATCCTCAGAAACCACATTTAAAAAAGAAAATCTGGGTATGATTCAGTGTGCTTGTAATTCCAGTGCTGGCGAGGCAGAAACAGGCCAATCTCTGAGGATTGCTAGCCAACCAACCTAGCCTACTTAACAAGCCCCAAACCAGTGAGAGCTCCTGCCCAAAATCAAAAATAAAGTGGTTGGTGTCTAATGCATAACTCCCTAGGCTGCACACACACACACACACACACACACACACACCACCATGCATGCATACACACACACCACACATACACACTATACACACACCACACACTTGTACACACTATTCACATATCACACACAGCACACCACACACAACACACACACCACACACATACTACATCATGCATGCACACACACACCACACAATTGCGCACACACACCATACACGCATATACTACATACCTACCACACATGTATGCCACACACACATACCACACATGCACACACACACACACAACACACACACACACCATGCACGCACACACTCACATATACACCACTCACGCACACACTACACACACACCACACACATGCATGCCACACACACCTATCACACACACACACAGAGAAACCTAGACCTTCTATCACGGGACAGGAACACATGCCTGGTTTCTATCAGCAACAAGGTCCCAGAGCCTGCTGCTGTCCCTGTGCCTAAGCCTGTGATCATAAGGACAGAAGTAGGGATGGTGAGTTTCAGATGGACAGCAGTTTAGTTGAAGATGGAGTACTTGCCAGGCTTGGTGGTGCACACCTGTATTCTGGTACACAAGAGCAGGAGGATAGCTAGAAATTCCAGACTAGCAATCTAGCAATCCTGACTCTGTTTTATTACCCACCACTTGGGAGGTAGAGGCAGGTGGATCTCTCTGAGTTCAAGGACAAACTGGTCTACAGAGTGAGTTCTGGGACTAGCTCCATAGCTACTAAGATACTAAGAAACCCCATCTCGAAAAACCAAAAAAAAAAAAAAAAGAGTAAATAAATAAATAAACAAATCTTAGAAAAGAATGTATTTGGGAGTCCCATCTATAGAGCAAAGACAACACCATTTTCTTTCTCCTTAAGCCTTCCCATCTGTCTCTGGAGTTCGGCACTCAGTTCTGGGTCCTTCCTTTTGAGAACATCAGCCAACTGGAAGAGGGCTTAGGGAAGTAACCAGGATGGACAAATCCATACGCCCCTGATTGGATCACACTGTGAGCATGGCCTGGGCCTGTCTTCTAAGATACGGTGTGAGGAACAGATCTGCAAACACCAGAGGGGCCGTCTGGACTGGAAGCAGGGAGTCTGAACAGGAGGAATTGGTTTCCACAGTGTCAAAAGCATGGATGAAAAAAAAAGCCTTGGACCCGAAAGCACAGGAGTGCAACTGTAAGAGTAGGTTTGGGATTCACAATGGCTGGAGCATCTCTTGCCTCCTACCTACACTGGGGTAAAAGAACGAAGCAGTTCCTGTCTGGGGGCTAAAGGGAGTTACAAAGAGGAAGGGGTCTGGCTAGGTGGTTTGTTAGCAGTGGCAGAACAGATCTGAACCCAGACCACCCACAGCTTTTGCTCCTGTGTGCCCGTCCCTCTGCTGCTGGAGTCATCGACCCCACCAAGTTTGGGGTCAAGTACAGGTGGATACTGGTAGTCTCCAGAAGCTGCCAGAGTCCAGCTGGTGTGTGAATAAAGTGGAGGGCAGGAGGCAGAGCCAGCGGTGCTGAGCAGGGTTGATTCCTCTGTACCAGAAATCCTGGGAGCTCAGAAATGCCGACTCCGCAGCCCTGACAGCCGACTTCACATCTGCCAGGGATGGTTCTGAGCTCTAGTGGGGAAATGAGGGAAGCAGGAGAGGCCATCACTGGCAAGAGCCAACCCTGGCCTGGCAGGGAGCCCAGTGAATCCAGAGAAGGCACTCTGCTGCCCTGTGCCTCGGTTTCTGTGACTGTCGAATGGGGATGAGAGGAGATGGTGCCAAGATCTATGAGGATGCTCAAGTAATAATCTGATTTACTGAAGGCTGACTCTTCTTTAAGCCCGGCAAAGTAAGGGCTACCATGGACCTCAGTCTCCCGTCGTGCAAAAGCTAGCAGCTCAGTCAGTTACCACTGGAAGTGTCGGTACTGGGGTTAAAATTTGACTTGCAATGCCCCAGCCTCTGAACCAACTCACTTGCTTTCATGTAAAACTCTCAGATTTAAGCCCCACATACTCATCCCAACTGATGCAGAGTAGAGGCCTGTCCCAAGTCCCTTGGCCACCAGAACCTGATGACCAGCTTCCTACCAGCCAGTCCCTTCCAAAAGATCTCAGCAAGGTGCTGAAACATGAGCACTTCAGGAACAGAAGAAGGAAAGGCACTTGGCCGCCGCCTCAGGGTGTCTCTGATCCAGTGATCTCCCAAAGTTCAGGGAAAGTGAAGCTAGCAAAGCCTCGGCCCTAGGTGAGGGGGTGTGGTCACAGGAGGGGTGTCCTCAAAGTACAACCTGGCCTTGGCCGGAGGTGAGGGGCAAGGTCACAAGAGGGGGGCTTTCATTTATTTGTTCACTGAGCTCCCACCACTGGCCCAGCACTGGGCGGGTGATGGAGATACAGTTAGTGGAGCAGAAGCAGGAGGGCAGAGACATTCCTTGCAGGAGTCCATCTTCTCACCCAGCACTAAGTCCTGGTGACTGATGACAAAAGCTTCACAGCTAGGCAGACACATGACAGGTTCTCCCTTGGTCTCCTTGGGCAAGTTATGTCCCCTCTCTGAGCCTTGGTCCCCTCATCTGCAGAATGGGGAGAGCGATGGACTGATGAAGTAAGGTAACCAGCGTGGAGGGGTTCATTTGGGCTCCTGGAATCCAGTGTGTTCTCAGGAAACGCCTGTTTTCATCATCAGCCTTTGTGGCTTTGAAACCTGTTCTTCCCTCCCATGCCACACAGCAAAGAGTGAAGAGAAGAGTGAGGAGACAAAGGAGCTTAGGGGACACAGGCGCTTCAGGGGGCTTAGAACTCTGTCATACCTGGAGCCACCCTGGTCAGCTCTGTCCTAAAGTCTGCCAAGGATCCGAAGGTCTGAGCCGGTAGGAGTGACAATGGAAAAAGTTCCCAGAAATCCCTGCCCAGGTCTTTGCAGCTGGAGAGGAGGCAATGCGGCAAAGAGGGTGAGGGCCCAGTGTCTAGATTAGACGGCCTGGGGAGGGCCGTGATGTACCATGTACAGGCCCTGAAACCTCTCTGAACTCAATTTTCCTTGCTGTGAAATGGGCTCAGTGATCCTTCCAGGGTAAGTGTAAGGATTAAGTAGCATCTGCAAAGTGCATAGGTCTGTCCCTGGCATGCAGCCTGGAACTCTGTGTTTACAAAAATGAATTAAGGAAGGCATGAGGTCTCTTTAAGGCAATGCCCTTGATTTTTTTCTCTGGCGTCAGTTCTCTGAGACCCTCCAGCCCATAGCGCCCAGCAAGGGCCTGGACTCAGGACTGACCTCTCAGTCCCAAGTGGGATTCCTCCCCCGGAAGTCAGGCTTGCTGGACTTCCTCTGAGCTGCCCCAGCCGGAGCTGCTCTGCTCTGCTCTGGTTTTTCTATCTGCCTCTTCCTTCCTAGAGCCAGACCACAGCCCTGTGGGAGGTTCTTCTCTTGTGGTCACAGATGCTACTCCAGCACCTCTCCTTGGTTTCACCTCCACCCTCACAGCTGCTCCTGGGAAGACCAGAGAGACAGGAGCAGGACAGGAATAGCATCTGTCTGTCAGCTCTTCAAAGCTGGGGGTCTGGCTTCAAGATGCTTCCGGTTTCACCCTTCTCCTCCTCTAAGGAGCAGGGTCTGGATAAAATGCACTTGAGACACAGGGCAGAGTGTGTGAGGCTTCCTGAAGAAAGCCCCATCAGTGCAGGGCGGATGCTTTTGTGGCCACTCTCCTCCTTGGAATTCATACAGAATTCCATTATCAGCTCTGGACAGCAGCTCAGGGACCACATCGTCCCTTTCCCATTCAGCAGACAAGAAAGCTAGGGTCCAGAAGGGAGAGGACGGAGAAGAGTGTGGCAGGGTTCAGGCTTCCAATTCCCACGACTGTTCCTTCTGACCCCTAGAGTGACAGCTGCAAGTCCCTGATGCCCACCTCCTTGTCATGGCTGTGCGAGGTGACCTCAGAGCATACTGCCAGCCATCTAAGGCCACACAGCTGAGATTTCTGCCCAGATGCAAGGCAGGACAGAGGGAGATGCTAAGGGAGGACAGAGCAGGCCAGGCAGACAGCTTGAACCTAGACTTAGACCAAGCCTAAGAAGGAAGTGGGTAGGGGACCACATAGACATGAGACCCTGCCCCCAGCTTCTCTGCATAACAGACCAGGAGATCTTAAAGCCGGTCATTCACCCAAGGGTGCAGAACAGGCCAGCAACGGCCTTCCCCAGGAGGTTGTGCCAAGGCTCAGGCAGGTGAAGCTGAGCAAAGCCGAGATCAACTGTGCATTCCTGCCACTGTGGGCCAGGCTTTTGCTCTAAGCTCTGCACCATTGTGCTGGCATTTGGTCATCACTGCAACCTTGCAGCAATGCCACTGTGTCCAAGTCAAAAGGACAATAGGATATGCTTTGCTGAACTTCATTTCTTTAATTTGGAAGTAAATAGTTAGAAATGCCCAAGAGGAGTGTTTGTTGGACTGAACTGTTTTTACAGTCTTTGGGGAAAAAGACAAAAAAGAGCATGAAAACGCCCTAAGTTCCAGCAGTCACCCTCTTTCTGTACCTATGTGTTTAGACTCGGGCTCACAGTTATGAGCCTGTTGAGAGATTTCTGAAGTCTGCATCCTTCACTTAACATAAAGCCATGTGCTTCCCCAATATGGTCATCCACACCCACAGAGGATGTCTTCTCGGAGACCCCTCGGGCCAGTTGGGATTTTCACTCGACTTCAATATTGCAACAGATGCCCTTGGGATAGAGGTATTGTGTGTGTGTGTGTGTGTGTGTGTGTGTGAGAGAGAGAGAGAGAGAGAGAGAGAGAGATAGAGAGAGAGAGAGAGAGAGATCTGGAGGCAAACCTAGTAAGCTAGTATTGGGAAGCACAGGACAGAAGGACCTTCTTTATTTTTTTGTTTTTGTTTTTCTACACAGGTTTCTCTGTAGCTTTGGAGCCTGTCTCGGAACTGGCTGGTCTTGTAGACCAGCCTGCCTCTGCCTCCTGAGTGCTGGGATTAAAGGTGTGCACCACCACCACCCGGCTCAGAAGGCCGTTCCTGGTGTTCTAGTGATGCAGCTGTACCACCACAGTAGAGTTCAGCATGCTCCATCATCCCTGCAGAGGTATTCTGAACCTCAGGTGCTCCGCTGGTTTCTTCTGAGCTGCTATCTTAGTTTCTGTGGCTATGAACAGCTATCCCAACAAAAAGCAAGTTAGAGGGCCTGGAAAGCCGGCTCAACAGTTGAGAGCACGTATCACTCTTGCAGAGGACCTGGGTTCACTAATGACCTCTTCTGATCTCTTAGACACACACATGGTGTGCATGCATACATGCAGGCAAAACACTCATGCACACAGAGTTTAAAACAACCACCACAACAACAGAAGAAGAAAGTTAAGGGGACAGGTTTATTTCAGCTCAGAATTCCAAGTTACAGTTTGCCGTTACAGGGAAGTCAAGACAAGCAGAGTTGGAGCAGGTAGTTATACCCGAGTCAAGAGCAGAGAAAGACACGAATGTGTGGATGCTTGTCCCCAGCTGACTTTTCCCACGAGTATATAGTCCAGGACCCAAACCTGCAGTGAGCTGGATTTCCTCACATCAATTAGTTCAATTAAGGAAACCCTTCATAGGCACTATCAGGGCCCAAGCTGATCTAGACAATTCCTTATTGATACTTTCTCCAGGTGGTTCTACATCACCTCAAGTTGACAATCAAAACCATCCATCACATCTGCCAAAGACACACATGTCACTTTCCGAATGAGGTTAAAGGTCTGGGATTTTAGCCTCAGCTGGCTACTAGCGGCCTGAGATACATCACTTCTGTGGGGGCTTTACTGGTCAGTGAATGCATGGGCCACTCTATGGTCTGTCCAAGGGGAAATCCTGATGAAGACCAGGCCAGCTCCAGCTCCTTCCCAGACTTTGTGGACCCTTAGAGCCTTGGTAACCAATCTGGGCTCTGTTCTGTCATCTCTGAGGCAGGAGACTGGAGTGATGAAACCTTTGGACCTCCTGGCATCCACTCGTTTTGTGTATCCTCAGTGCCTTGGACACTAATAGAGGAAGTCCAAGACCCAGCACAGAGCAAGTATACAGCTATGTACAAACAAGGGCCACAGCGTACAGACAGCTTCTTCTAGACAGGAAGTCAATGCTACTCTTCCGCCGACACGGCCATCTAGTCTCAGGCGCAATGTCACAGCTGCGCATGCATTCATCACTTAGTCCGGGCTTCGTGAGAACCCTCTGCCACCTGGCCTTGTCACCTCCCACTTCTCGTCATTCAACACGCTCAAGCTTGTTGCTGCCCCCAGAAGCCTTTGGACATGGGATACCTCCTGGCCCTGTCTTTGCCTGGTTTTCCTGTGACTGGCTTCCATCTTGGCTTAAGTGTCACCTCTCCTAAGAGACCTTTGCCGGCTCCTTGTCTAAAGGACCCACATCTGATGTTAGGACCCTCCCAGCACCAAATACCTCTTTAAAAGGACAGTTTTGACTTAAGCATCCCCCGTTCTGTGTTCATCCAGTGGGGACTAGGAATGCCTACCTCCATGTTAATCCACAAACGTGAGAAATGAGTGCTCGGCCCTCCAGGCACAGCTGTCCGTACAGAACCTGAGTGGACTGAGCACTTCCTACACGCCAATCACCAGTCTAACGCCTTTATAGGCCGATAACGTGCCCAGCAACACCTGAGTCAGCAACAAGTATTATTATTTCCGTTTGTAAATGCAGAAACTGAGGCACACATCAGCTGGGCAACTTGCCCAAGATTCTACAGCTATATGGAGGGCTAGAAAACCCAGGCACACATTGTTTAAAAAAAGTATGTTGTGTCAGATATGGGCAGTCATTGTCCTCACAGGCTCAGAGACTGGTGGGCAAGCAGGCTTTGTCCCCAATAATGGAAGTCAAGGCCACCATCTATAGGATATGCCACATCACCTAAGTCTTGAGGACAAGTAAGGTTAGCTGGGGTAAAGGACACTCTCTCATCCTGCACAGAGACCAAGAGGGTAGCCAGGCTGAAGAGCTGGAAGCAGGCTCCTTAAGTCTGGAGCACAAGATAATAATGTGGACTGTGGACGGTGAGTTGAGGGCTGTGGTTATCTGAGGCCAAAGCAAAACAAAACAAAAAAAAACAATAA
>NW_026067952.1:14864067-14905253 GCF_014885135.2 Alexandromys fortis | reverse complement strand
CACACACACACACACACACACACACACATATTTGCGCACACAGTCTGATTCATTCTCTCTCACACACACACATTCGCGCACACATTCTGATTCATTCTCTCTCTCTCTCTCTCTCTCTCTCTCTCTCTCTCTCTGCGCCTGTGTCCCTCTCACTTTCTCCCCTCCTGCTTGTTCGTTCCTCTCTGCGCCTGGCCTGCCCCCTCCGCCGGTTCAGGGGAACGTGTGCGGAGCGATTGTCCTGGGGGACATTTGATGGATTAGAGCGCCGAACAGTTCCATTGCTGGGGGACCACCTGATCTCCTCCAGCCTGCGTCCCATATAAAGCCGAAAGCCGGAGTGCTGAGCACAGCTCCAGCGACCGCCAGTGTGCGCGCCGCCGCCGCCGCCGCTGCCGCCGCCGCCGCCGCGCCCGAGCGGCACCCGAGCCGGAGCCGAGGCCGTCGCCGCCCAGCCGGCTCCGCGGCGGCCCGCCCGCTGGGAGCTGTCCAGTGCTGAAGCCCGCGCCGACAGCCAATCGCGCCGGCCGGCTGCCTCCCCCACCGGGCCGCCAGTGCCCCGGCGAGCCCCCCGCCCGGCGGCACCATGCCGCGTTCCTTCCTGGTGAAGAAGATCAAAGCGGATGGCTTCCAGTGCAGCGGGGTGCCAGCCCCCACCTACCACCCCCTGGAGACTGCCTACGTGCTGCCCGGCTCCCGCGGGCCTCCGGGGGACAACGGTGAGTGGGCCCTAGGGGAGGGGAGCAAGGGTTCCCCAACTTGGGTCACAGAAGAGAACCCCAGAGGAGACGTCCCAGGCCGAGTGCGCCCCGGGACTTCCTGAGGGCCTGCCGGGCGGGGCTGGGGCTAGGTCGTACAAAGGAAAGTGGCAGGGTCGACTAATCCCGCAGCCACGCGCCAGCCGGGACTTTGAAAGTTGTGACCCTAGAATACGGCTGGAGTGAGGGGGTGACAGAGAGAGGAAACCTCTAAAACGCTAGTGGGGGCGGCTTGGAGTAACCTCTCAGTGTTGAAGGAGGAAGACTGGCTGACTGTATGATCCCTGATGGGAAGGTAAGGGACCAGGACTGCCAATCCCTGTGGAGAGGAGATTGGCTCTTTGGGGAAAGTGGGCGCACCCCGCCTCCCTTCAACCATACTCCCCCTGGCAATGCCAGACAAGTGCTCTCCAGCCCTCCTCTCTCCAACTCTTTTGTTACCCTCTGTTACATGCCTGCCAAAGGCTGGGCCTGTCCTAGGGACTCAAAAGATGAGATTATTGGAAGGGGTTCCCCCAGGGCGCCTTCTGGTCCATTGGATGGCACTCGTCCTCTCCTCCGGCTTCTCACCCCTAACAACTAAACCTGCTGCTCCTCTGAAACCCTCTATGTCCTGCCCCACCCCCACTCCGCATCTCTTCTTAGAGCAAGTTCTTCTAAGGGAGAAGGGCTTGGGGGACAAGAGAGGTCATTCAAGACCCAAAGGGGGTGACATTCAGATATCAAGAGAAGGGTGCTTCTGTGAAACTGTTTCTCACCAAGGGGATGGATCATGATAGCACTCAACAGCCCCACCAGGACAGGTGTCTGGGAAGGAGGAGTCGCTTTGGTCCATGAGACCTCTGACATCACAGGGCTAGGAGAACAAGAACAAGGTACCAAGAATGAGTCTGAACTGGGAATGGAAGTGACAAGCAGGAACCCAGGAGGTTGGGGGCAACTCCTAAGAGACTTCCAAGCGCTCAGCCACTTGTCAGCACTCTGCCGAGCCAGGTGAGAGAAGGTGCTGAGCAAAGCGCTCTGTGACCTCATCAAGGTCACAGAAGTTAGGCAGCCATCAGGGTGCTTCTTAGAGCCCCTCAGCTTCTGGCTCCACTCAGCTACCCACAGAGCCCTCCACTCCTTTGCCCCCATCTCCCACTCTTCTGTCCTCCTCTTTTCTTAAGCTCCAGGACCTTGGGGTAGAAGGCAGAAAAGCCCAGGAGATGTCTGGGCTGAGGGCTGGCAGGACAGAGGGTGGACCTGGAGTTGTGCCAAGACTGGGGAACATGTGCAGGGAGCTGGTATGAAGGAAGTGAAGTCTCTGAGGGTTTGGGGTCCATAGGATCCCTTAGGAGACTTACATAAAACTCCTGAGGCCCCCTGATCCTGTCCCTGGGCCAACTGAGGAAACCCAGAGAATTTCACAGCCAAACTGCAGGCTGTTGCTCAGGAGGGAGGCAAGAAATGCCTGGCCTTGAATTTTGTTCAAACAGGCTTTGGATAGACGATAGACCCCCACATGAATGATGGGGAATACAGATGGAGATGGAGGTGTCTTTACAGAGGTCCCACCAGGTGCAGCAGCCTAGAACTGTCCCTGCCTTTGTCCCTTTCCTAAAGAGACAGATCATCAACGCCTTGCCCTCTGGGAAAGCCTGGAGCTGCTCTAGCTACATGCCTGGCTTGGGACTCTATAGAGTAGCTCTGGATCTGTGATGACCTTGGGCAAGTGCCTCCCCTTCTTTGGTCCTCAGCCTCCCCAGCAGTGCAAGCAATAGCTTAGATGTCATGTACTAAGCATCCCTCCAACTTTGACAAGCTAGGTTTCCGTGGAAGGTTAACTGATGTCAGAGACACTGGATCTAAGGGGGTGCTGGGATCTGCTGTCATGGTTTCCTTGGGGCTCTCTTCACCCACTATGTCTGAGAGGCAAAGTTTTCCCAGATTAGGTCTGTGCCAGCTGCCTCGTGGTAAAGGCGTCTTGCCCTGTCTGTTGTGAATGGTTAGTGTGGAAATCAAGATGGCCCGTGTAGCCTTCCACCTAGAAAACATAGGGTCTACTCTGTCTTGTTTTGCATGGACCTCCTCCCTCCATGGGGTGTGGCCAGACCGGGCAATGTGGGCTCCCTGAGTGGGTAAGTGTTCTGAGGGTCCTCAGAGAGCCTACTGGCTCCTGGTGGCCCGTTGTCTCTCCGCTCTGCCGGAAATAACCTTGCTGAGCATTTGAGAGAAGTGTGAAAAATTGCTGAGCTGACGATTTTCCCCCTCTCTCCCAGCGTGTGTAAGTGTGCTGTGTAAACAAGGGGAAAGAAAGGAGGGGGAGAGGAGAAGAAACAGGGAGGGATGGAGGGAGAAGGAGGAAGAAGGGAGGGCCTGGGGCTGCAGGGAGTTCCAGTTATTAGAAAGATCCTCTTACAAGCCATTTCTGCAGCTTGGGCTTCAGGGTTAGGATGAGGCTGGAGGTGGGGTCATGGAGGGAAGGAACTGTGGATGCAGAAGCCAGAGGAATAGGCTTTCTCATAATGGCAGAGAACTCCAAGTGAGGTGAACCCCCATCTCTGGGAGTGCCTAAGAATTTTAGAGAATTCCTAGAGAACACCCCCCACACACATCACAGACATGCACATACTCCCTCCTCCTTTTCTAGTCTCTTTTTAGCCTCTAAAGGTAAACATCTTGTGTACATGGTTCTAGACTGACTCCAGGGTTACAGAATCTCAAATAGAGAAGAGACGCCCCCTCCAAGTTGGAAGAACTCAGGACAGAGTCTTCCAGAGCTCCTAGAAGAAAAGAGACAAAGTCCTAAGTCCCCTAGCTTTCAACAAGCCTTCTCCCCTTGGTGACCTCCATGGAGCCTTCTCTTCTCTCAGTTCCCAGGGTGTCTCTGAGCATAGATTTATCTCTCGGAAGTGCCAACTGTTATTCTCCTTCCTCCCCACAAAACCTAGCCCTCCAACTCTACCAAGCCCACCCTCCTAGTCCCAGAGCCCATTGCTCTGTGCTGGGACTCTGCATTTCGGACAAGGCAGCTGCTTACTGTCTGCTTATCAGTGGTCTCTGTGGACCCCTGCCAAGGACATCTCCCCTCACACATGCCTCTGACCTCCAGCTGGGAGCCAGGGCCCCTCCCTCTCTACCCCAGCCCTGTCCTACCCACACCCTTTCAGAGTGCACCCTCCTGGCAGACAGGGATCAATGCCGATCCAATAACACAGTTGTCTGCCCTCTGCAGCTACATTAAGTCTCCCCCAGCAGGCTCAAGAGCGCTCCTATCCTACCCATGGGCTTATCTAGCTGACCACATTACACAGGCTTCCACTTCCTTTCACTGCCTCTGATGGCGCCGAGTCGTCGCTCCAGAGCTGGGCCTGGGAACCCAGTTAAATAGACCTATCTTTCCCACACCTCAAAAAGTCCATCTGGGGATGCAGGGGACTACCCAAATCCCTCAGCTGAGGGACCCCAGAGAAGGCTGGGTAGGTGCCCAAGAACACACAGCAGGCCCATGTGTTTGTAACTATGTGTTGGTCTTGATCTAGAGCTGAGGTCCAAGTTAAAGACATGTACGTGTCCAGGTCCCATGCTTATATCCAACTTCAGGTTGAGGAGTAGGCCCAGACTCTAGGTCCAAAGTTAGTGCCTAAGCTTACAGGACCAGGTCTGGTATCCAGAGCACATTCAATGCCTAGAAACTGCTCCAGCTCAAGATTCTAGGTCCAGGACTAAGGTCTAGGTCCAATTTCCAGTCCAAGGTCATTCCAGATCATCTCAAGCTTGCCTAAGGTAGACATTTTGGGGGTAGCTTTAGCTTATCTTCCTCAGCCTCAGTTTCTCTGTCACGACGGAGTAGCTGAGCATGCCCTAGTTCAGCTCTGACTGGGGACTCAAGAATCAGTTTCCCTATCAGGGCTCAGTAGGGGTATGGAATAGTAGGACCCACCCAGAATGAGAGATCTGGGTCCCTAAGGGAGACGGAAGCTGGCCGTGATTCCCGAGAGAGGGCAGGAGAGCACTCCAGGCCCAAGGTCTCTGGGGTCACACACACGTGCTCACATACTCACCCTGCAAGGAGAGGACAGTTTGGGAGAATTGCTGCAATCTACAGAGGGGAAAAAGGCAGGGAGGGTGCCTGGGATCTAAAGATGATGGAGCCTTTCATACATCCATATTGAGTGCTCTAGGGCCCATAGCCTGGGGGCCTTATGTGGGGTAGAGGGTAGCCTGAGATGCTGTTGGGCAAGCTGGAGGCCCCAGGCCCCTTCGGCCTGCTTTCCTGGTGTTTCCTCCTGGAGTGAGTGTCTGCTGCCAGTCTCTGGGGAGGGGCTTTGGAAGGGAATCTTTTGATTGTACTCTTCTGGGGCAGAGAAAGGGAAGGGCAGGAATGAGGAACGCGGAAGAGAAGGTAGACTGTGTGCAGTGCACCTGTGCTCAGGAAGCCCAGAACCAGACAAGCAGAGGGGAGCAGGACGCGGCCTCAGCAGCCAGTGCTGGTAACTCCGGACCCCAAGCCACTGCTCCCATCACCACAGCCCCTAGCAAAGTCCTTCCTATTGATTCCCACAGAGCCATGGACTTCCCTGTGAGACACAGGAACTGGGTCATTGTCAGGAAAGCCCAGAACATAGGGAATTTCAGGAGTCAGTGTGGGGGAGGAGAGTTGGAATTCTCTAGAAGCCCCTTGGGCCTGGGTCAGTGGGCATCGGCCCCGGGCTCTGCAGCCCTGGTTGTGTTCAGCCAGACCCCTCACTCTGCCCCCTGCACCCCTGTGGGCAGATGTACAGATGTACCAGCTGCCAGGCCTTTAGAGAAGGTGGGTGTCATTCTGGTCCAGTGCCCAGGGAACAGCTAACAAAGATGCTATAATAGGGGGAGGGGGAGGTACCCAGCCCCTTTGCCCAGCTCTGCGAGCAGACAGGAGAAACTATTTTTATCCTGCTTTGCTGCTGACAGACCTGGCTTTCTGCTCAGCTGGCTGGCGCTGATTCTTGAGGCCTGAGGCCCTGGCACAGCAAGAAATAGCTCTAAATATACCCACGCAGCATCCCCGCGGCCCCCACTGCAGCAGGATGAGTCCTCTCCAGGAACCCAGCAGCCCCCTCTTCTGCCCATCTCAGAACAGGGGGGTGGGACTGGGGCTAGAAATTCCCTGGAGGATACTTGGCACCTGGCAGTCTTGGGAGACACCGAGAAGAAGAGCTTTGGGCTCCATGAAAAGCAGGCAGGCTCTGACGAGAGCTCCTGTGACCCTGGGAGGATCCTGCCCCCCCCCCCAGGCTCTAGCTTCTTCAGAAAGGTGTGGGAGGGTATGACCTTATACTTGAGCTAATGTCACCAAGCCTCAGCCCAGGCCTCACACACAGTCAGTGCTCCATAAGTGTGAGTCACTACTGTTGAGTATCATTTACAAAGATGAACAGAGAGCCGTTCCTTTTCCCAGAGCGACGGCTTCTCCCCAGTCCATCACGTCAATACCCTATGAGACACAGGCCAACTGGGTGGCACTATTGGGAGACACCCCCACCCAGCTGCTTCTCTTCCCTTCCCCATAGGCCTCCAGTCTCTCTCTGGTGCTCTGGAGGAAATACTGGCTCTGGGTCCTGAAGCCTGACTCCCTGTCTAGTGACCTTGGCCAAGTCCTCTGCCCTCACTGGGCCTCTGGCATACTGTAACAGCTGTTCCCAGGGCTGGTTGGTGCTGACTTCAGAGCTAGCAGACACAGTAGGACTATAAGAGTCCTCCTCTCAGACCCTAGGGTCAAGCAGGTGCATGAGGCAGCGTGCAGGGGACTCAGCATGTAAATCTCTGTAATTTCTCTTCCTATCACTCCTGTGGCACTAGAAGCTTTTGAAATGGATGCTGCAGTCTAGAGCGCACGCCTGCCACCTGAGTACTCCCCACAATCATGGCAGAGGCTCTTCTGGTCCCTGTGCCTGGGGTTTCAGCCTCAGGATTTAACTGAGGTCACACAGCTAGAGTCTCTGCACAGGAGCCGGGAGTGAGCTAAGTGTCTGCTCTGCTGGTCAGCTGGAGGGTAGTCTTCTACAGCCCAGCCCTGAGTGGTTCTATGCTAAGGTTCAAAGCCTGGTGTACAGTGTTGCAAAGGATCTTCCAGGGCTCAGGCCAAAGAAGCAAGGTGCCTTGCCCAAGGTCACATGGCAGCCTGAGACACTATGTCTCTGGACATCCCCAGAAAATACAGGAATGATAACGGCAAGGGCTTGAGAGGCTGGATGCCGAGTGCCTGGTGTTGGCCCGAGTGCTGTACATGCGTTATCTCAATCGCTTTTATGAGAAACTCCCTTGTGCAGGTATGGTGGGCTAATCCTGAACCCTCTGCCCGGTGTCACAAAGTGGGGAGACCTCTGAAGAGAACAGGGAGTATGAAGGAGTAAGATGTAGAGGGGACAAAGGGCATCACACTGGAAGTGGTTCCACCATAATACAGAAGAGTCTTCCATGCATCCTAGTCAACCTTCTTCCCACGCATGCTGAACCCAGAGGTTAGGCAACCTGGCTAATGAATGTCACAAAGTAAAACCCACCCAATCTGGACATGGTTAAGCAAAGTGTCTTCGTATAATGTCCCTATGCTAAATCTCATAGATCCTAACATTGGCTTATGGAGCTGGTCCTGAAGGCAACCCCGTATGTATCCCTAGGCAAATGAGCAGCTGTTGTTTGAGGAACCCCTATTTTCATAGGGCTCTGTATCAGGATAAGATGCTGCAGTGCTGCAAGTCACCAGCAGAGGGCACCACAAGCAGCACATGAGTTGAGCTCCTACTACACACTAGCTTTTTTCATCAAAATATGATGGGGGAAATTACATAACCCAAAAGAGGCAACAGAGGCCCAGAGATAAGCAGCAAGATGCTCCCAGATGGATACCAAAGAAACCAAATCACAAAACTCCAGTTAGAGTCAGGCACAGCGAACATCATTTCACTTCCTTGGGACTTGGTGTCCTGTTGTGAGGATGGAATGGTCACTCATGCAAAATACTTCAAACAGAGCCTAACATCTAGTGAGGGTCCTTTACTGATGTTGCAGAGGTACAGAGGAGTCAAATAAGTTGTCCAAGGTCACACAGTTATGGCCAGGAAGGTAACTCAGTATCAGAGTGTTTATCTTAGCAAGCACAAGGCCCTGGGCTCAGTTCCAAAGGTGGGGGTGGGGGGAACGACAGGACTGAGGTATGATCTGATGGACCAAGGTCACTGCACTGCTTCCTTTTCTGTTGCTATGATATGATAAAACACTATGAACGAGGAAACTTATCAAAGTTTATTTGGGCCCATGGCTCCAGAGAGATACAAGTTCATGACCGCAATGGCGGTGTGATGGCTGGAGTAGGAAGCTGAGCGCTTACATTTTCAATGGCAGGCATGAAGCAGAGAGAGCATTCTGGAAATGGCGTGAGGCGTGAAACCTCAAAGCCTGCTCTCCACAGACACACTTCACCAAGTCATACCTCCTAAACCTACCCAAACAGTGCCACCAACTGGGGCTGAAAATTCAGAAATCTAAGCCCACGGGAGACATCTCATTCAAACCACCACAGCCACACAGCTGGGACTGGTAACGGCACAGCCTCACGCAGGCAGACTGCTTCCCAAGTGATGCTTTTAGCCAGTATGTCGCCATCCATTACTAAGAGCATACACTGTGGTGGTCCCTGCCTGGCATAATGGCACACACCTTTAATCCCATCACTTAGGAGGCAGAGGCAAGTGGATCCCTGTGAGTTCTAGGCCAGTCTGCGCTACGTAATGAGTTCTAGGACAGCCAGAGCTACACAGTAATACCCTGTCTCGAAAATACAAGCAAACAAACAAATAACAAATAAGTAATGAACCATGCTGGTCACATGATCACATGACCACTGCCTACCCTCATTTACAGGGACCCAAGGCACAAGAGGGCAGATGACTAGCCCAAGGTCATTCTGCTAGTACCTGTTCTGGCGTCAAACTGCCCTTCCCTTTCCATGGCTGGGGCCCTGTGAGGCGCAGAACTGTGCCAAGAGCAGGCAGACAGGACAGCTGGGCTGCCGGGATGGTAAGCCAGGCTAACTGGTAAACACCTGATTACATTCACTTCACAAGCACTTACCGGGTACCATTGTTGGGGCCCTGTAGATGGGAGGGGCCCAGCCATTTCCTGTTCCTGGGGGTTCCCTAGGGTACAGGGAACACGCAGAGTGGGTTCTGCTCTTGGTTCCACCCCATGAGCAGGTCCCACCACTCTTGGTTTCCTTATCTGTCAGTAAGACATTTTTGAGAGGACTCAGAAGTGGCAGTAGAGCTCTCAGAAAAGAGCCTGGCACCCAGGACGTGCTCAGCAAGCAGCTCTGTTAGTTGCACCACGTGGGGAGGCTGAAGGAGGACTGGGTCTTGGAGTAACCACCAGATAAACAACCCAGCCCTTGACAAAGTGACAGACCGACTCCTGGCATGGGCAGTCTGACCTTCCAAGCTGAAAGCAGACGGGAGGGAGATGAGTGCTTCCAGGGTAGTCACCCCTACTCTTGAATTAAGTCTCTACCACTGCACCCTTGCTCCCGACCACAGAGTCCCTTACTGTTGAGTCACCCACTCTGACTCCCCAGTGATTTCTGTGTGCAGCAGCTCCTGTGCAGACCACACACAGGACAGAGAAATACAGACACAGACTAGGAGTGTTGGAAGTGGTTTGTCCAGATCTCAACCTGGGATCATCCCAGATGCGAGAAAAGGCAGAAGGCTGGAGATAGTCAGCCAGGCCCTTTAAGGGAAACGAAGCTGGCCAAAGTGCCCAGCCTGCCAGACATTGCTGGAATCACGCTTACAAAGCCCTCTTCCAGCTGCTCCTTCATGGGGGAAGCCCTGGGCAGAGGGGCGTTACAGGTCCCAGAGGTCAGAAGTAGAGGGGCAAATGGGAATGCCACTCCTCAGCTCCTCAGCTGTGAGAGCAGGAGAAAGGGCCTAACCTCCATTGTTCTCTGGAATCAAAGGACAATGGGGACACTTGGTAATTAAGTGTTGGATGATAAGTTTGCTCAGTGTCTGCCAGGAACTCTCTGAGGAGCCCAGCCCCCAGGCTCCTCAGGGAAAACACTAAGATCTGAAGAGGCCATGGGAGTCAGAGACAAATGGTGTGGCCCCTGCTCTCCAGAAGCCCCTCCAAGTCCCCTGAGAGAGCCTCACCCTGCCCACACAGCAGTCTCTCAAACACGTGACAGACAGGATTTCTGGTCCAGACTCCAGCAGAACAGGTGGAGAGTGAGCATCTCTCTCTCTCTCTCTCTCTCTCTCTCTCTCTCTCTCTCTCTCTGTCTCTCTCTCTCTCACACACACACACACACCAAGGGCTCTCTATCCTGGTGTAGTGATTAGACGCCACACTCTTGACTGGTAAGTTCTCTTGGAGGGTGGAGTCTAGTGGGGCTCTGATTCCTTTATGCAGCATTCACTCGTTATACTTACACACCTGCTGTGTGCCAGGCAGGGCGGAGTACACAGACCCAAGCCCAGAGAACTCGAGTGCAGTGTGGTGGGAGAGGCAGACAAACAAGCTTCATTGAAGCACTGTTGGAGCGGAAAGAAAAGAAGTGTAATTATAATGCTAACATTTACATAGCAATTATTGTGCACTCTCGATTTCTTCACATGTGTAATGGGAACTATATTTCCTATGATGATTGAGTTGGCCTTTGTAAAGGATAAAGTCCAGGCTGACAGACGGTAAGTGCTTAATACTTACATGTTTATCACTTTATATTGGGTTCTGTCAAAAACCCTGAAGTTGGGTGTCTACTTACAAACTCCATTTAAAGCAAACATTTTTTTTTCCCCAGACAGGGTTTCTCAGTAGCTATGGAGCCAGTCCTGGAACTCACTCTGTAGACCAGGTTGGCCTCGAACTCACAGAGATTCTCCTGCCTCTGCCTCCTGAGTGCTGGCATTAAAGGCGTGGGCCACCACCGCCCGGCCAAAGCAAACATTTTTAAAGATGGGGGTCTCGCTGCACTGCCTACACTGGCCTCAAATTCCTGAGCTCAGATGATTCTCCTATCTCTGAAATTCGATGAAGGCAAAAGCTGTTTTGTAGTATCGAATGCACTCAGGAGGCAGAGACGGGAGGATCTCTGTGAGTTAGATGCCAGCTTAATTAACTACAAAATAAGTTCCAGGTCAGCCGGGGCTACATGGTCCCCTAACAAAATATTAAAATCAAAAAAAAAAAAAAAACCCAGAGACTTATGTTCGCGCATGTTACAGAGGTGAAAAGGCAAAATAATTCTTGGGGTGGGTATGGGCATCTTTGGACTGCAGAGCTTCTGCAAGCTTAGATTGCTTGCTGCCCCCTGTGCCTCAATCTCTTCACCTAGAAAGGGAAAGGCTACTTCCAGCGCATTGTTGTGCACACTTGTGACAATGAAAGCCAAGTGGGCAGAGCCGAGCCAATCTCTTCACCAACAGAGGTTCACCCAGGAAGGCCTGGGTGGGCAGGCCGGCTGGGTGAGCATCGGTGCAAGGCGGCCTGCGGGGGACCCCACCCCCGCATCTCCCGCATCCTCACTCCCCTCCTTGTCACCCGTAGGTTATGTGGGGCACTGCCTGCCCCCCAGCGGCTACGATGGCGAGCAGAAGCCTGGGCTGGAGCTGGCGCCCGCCGAACCCGCGTACCCGGCCGCGGCGTCGGAAGAGTACAGCGATCCCGAGAGCCCGCAGTCCAGCCTGTCGGCGCGCTACTTCCGCGGGGAGGCGGCCGTGACCGACAGCTACTCCATGGACGCCTTCTTCATCTCCGACGGGCGCTCGCGGAGGCGCCGGGCCGGGGCTAGCGGGGACGCGGCAGGCGCGGGCGACGCCGGCGGCGGCGGCGGAGAGCGCGCGGGTCGCTCGGGGGCGACAGCGGGCGGCGGGCATCGGCACGCATGCGCAGAGTGCGGCAAGACGTACGCCACGTCGTCGAACCTGAGCCGCCACAAGCAGACGCACCGCAGCCTGGACAGCCAGCTGGCGCGCAAGTGCCCGACGTGCGGCAAGGCCTACGTGTCCATGCCCGCGCTCGCCATGCATGTGCTCACGCACAACCTGCGCCACAAGTGCGGCGTGTGCGGCAAGGCCTTCTCCCGGCCCTGGCTGCTCCAGGGCCACATGCGCTCGCACACCGGCGAGAAGCCCTTCGGCTGCGCGCACTGCGGCAAGGCCTTCGCCGACCGCTCCAACCTGCGCGCGCACATGCAGACGCACTCGGCCTTCAAGCATTACCGCTGCCGCCAGTGCGACAAGAGCTTCGCTCTCAAGTCCTACCTCCACAAGCACTGCGAGGCCGCATGCGTCAAGGCTGCCGAACCGCCGCCCCCCGCCGGCCCGGCCAGTTGAGCCTCCGCTACGCAGGGTGCCCGCAGAGGCTTCTCCCACCCCTCAGTCTAGCGTCTCCCCTGCCTGCACCCTCGGCGGGGTGAGGGTGAACCCCATCTTGACCCAGGATTTTCTTTTCGACCCCCACCAAGCCCACCACTCATTTCCTGCACCAGATCCCCCTTTGCGCCCACCCACATTGTCCATTCTGGCCACAACTCGGACCTTGACTCCAAGTCTGGCCTTTAAGGCTCCCAACTCAGGCACCAGGTCCGTACCTCTTCGGGTCCCTGCGCTGGAAGTTTCTCCGGCCCCGACTCTAAGCTGTGCTCCTTACTAGAGCTTTCTTCTCATTTCTCAGCTGAGTCATTCCTCTATTGGAGCCCTCATTCTAAACCCGAATGTACCCTTGACTTCCTGTCTGCCTCAGTTTCCCTGTCCACACAGTCCGATCCTTTGGGTCTCTCTGCTGAGTGTGTGTGTGTGTGTGTGTGTGTGTGTGTGTGTGTGTGTGTACGCGCGTGTCTATCCGAGAATCTAATCTTCACCCCTCCTGGAGTCCCCTGCCTGTCCACCCCTGAGCCCCTCGATGCTTAGGCCTTAGGTCCAGCCACTCACACGTCCTACCTGACACTTCCACCCTCCTTAGTCTTCCTGGATCTCATCAGCCATTCTACTCCCTGCTCTCTCCAGCTTCCCTCTAGTAGATCTCCATTCCTCAGTTTTCCTAGCTGGGAACAGACTTGGGAGGCAGCCCAGGGCTCTGCCCTCTCAGGTGACCCTTCTTACCCCAGGACAGTTCCTGCCTAGGCCTCAGGCAGGGAGCTGCGCCTTTCCAGGATTATCTGAGCACTTTCCCTCACCCCAGGACCACAGGTTCACCTCTGCCCCTCACCCATGGACCCTACCCCTCATCTGGCAGGGCCCCTTCAGCTATTTATTTGTGTATTTATTTAT
Source organism: Alexandromys fortis (assembly GCF_014885135.2). NCBI lineage: Eukaryota > Metazoa > Chordata > Mammalia > Rodentia > Cricetidae > Alexandromys > Alexandromys fortis. The sequence goes on along the minus strand of NW_026067952.1, from coordinate 14,892,211 downwards.
TTATCTATTTATTATTCTATTTAATCTCTTGGCTTCACCCAGGGATTGTCTGGCTTCCCCAGCTGGACTGGGAAGTCGAGGAGCAGGGTCAGCAAGGCCATAGCTCGCTGCTCCTCCCCTATGGGTCTGGGGAGAAGACCACCCTTATCAGAGGCCTGAACTCCTTAGGACGAGGCCTGGAGAAATGGGGGGAGGGGCGGGAGCGGAGCCTGCTGATCTTCAGCTGGCAGGGGAAGGGCCATCAGAAGGTCCTATTTCGGGGCAGGTCCCCGGCCTCTTGAGCCTTCCACTCCGGTCCCAGGAAGCCCTTCTGGACCCTCCTCCTTTGTTTCTTATTTATTCCTCTTTCAGAGGGACCCCAGGTTCCAGGGACCGACTGAGCCCCGGACCCCGCTGGGGCCTCTGGCCTGCTCCCGGGAGGAGTGCTCTCTCCCGGCCACGACTATGCAACTCTCCCGGGCAGAGGGGCCGGGACTGCCAGCCAGGCGCCTATTGGCCACCACTACCTCCTCCACCGCGCTTTTGCATGCCCGGGCGAGGACCGAAGCACACACCTCCGCGCGCACCGGCCCGGCCCCCTCTGCTTTAAGCACACGCCTCTACCCGCATCCCTCTGTGTCCTCTTTGTGGACAAGAGTCCTGGACACTCAGACCTCTTCCCCCTCCCCCTAGCCACAAAAGAGGGAGGAGACTGCAGACCCGCTCCAGGCCCCTCTCTGGGGCTTCCGAGGGATGGAGCTTCATTCTGCCCCAGGCTCCTGGAAGGGAGGCTGCAGAGATGGTGGGAGAGAGAGGGGTCACCAAAAGCAATTATGGAGGGTGCTGACCCTGTAAATAGGAACTTCTGACAGCAATAATTTCCCATGCATGCTAAGCCTTTGGCCCCTCCCTTGCCGTACCCTCCACTCATCCCCACCCCTATTCCTTTCCCCATCTTCAGCAGTATTACTTGTAACGCAATTCAGGGATATTAAAGGGACTTTGGCCACTCACCAGTGCCTCCAGACCTTTGACGGGGACCCGCGTTTAGACACCCCCCCCCGCCCCCAGTGCCTATAGGTTTTCCCTCCACACACCTTGGGAGGGGCGGTTGAGAGTGGAACAGTGTACTAATGTTCCAACAATGACAGTTATGGGACAGCCTTCCCCCAACACACACAGTCTTCAATGGTAGCACAGGCCGCGCGCGGTGACAGTCCTCATCCTCCCACCTGCAGCCTCTGTGACTACACCCCGTGCTGGTCTGTTGTCTATCCAGTCTGAGAACAAGCTCCATGCTAAATCAGGGGCTTAGACTCAAGCAGAAGGCAATTAATTTAAAGAATTAGCTGCTGAAAAGAGCCACAGGAAAAAATGGGGACCTCAGCTGGACCCCAGAACTTCATCGCAGAACGTCTGCCAGGACAGCTACTTCTTCCACAGTTAGGTGGCGGTGGTCAAGAACCCAGACTGAGGCCAAAGAAGGCAAACCTCTTGCGAGTTCAACCCAGTCTAGCCTGGTCTGCATAGTAAATTCCAGGCCAGCTAAGGCTGCATAGTAAGAACTTGTCAAAAGCAAAACAGCACCATAGATGCTGTCCAGGGATCAGAAGGCAACAACCACTGCCTTGATTGATAGCTCCATCTTTGATATGCTGACAGCCTGTATGTCACTACAGAGTTCAGGCTCTCCAAGGGCATCTTGAAAGCAACAAGAGTCAAATAAGAAAGTGGTCCCTGCACACTTCTGCCATCCAGATCCCAGGCAAGCATTCCACTGACCAAATTTAATTTATGGGCAACTTTGTTGCTGCCAGGAAGTCTAAGAGAAGAGGCTCCAACTTCTCAGCCCCACACTAGAGACCCTCTTAAAGAGAGGTGGAGATGGATGCTGGTGCCCTTCAGGCTTCTCCATCCCCATCACAGTGGTCCAGGATCCACCCCACCTCAATTAGCAGTTTGAGGGATATCTGTAGCCATCTTTCTTTTGGGCCACCAACCAGCTCCCAAATCATGACACGGAGACATAGTACTAGTTTTGAATGCTTGGTCTTAGCTTTTATTTTAATGTTTTTCTTTATCTACCTTTTGCTGTGGGGCTTTCTACCTTTCTTTCTGTTATGTCTTACTTTCTTGCTGTCCCCATGTCTGACTGGCAGCTGCCTGGCTTCTGGTCCCCCTAGTCTTCTCTTTCTCCTTCATTCTCTCCGCCTTCTCCTTGCCTAGATTCTCCTTCTATTTATTCTCTATGCCTGCCAGCCCCATCTATCCTTCTCCTGCCTAGCTATTGGCTGTTCAGCTTTTTTATTAGACCAATCAGGTGCCTTAGGCGGGCAAGGTGAAAAGAGGCAACACATCTTTACATAATTAAACACGCATCCTTACATTGTCAAGCAAATGCAGCATAAACAAATTAACACACCTCTACACAGTTAAAGTGCTATTCTGCAACATAAACAGAGGTGATGTATCTTTACATGGGTAAAGTAATTTTCACAACAGGTATCTTTAGTTGAAAGTAGTACCATCACATGGGAGGTTAAGAAACTAATATACAAACCAGTTCTGGCCAATGAGATTTAAAGAGAGGGCACAGGAAGCTTGTGGGATTCTTCACTACCTCCCCCATTTTAAAAGTTATAGCCAGTCTCTCTCCTCTTTACACATGAGCAGAAAAGGATCACAGATGGCTGTGAAGGGAACCAGCATTTGCATGAAGTCCATGCCACAAGTGGCAAAATAGGGACAGAAAAGCCTCCGTCCTTGAGGAAGCTGAAAATCGACCAAAGGGCCACTCTGAAACTTCATGGTTGGTGTACTGTGCAGAGGACGGCCATCTGTGCAGCAGGGAGCAGAGCCACACCAGACACAGAGTTTTCTGGAACTTCAGTCTAGGACTTTTAGACGTCTATATTGTTGGGGGGGTTGTTTTGTTTTTTTAGGGGGTACTGGTTTTTTGTTTTTTTGTTTGTTTGGTTTGTTTGGTTTGGTTTGGTTTTGGTTTTGGTTTTTTTTGAGACAAGGTTTCTCTGTATAGCTTTGGAGCCTGTCCTGGAACTCGCTCTTAGGCCAGGCTGGCATTAGATCTTCAAAAGTGTATGGCTGAGTAAGGCTCTTTACCCACAGACCAAGGCCCCTGACGGGCATATGGATAGAGTCTGCTTGTCATCATTCCCCCAGAGGCCTCAAGACTGAGGCCACTGGTTCTCTGTCATCTGGCTGCCGACCCAGCAACTTTGCTGACATAGCTAACGGCCCAGCGAAGGGGTCCAGATCCTCTTCCTGCAGTCGCTCGCCCCGTGTCTTCATTCCCATCCACATGCATGTAGTCCCCAGATAATTAGTTGAGTTTCCAACTCCTTTCTGTCTGAACTGCAAGTCCACATCAGCCCGAGGAGTCCTCCACTTAATACCTGAAACACCAGAGACCAACTGGAGTCTAAAACCAGGACTCAAGTCCCCTCCTCTTTCCTGTCTCTACAAATGGCTGCAGACACAAAACCCAGAAGTTGCTTTATCCATATCACCTGCTACCCTACGGTCCTGTCTATCATCAGCCCCTGGGCCCTTTTCCTCTCCACGTTCTCAGTCTCCACCTAATTGGGTCTCTGGACCAGCCTCTCATTGGTCTCCTGGGATCTACTGTGCCTCCTTAACCTCCCCTCCTCAACACAACAGCCGTGGACATGTTTTCCAAAGTGCAGGTCTCCTCTCTACCTGTCGTTGTTTGGGCAAATAAACTACACAACTATTTATTTCCCAAGATGGGCATGGTGGCTGTTGCTGGTAATCCCAACACTTGGGAGGCTGATGTAGGAGGACTGTCCAAAGTTCAAGGCCAGCCTAGGCTATGGTGCGTTCTGGGTCAGCCCAAGTTATAGAGTAAGGGCATTGCAGCATGTGCCTGTAACCCCAGTGCTGGTGTGTGTGGAGGGGACAAGACAGGGGCTCACTGCTCAGCCAGTCTACCTCAAATGGCTACAAACTCAGTGAGACAATCTCAAAGCAGTAAAGAAGAGAAAAAATAAAAGAAGACACGTGAACTTGGCCCTTGGCCTCCACTCAGAGGTGAGCCTAACTGCTCACATACAGTTCCGGATGTCTAAGGCCAGCCTGGTCTACAGAGCAAGTTCCAGGACAGGCTCCAAAGCTACACAGAAAAATCCTGTCTCAAAAAACTAAAACCAGGGGCTGGAGAGATGGCTCAGTGGTTAAGAGCATTGCCTGCTCTTCCAAAGGTCCTGAGTTCAATTCCCAGCAACCACATGATGGCTCACAACCATCTGTTATAAGGTCTGGTGCCCTCTTCTGGCCTTCGGCATACACACAGATAGACTATTGTATACATAATAAATAATAAATAAATATTTTAAAAAAAAGACCCACTAATACCACTTAAAAAAAACTAAAACCAAACCAAACCAAACAAACAAAACAACAACAACAACAAAAAAAACAATTTTAGANATACCACTTAAAAAAAAACTAAAACCAAACCAAACCAAACAAACAAAACAAAACAAAACAACAACAACAACAAAAAAAATTTTAGAGGTCTAGAATTCCTAGATTGAAGTTTCAGAAAATTCTGCATCTGGTGTGGCTCTGCTTCCTGCTGCACAGATGGTTATCCTCTGCCTCAGTCACATGGTGCAGGGACAGTGGAGCTTTCCAGGGACTTTGTGCATGTGCAAGATGTGCAAGAGCGTGAAGGCTGGAGCCCAGGAGGGCTGGAGCCCAGGAGGGCTGGAGAGATGGCTCAGCACTTCAATTCCCAGCACCCACACAGTGGCTCACAAACATCCATAATGAGATCTGGCACCCTCTTCTGGCCTGCAGGCATATATGCAGGCAGAACACTGCACATAATAATTAAATAAATCTTTTATTTATTTATTTATTTTTAATACAATATTCTATGCAGGCCAGAAGAGGGCACCAGACCTCATTACAGATGGTTGTGAGCCACCATGTGGTTGCTGGGATTTGAACTCAGGACCTTTGGAAGAGCAGGCAATGCTCTTAACCACTGAGCCATCTCTCCAGCCCTTAAATAATTCTTTAAAAAGAAAAAAAAAAAGGACAGAGCCTAGGGCCTCAAACACAATTGCCTTGCAGGTTAATCTCTGCCCTCAGCTCCCAGGGATTCTCCTAAGGGCACTAATCCCATGGTGAAGGCTCTGTTCTCATGATCTATAATCCTCTCCCAAAGGTATCACCTCCTAAAACCATGCATTTGGGATTAGGGTTTGTAGGTGGAGATTTTCTGTGTCCTGGAAGACGCTCTCAAATAACTACAAGAGAGTTAATATAAATTATAAATGCTTAGGCACCAGTTCCAGAACAGGCTCCAAAACCTACAGAGAGACCCTATCTTGAAAACAAAACAAAACAAAACAAAACAAAAGAAACAAACAAAAAGCTCAGCCAATAGCTCAGTCTTTTTATTAACTAGCTCTTACAACTTTAGCTAACCCATTTCTATTAATCTATGTAGTGCTGCGTAGCTCATGGTTTTACCTGTCCTCCAGCATGTCTTGCTCCCTCTGTGTCTCCTGGCAACGCCCCTGACCCTGCCATTCTTCTTCCCATCATTCTCTGTTTGGCTTTCCTGCCTAACTTTACTCCTCAAAGTTTCAGAAGTTAGGAAGCGCTACACAGAAGGGCCAGCACATTCTTGGTATACAGCAGGGGCCTACTTACTAGTTTAAAGAGAGCTGGTGTTTTTTGATTTTTGGTTTTTATCTACTTTTTTTTTTTTTTGGCTTTTTGTTTGTTTTTGCTGTCTCCTCCCACAGTGGAAGGAGTGAAAGAACACCCCAAAGTCTCTCTTATGATACATTCATCCAATTTGCGAGCCCCCTACCCCCATGACCCATTCTCTCACTCACCTCCCAAAGCCTCCTGATACCATTATAAGGGGAAACAGGATTTGGGAGTTTTGCTTTGTTGTTGTTTTTTTTTTTTTTTTGAGACAGTTTTTCATGTAGCCCAGGTTGGCCTCAAATTCTATATGCAGTCAAGGCTGGCCTTGAAATCCCAATCCCCCTGCCTCAGTTCATCAAGTGCTAAGATTTCAGCAGTCAGTGAAAGCTGGTGGAGCCACCTGCAGGAGGGGCGATGCAAAGGCACCCTGCTCTTGATCTCAGCCTTCAGGACAGCAATAAAACCCTGAGGTCTACAGCTGTGCCCTATATGGTGTGCTTGGATAGTTGCCAAGTAGACCAAGCAATCTCAGGAGCCAAGGGCCACTGTGGCACTACGCCCACCAGCTCCACTCTTTCCTAAGAATCGGTGGGTTATTCATTCACCCCTCTCTTCCCCTACTAGATCAAAAGCTCCATTAAATGGACCAACAGTGTCTTTTTGAACATCATTACACCCTTTGGGTCTAGCACAATGCCTAGACAATAGCAACCAGTACTTGCTTTTGGATGAACTCCACACATTTAAGTCATTCATGATTAATGACAATGGCTCCTGCTTTTAAGAGCAGCTGAGTTGTTTTTTTTTTTTTTTTTTTCAGAGGCAGGCATCTACGTAGGACCTGCAAATGTCCGCTCCTCCCTCTCTCTATGCCATGAGACTTGCAACTTAGAAGATATAGCTCAGATTGCAGGCTACTTACTGGCATCTACTCACTCCTCGCTTAGTGAGACCCACTACAGCCGAGCAGAGTGGCTTATGAATAAAGACTACATATCCCAATCCCAGCTGCCCTAGCGGTCAGGATGGCCAAGTTGAGGATATCCATAGGAAGGTATCCCAAGGAACTTTGGGAACAGCATTCCAGTAAGGGATGGTCACATCCTTTACTTTTCAGTTTCCACTTCCTTCCAGCTCAGACTCACATGAGCTGGCGGGCACGCCAGCGGCAATACTAAACCAGGAGGTGACCTAGCGAATCTAAAAACTTTCTTTAAAACAATGAGGCAGAACTGGGTTAGTTCTAGGTCAGCAAAGGCCGTGGAGTTAGATCTTGCTCCAAAGATAAGCACTAAAAACAAAATGGCTAAGCAGAAAGATAGGCCTGTGCCCACTTAGTAACCATAGCGCAGCCATCCCAGCCCCGGACTTCCAGCTTCCCGATGATGACGACTCCTCCTTTTCCTCTTCCTCCTACTATGAGAGAAGACACGGCTCCTATGATTAGGTTTCTTTTATAAGAAGCCAAACACCCTCACTGTTGGCAGCCATGTTCCTGCTACCGAGAGTTAATCCCTCTACTGAGTGAGGAAGAGAGGTTCAGCCTCACCCATGGCTAGAGCAGCGACCACATACCCCTGGGTTCAGTATACTGATTCACACCAGGTTTCTGTCACTTGCAAATGAGAGTCCAGACTAAGCCTAGGCTGGCACTGCACACCTGTAGTCCTTCTGTGCATGAGGCTGAGGCAGGAGGTTCTCAACAGTGAGACCCTGTTTTGAAAATAGGGAGTCTAGCCAGACGGTAGTGGCACACGCCTTTAATCCCACCCATTCAGGAGGCAGTGGCAGACAGATCTCTGTGAGTTTAAGGCCAGCCTGATCTACAGAGCTAGTTCCTGGACAGCTGAGACTGTTACATAGAGATAACCCAGTCTCGGGGGGAAAAAAAAAAAGAAAGAAAGAAAAGAAATAAAGTAAAATTAAATAGGGAATCTGGCCTCATGGCTACAAGGAGACCTGTATGGAAACTCAGAACTGGACAGACCTTCAAGACAAGTTATTAATCTAAGATGCAAACAGCCAATATTTACAGAACCCTTACGAGGTGTTGGGCGGACAATGTCTAGCAATGTTACCTAACACGTCTCTTTTTACCTCCCAGAATTTCCACAGGTTGATACTACTATGTCCATTTTGCAGATTAAGAAACTGAGGCACAAACGGTGGCTGCTTCCAGACCACACATCTCATATTGTGCAACTTTAAGCCCCAGGTGGGGATAAATTATAGGGTATGGCAAGGTTCCAGTCCTCTTAACTGAAGCTCCTGTTTCCCACTAGCAAAGGCTGAGGCTCCAGGCTCCTGTGTGAGCTGGGGGAGGGGGAGGGGAAGAGTGGCAGGAAGACTGAGTCTGAGATGTGCCTGAGAAGCCTCTACTAGAACAGCAGGCCAATTACCGCTAGTCTCTGAGAACAGTCCAGAAAAGCCTAAAGCATCTACAACATTTCCAACCTGTGCAGGTGGAAGATTGGCATGTTCTGTTCCCACGGTAAACACGACACCACTGGTGTGTGCTGTGTGTGTGGGCAGAGACCGACGTGGGAGCTCAGGGGACCCGGGTTAGGACTGGCGGTGCTGAGTGAGTCAGCTGCTGCCGAAGTTTCTGGCACAACTGCAGCTAACGTCAGAGGGGGCTGGAGAGACAGGGCCCTGACACCCTGGCCTCTGCTGCATCTTTCCCCTGTCAGCATCCATCTCTCACCCACTAGCCTCGTATTCACCCGGCATCGGCCCACCTATCTAACCCACATACCGGTGACTCAGAGGAGGCTGTGTTCCTGGGGGTGGCTGATTGTCCCCTCTAAATTCATCACAGTCATCCCCTTCGGGGACAGACTCCATGCTTAAACAGCTCAGTACGTGGCATATCCCTGGAGAAGGCCAGTCATCCTGGGTGACTCAAGCTAGCCCAGTCAGACTGACTAGAAAAGCACTTAATGTCACCACCGCTGATAGAGTCTCTCCCTCTCTCTCCTGGATGCGAGCAAAGGAGAGCCCCACTTCACACTGGCATCTATCTGGAGACGGTGAGGAGAAGCAGATAGAGGGCAAAGCTGCCACTGCACCCCCAAAGAAATGCTCAACAGGCACCAAAGAATGAGGTGCCCCTCTGGAGCATGAATAATGTAAAATAAAAAGGGAACCAAGAGGCTGGTGGGACTGGGGGAGGCAAACAACACGGAAAGCTATCCCTACCACCTGTGCTGGAGAAATGGCCAAGCACATGGGGAGGTGCTACAGACTGAAGGACCCCGTAATCCTTTCCGCTTCCAAACACTTGGGGAAAGTCACCTGCGTGTCCAAATGTTTCACTAGTAGGATTCTCTGACTGCATCACCTCCAAGTCTATCAGTTGAGTGGGGAGCAGTAGGAATCAGGGAGTGAGAGCCTATGATAACATAAAAGACACACAGCTCTGGTCTCCAAGGAGCTAAGAGTTTATTCTGGAGTGCCTAGGTTACCCCAAAGTCCACATTCCAACATGACAACAGTTTTAGGAATTATTAGCAGTAACAGAACAAAGAGAATAGATAAATCAACACTTAAAATATATTCTTGGAGCCGGGTGGTGGTGGTGTACGCCTTTAATCCCAGCACTCGGGAGGTAGAGGCAGGCGGATCTCTGTGAGTTCGAGGCCAGCCTGGTCTAGAAGAGCTAGTTCCAGGACAGGAACTAAAATGCTACAGAGAAACCCTGTCTCGAAAATCAAATTGTAGGGGCTGGAGAGATAGCTTTGCAGTGAAGAGCACTGGCTGCTCTTCCTGAGGAACCAGGTTCAATTCCTGGCACCTACAAGAGGCCCACAAGCTTCTGTAACTCCACTTCCTAGTGATCTGGTGCCCTCTTCTGGCCTCCACAGATACCAGGCATAAAATAAGACACCAACATAAAGTAAATAAACAAAAAGTTTTTAAGTTAGCCAGTGGCTTAAAACATATGCACCTGGGGCTGGAGAGATGGCTCAGAGAGGTCAATTCCCAGCACCCACATGGTGGCTCACAATCATCTATAATTAGATTTGGTGCCTTCTTCTGCTGTGTAGACAAACATGCCAGAACACTGTAAAAATAAATAGATAGATAGATAGATAGATAGATAGATAGATAGATAGATAGATAGATAGATGATAGATAAATAAATAATAGGATTTAAAGACAAAAAATACACACCCGTGGAAGCACCAGGTGAGTTAGAACATCAGAGCCAGGTAAGAACCTCTGATGTTGTCTGTGACATCCTGAACTTGTGGGTTGTGGAAGCTAGTATATCCTAAAGGGGCTCATGTCATAGTCACAGGAAGTTAGGTTACATTGAGGATGGGCAATAAACAGCGACAGGGGATGGTTAAGGATAGCGATAGTGTCGGATATTTAATCGGGACCGGCACCATTCCATCCTCTCCACAATCACTAGGTTTTGATCCGTCCATCAGCCTAGAACGTTCAATGTAGATGTTTTGTTGTTGTTGTTGTTGTTTTCTGGGAACTTTACTTCACACCTATTCCAGCTGGTACAGGAGAGTAATTTATTGATGTCCTGCTTTGTGATCCCTTGATCACCTCTCAGGTTACCCTAGGCAAACAGCTGTGTCTGCTCCGTTCCGGAAAGGCTAGGCTCAACACCTACAGACGCGTGCCCAGGAAGGAGCAGGGGGTGGGGTCTCCATTCCTAGAGTGATGCACGGTGGCGATTCAGAATCCTCAGCAGGAACACCACCGCATCACCCTAGTCTACCTTCTGGCTGGCTACTTTCCCTAGCACCTACAGGGGTCACCTCCATCGGCAGCTGTGTCTCCCTAACAGAGGTTACCACAGGTCCCAATCCCCAAGCTCTTTCAAAACCTTACTGTTCCCTTCCCTTGGGCCTGGGAAAGCTTGTATCAGCTTCCCGAACAGATGCGGCTGACTTGGAATAGCCCAGCCGCTCATGGGACACTCACTGCTGGATACCACGCGCCATGCTAGTAGGAAGCACAAGCCACAGGAGAGGGGCTGTGCAACTAACTATTCGGGTTGACATCCCACCACAGCTCCTGCAGGACACTTGCTGTGTAGTTGGGTGGCCAGATTTTCGTTTCTTTTCCTCGTCCCCCCCCCCCAGCCCCAAACCCCCAGCGGACCTACTCTAGGGAGGTCCTTCAGTAACCACACCTACTTCTACTTCCTGAATATACTTTGAGGATTTGCGACACGTGGAACTTCATAGCAGAACCACACAGAATCAGCGCAACTCCAGAAAGCGCTGTGGCTAGTTCTTGTCGCTGAGCCCAGGGGAGCCCGCGGGGTAATTTAGAGCGATCCGTGGAGCAGGGCTGCCCAGACTTCGGCCTCAGCTGACCCACTCATTAGCTCCAAACTGTGTGTGGGGGGAGGATCGCGACATAACTTCTCTGTGCCTCAGTTTCCTCCTCTGTAAAATGGGATCTGACATAGTTCCCAGCTGGCAGGGTCGCTCGGAAGTATGAATAAGGTCACCACACTCCTGTTTTACCATGTGGGGGCTCCAGTTCCCAGGTCCCACTGAGAGCCAACTCATACTTGTTGGGCAGGTCCGACCGCCCGCGTCCTCGCCTCTCAGGGCCTGAGTCACCGCTTTGTGCGTCACGGGCGGCTGTGCTCTGCGACTTGCAGACTCACCCTGAGTCAGCGGCCGGACGCGTCCACTGATTGCATCGCAAGGGGGTGGCGGGGCGCCGCAGCAGGCATTTGGCAGCTGGGTCGACGTGGGACACCGAGCTTCCTCTCGGGCGGCGCGGAGGCGGGTACGCGCACTTGCAGGCCGAGCCACTCGGACCGGGAAAGGGCAGCGCAGTCGCCCCCCGCAGCCGCACGATGGTACAGTCCAGCTGGGTAAGGCGAGCTGGAGGCACAGGCGGCCAAATAGGCGGTATGGGGCTGCGCGCGGGTGGAGCGCTCCGCAGGGTGGGCACCGGTTCGGGGGCACCCGAGGGACAGGAACCCGGTGGCGCGCAGGGAGGCAGCATCCACTCGGGCTGCATCGCCGCGGTACACAACGTGCCAATCAGCGTGCTCATCCGGCCGCTGCCATCCGTGCTGGACCCGGCCAAGGTGCAGAGCCTCGTGGACACGATCCTGGTGAGCCCGCGGAGCCTCCGGGTCTGAGCGGGGAAGAGAGGGCACGAGGGTCGGGGTCCAGGACCTGCGGGAGCTCAGCTTCCCCCGTGTGACCTTGACGGGCTGACCGAGCTTCCCTGGGCCTCAGGTTCCTCACTTGGACTTGCCCTGAAAGTAATGACCCTGTGACGCACGTACCCAAAGTGCTGCGATCACCCGGAAGCTGATTTCAGCTTCTCAGATCAGCTCTGTGAAGTAGCTGCCGTTCCTCCTGTACCGAGGAGAAACTGAGGCACAGGAAGCTTGGGTTTTCTTGTTTTGTTTTTTAAGCAACTTACCCTAGGTCAAGCCCTTACCAGATGATACAATGAGACTTTAGACCCGGACAACCTGCATATCCTGACGTCTCTTCTGGCCATGACAGTCACAGCAGTGACATGGGTGTGTCTTTCGGGCATCTGGGCTCTTAATCTAAACTAGTTCATATCTGTAGTTTCTGTAGCTTCCCAAGTGGTTTTGTGCCCCTTGTCACTTCAGAGAGACCCATGGCCTCCTTGCTGGCTTGTCGTCTGTGAGACTGTCATCATAGCGTTTGTGACTCCATTATTCATTTCCTCCTTCAATCTGTTCCTAGGTCAGACACCCTCTCAGGGTGAGACTGTTCTTGCCTCTTGGCTGTGCTGTGTCCCCCAAGTGTGGACTAGTGGGGACAGGGTAGATCGTTCACGTGGATAGAGATAAATGCTCTGCACCTAGTGTTTGGGGGAAGCCCCTCACTTACAGCATCTGCCATTGCTCTGCTGGAAATACTCTTGAGGCTGATTGCCAAGCTGCCAAGGCGCCACCCACCAGCTTGCAGAACCCCTAGGTGGCAGAGAGTCTGCTGCTCCTGCCAGCATGAGCCCTCTCTGTAGGAGCTCCGCTTGGCTTAACGAAACGTTTTGCCAGTTCTCAAGCATAGTGCCATGCTCGCTCATCCTGTGACCTTTTTCTCTAGGAGGACCCTGACAGCGTGCCCCCCATCGATGTCCTCTGGATCAAAGGGGCCCAGGGAGGTGACTACTACTACTCCTTCGGGGGCTGCCACCGCTATGCAGCCTACCAGCAGCTACAGAGAGAAACCATTCCCGCCAAGCTGGTGCAGTCCACCCTTTCAGACCTGAGGGTGTACCTGGGCGCATCCACGCCAGACTTGCAGTAGAAACCTCTTGGTCACCCCACCCCTTACACATCAGCACCACCTTCCAGAGCCCAGAAGACCTGCGTGACCCCCAGCGGGCTGAAGCTGTAGCAGGGATATGTTCTCTTTATACCTAAGGAGTGAGGTCTGCCTCTTGGCACCTCCGCACTAGCCCCCAGGCCGGGGAAATGAAGGAGGCCAGTTCTCCTGTCTGTGAAGAGATATATTGTGACCTTGGCCCTGAAGGAGCTGGGTTGTGGAGGCTGGACTCCCTCTGTCTTTATCTTTAGTGTAGTACACTGGTACCTGGTTGTAGAGGAAACCTTGGTCACTGTGGCTGAAGTGAGAGAGGCCTGTTTTCCTGTAACCTGAGTCCTGGAACAGGTGACTCACACAGAATTGTGTCAGCAGCTCAGTGAAGGTGGGGTCTCCTCTAGGTAGTCCTTTGGCCTGGCCCTCATTGCTCCTTACTTTGTGGTCATAAAATGGCTACCGCAGCTCTAGGTATCACGTCTGTGCTTAAGGAAGAAAGCCACTGGACCAACTTCTGTCAGAAAGGAAAACCACTTTCAGAGTATCTATAGTTTCCGTGGCCAGAGCTAGGCACCAGGGCCACCCACAGTCACAGAGGGAACGCTGTCACAGCTGAGCATGGCTGCCTTGGTCATCGCTTGGAACTGGCACTGCTTCCTGCAATCAAATTGGGATCCCGTTAGCAGGAGAGGAAGAAGTATCAGTTAGCCCTTGCAATGTAACAAGCCATTCCCAGACTTAACAGTATTACCCATGATTCTGTGGGTGAGCACTGGGGGCTAGACTCCTTTGGGCTGCTCTGTTAGTATGGCCCGGTCCTGCTCATGAGCTGGGACTGGCTGGGCTGGGATCACCTTCATTCTTGTAACATGTGTTGGCTGGATTGGCTTGGCCATCCTTGTTGCCTCTCTAGCAGCTCAGCTCAAGTTTATTCCCAAGATGGCCTCAGAGTCCCAAGAATGAGAGTAATAGGGACAAGACAGGCACTGGAGTGGTGGCTCACTGCTAAGAGTACCTGCATGGTGACTCAAGACTTTAGTCCCAGTTCCAGATGACCTGGCACCCTCTCTGGCCTCCGTGGGCACCAGACACATGGAACACAGACATACGTGTACAAGCAAAGCACCCACATGCATAGGTTTTTTTGTTTTGTTTTTGTTATTGTTTTGTTATTTTTAGGTGACAAGATTTCTTTGACCCTTATGCCAGGATGATGTCACTGCTGCTAAGTTCATTCCTCAGATTCAAGGGGCGCAAATGGACCCCAGCTCTCAACGGGAGGAACTATAAAGAACACGGGGGCTATTGCACAGATGAATCTTGGTCTTACTCCTACCCATAAGCCCTCCTCACACAAAGGACCGTGCCAAGTCTTAGCCTTTAAGTTACTGTGCTGTCCGTGGGACCTAGAAGAAGTCATGGCATGGTGTCTCCAAGAGCTGGGTACCCCACCCTCAAGGATGACTCTAGCAGAATGGGGCATTCCAGGGGGGCTCCTGCAAAGTGAGAGTCCTGGAGGCTGAGGAAAGGTAGAGGAAGCAGCAAAGCAAGGTGGCACTTGCTGCGCCTCCCAGAGAGCCTAGTCACTTGTCACTCTCTGTTTCCCCAGTTCAGTAGCCAGGACAACAGCTTTCCTGCCCACTGAGTATCCCAGCCAATGAAACTGAAAGGAATAAAATGCAACATGGTGCTTGGATCGAATCTTGAGACCAAAAAGGGATGGGGAAGCGTTAGTGCGTCAACCAGGAACTTACTCTGTCTGGGTTTTAGTTATCCTCCAGTTTGGGCAACTGACTCCTGGGTGGGGGGAATGGGGCTGTGTGAAAAATGTATGGGAACTCTTTAGTCTGCAACTTTTCTGTGAATCTAAAGTCATTCCAAAATAAAAGTTTATTTAATTAAAAAGCACACACACAATAATGTAATGGCTTTAGCCCAGCATTTTTGGGTTTGTTTGATAGACCTTGCCCCTGGAGCTTCAGGTCTGGGGCCCAGGAACATGCATTTCTAAACAGTTGGGATCCCAGGAACACATATTTCTAGAAGGTTCTCAGGAACAGCTACTACTAAGGGAACAGCCAGGACTCTAACCAGATGATGCAGCTTGCTTCTTGGGCCGTGTTCAGGATACTTGGGCTCTGGAGCAGCTTGAGCAGGTACTTCCCACACCTGGCAGGAGGGCAGAGGTGTATGTGATTTTCCAAGTAGGCAGAGGGCCTCTGCAGCCCTAACTTTGTGACCAGAGTCAGGATGCAGAGGATGGTCTTGCAGAGTGCTGTACTGAAGTGCCGCTATCTCCAGGGAAGAAACCCTTGGGCACCTGCTGGACTGAGGTATCTGAGTCAGTACCTCAGATCCAGACTCTGTTTGGAGGAACCCAACCATCAGGCCCAAAGAGGTGGAGACACGGGTCGTTTAAGAAAAAACAGCTGGAAGCCAGGCATGGCCCAAGCCTGTAATCCCTGCGCTCGAGAGGTTGAGACCAGGATGACAAGTTCAGCATCAAGACCCCTGTGGGCAGCGAGTTCCAGGCCACCCTGAACACTTTAGTAAAATCCTACCTCCACATAACAATAGAAAGGGGTAAGGTTAGGGGTTGTCACTTGGCTGTTAGAGCACTTGACTGACTTACTGGTTCAGAGAAAGAGGCAGGACAGGGAGAGAAGGACTCTGGCTGTCAGTTGGTACTGAGCTGCATTTCCCTCCTGCACCAGCAAGTGGCGCTGCTTTCCCGTCCCTAGACTAGAGTTGCGTCTGGGGAAGACACTGGTGGGAGGGTATGGTTGAGGAAGGGATTGTTGAGACTGAATGACGTCTGGGTCAGGCCCTCGGATGCCGCTCATCCTGACTGCCCTGTACTTGTACCTTAGGGGTGCTGGGTTCCTCCACAGAGGGACACCCCTCCAAGCTGGGCCATGAGCATCCTCTGGATCCTCATAGTATCCCTTTCCCTGCCCTCAAAAATGATAGTGTGTAGGGGATGTCCTGGAAGCTCCTGAAGGCCCTGCAACCAAGCCCTCCACAATAGATTTAGATTTTCTCAGTTTTACTAATATTAGACATGAATTAATGGGTGCATGTCTGTAATCCCAGCATCTCGAAGGGTGAGGTAAGAATAGTCCAAGTTTAGGGTAAGCCTGGGCTACTTTATGAAACTCCCTCCAAATGCCTTAAAGATACTAAGAGCTTAAATAACTAAATATTTTCAGTTAAAACACTAGGAACAGTTTGAAGTCCATCATGGTCCTAGACCTGTTCGCCCCTTTGGTATTTTAGTGGAAACAAGTTCTGGCACATGCCCTTCCAGAAGTCTGCCTGCCTGCTGAACAGATAAATACACATTTGTGCAAGTTTAGAACACTTTTGCGGGGTGTGTGTGTGTGTGTGTGTGTGTGTGGTGGGGCCAGGGGTCAATGTTAGGTATCTTCCTCAGTCACTCGCCGGGTTGTTTTAAGGTTTTTCTTTCATTATTTAGAAGCATGTGTATGTTTGTATGAATGGGTGCAGGTGCCTGCAGATCCCCCAGGAGCTAGCTAGTGTCATCAGTGTTGCAAACCTCCTGATGTGGATACAGAGGCTTGAACTCGGGTCCTCTGGAGGAGCAGTATATGATGTTCTTAAGGGCTGAGCCATCTCTCTGACCCCCTCCACCTTATTTTTTGAGACAGAGTCTCACTATGTAACTGTTCAAATGCTGTCCCAGTAGGATCTTTCCCTGAACCTGGAGCTCACCCATTCAGCTAGGCCAGCTGGCCTGCAAGCTCCTTCTGCCTCTACCTCCCCAGCACTGGGATTATAGGCGTACAGAACCACACCCAGCTTTTTGATGACTTCTTGGAGAATTGAACTCATGTTTGCACAGCCAGCAATCTCCTGACTGAGCCATCTCTCCAGCCCAGTCTTTTCCCCCCGATATTTATTTATTTATTTTATTTTCTGTGTATGGGTGTTTTGCTTACATGCATGTCTGTGCATCACATGTGTGCCTGGTGCCCACGGAGGCTAGAAGAGGGCATCAGTCCTCTGGAACTGTATACAAACACTTGTGAGCCACTGGGAAGATCCTGGGGATTGAACTCAGGTCCTCTGGAAGAGCAGCCAATGCTCTCAATCACTGAGCCATCTCTCCAGCCCCACCCCCACCCTCTTTCAAAACACTGTTTTCAGAATGGTGTCTCTGGCACTGGCCACCGCCGGCGCCAGCAGGTGAACTCCCCTCCAGGACTCTCACACTGGAGTCTGCTCCATGGCCTTTTCCTGAAGGCCTTCCCCCAGCTGTTGTTCCCTTTCCTTTTATTTTCTTCATTTCTTGCTATGGTTCTCTTGGGTTCCCGCTGATGTCCTCCTTGCCCACTGGGATGGAAATCGTGGCGGGTCTTCCCTGCTCATCACCCCAAGCCCAGCACTGAGAGCAGTGCCTAGCACCTTAGTAGGTGTTCTTCAGACAGCTGTTGAGCAAATACATCCCACATGAGATAGGCCATTCTTTTTTATGACTGCCTGGTGTTCCAGGGTATGAATATAACCATGTACGTTCTCCTGTTAGTGTACCCTGGGGAGCCCATTGTCCTCGTGTGCAATGTGTGATCCCCACATCCCCTGTTGTGTTCTGTCAGCTGGACACCTAAAAACACAAGAGCCTGGTGACACATAGCCTCCTAAGTAGTTTCTCCTTATTAGTGACCTCTCCAGAGGAGACGATCCAAATGCTACCCAGACAGAGCTTGGGGACTCTTCTTCCAAACTCCGGCCCGCTCTTGGACCATGATCATGGTTGAGAACAACAGAAAGCTATGAGCCCTTGCCCCTAGCCAGGCAGCTCAGGATCACTTGCAATTCCAGCTCCAGGGGATCTGATGTCCTCTTCCAGCCTCTCGGGCACCTGCACTCAAGCGCACATACTCACATACAAGCATACATATAATTAAAAATAAAACACAATATTTAAAAAGGAAAATTCATACACTTTGGGCACTTGCTGGGCCTCCCTAAGCTTGACAAGGCAGTTGGCAGGGGCTTTGTGCCCAGCACTAAGAGCTTGTCTCAGAGAGAGGCACCTGCCTGCGCAGAGGTGGGGTGAGGGGCTGAATGAACGCTGGTGGCCAACTACTAGGTGAGGGTACTCAGCCCCAGCCAGCCTGCAGTTTGAATATCCTCCCTGGGTGGTCCCTGCACTACTGCCCTGGACCCCAGAGCACCAGGCTTGGATGGGGTCCTAGTCTGGGTCAAAGGGGAACTTGGAGAGGCGATGACTGCCCTGATCTGGAAGGAACCTGGGAGACCTCCAAACTTCGTGGTGGGGAATATCCACCACACCTGTTTCCAGGTACGCCCTGTTGTAAAGGATGCAGCCTAAATTTCCAGCCCTACAGGCAGCCCTAGAGGTGGGCAGGACGGAGATGATTTTACTAGATGCACAGATCGGAAACTGAGTCCCAAAACAAGCAGCCACCTGCCTGGGTGCTCCAGCTGGCTCCGCCCTACACGGGGGCCCAATGAAGGCTCATGCCCTTGGGGCCCCATCCTGAGCCTGACCCCCGGCTTTGCCTGGGAGATGACCTCAGCTGCCGCCAATCCATTGGTTCCAGCTCCGGGGGGAGGGAAGAAGAACAAAGCACGCTTTGTGGCCGGCTGTCCCCCTCCCCGGCGCGGCCGCCTCCGGGACCCCCTCCGGAACTCCCGGCGACGCCCCCCGGCCGACAGCCGTGTAATGTCTTCCAGGCGCAGACTCTGCACACAGCCGCGGGGCCGCCTGCGGGCCGCCTGCCTGGCCCCTGCCGTCTCTGCGCTGAAGGCTGGAGCTGGATGCCAGGCAGGTGTAGCCACCTGACAACTGAATGCACCTTGGGGTTACGGTTTGGGGTGAGAAACACTATAATTGTTCATGGCGTCGCTGTGGCCGCCGTTTTGCTTTGTGGCTATCCCTGGGTTCCAAGGTCTGTGCCACTGACTAGTTACTAGCTCTTGTGAGCGTCATCCCGTTGAGAACAGAAAGAACCACTGACTGGGTGCCTACTATGTGTCAGTGGTAGTGTGGGGTTCTATGGCTGTCTTCTGCCTTGAAGTGTCAGGGTCACCTTGGCAGAGGTAATTTTACCGCTCATTTAACAGAGGAGAAAACCCAGTCTCCAGCTGCCCCGGACATAAACGAACCTCTCTGAGTCTCAGTTTCCTGTCTATAAAGGAAGGCCATGTACAATGATATTCCCCTCTTCCCCCATGGTGCTTCTATATAGTCCCTGCTGGCCCTCTTGCTTGACCTGTCTCAGCCTCCTCAGTGCTGGGACTACAGGCAAGGACTACCATACCTGGTTCCTCTTAGGTTTTTAGAACTGTATTTCTTACCTCTCTTATCCCTGCTCTGATGAGCACCTGCTGGAGGCAGGTGCCTGGCCTGAATGGGTCTATCCAGAAACCCCGATACTTTTAGGACTTTTTAGAGGGGGCTTCAGCAGCCCGCAGACTTATAGAAAATAAAGAGATTCTTCCCTAACCCAAAGACCTCTCCCCTAAATAGCAAGTGTACAGCTTTTTTATGCTCTAAACTGTGGAAGGGCATGGCCTGCCTGAGGCCTCTGAGAGGAATGGGAAGCGAGGCCAAGGCTTAACCTGAGGAAGCACCGTCTTCACCACCCAGGTGATGCCTGGCCGTTTGTGCCAGCAGCCAATGGAGTATGATCAGGATCTTGGGTTTTCAAGGAGGAGCCAGGGGCTTGCCTGTGGCTGGGATTAGATCCAAGGAATATCGTGGCATGAGCCTCCGTCGGCAGCTAGCGCCCTAAGAGACTCAACCAAACACAGACACACAGTGGGGCACAGTTCCCAGGAGCCCAAAGGGTGGGGAAGGTAAGAAATACGGCTCTAAAAACCCAAGAGAAACCGAGAATGGTAGTTCATGTCTGTAGTCCAAGCACTAAGGCGACTGAGACAGGAGGATCAAGAGGTGAGCACAGGCTGCATAGAAACACCCCATCTAAAATTCCCAGCCAACCAACCAATCACACACAAATAAAAGCATCAAGTGCCACCTTCAAGATAAGTCACCCGGGGCTTGGAGGGCTCGCTGGTGTCTTGGGGATCACTGAGCTTGGATTTCAGAATCTGTTTGCTTTTGTCTTAGATAAAAGGAAAAGGAAAATAAAAGTGAACCAGAGGACTGGCTGAGTGGTACCCTGGGGTGTGGGTGGGACACAGTGGCCACACCCTCTCTCCAGATCCAGCTCTGACTGCCCTCTCAGGACCCTGGCCTTTCCTGCTAGGAGCTGCCTGGGCAGCAGGGTTGCCGAGGGAGTCTCTGCCCCCTTGTCCTGTCCCCTCTCCTGCTTTTCTGTATTTAAGCACACACAGTTTTCTGCGTTTGTTCTTCACCTGTGATTTTTTTTTTTTTTTTTGATTTTTCGAGACAGGGTTTCTCCGTAGCTTTTAGGTTCCTGTCCTGGAACTAGCTCTTGTAGACCAGGCTGGCCTCGAACTCACAGAGATCCACCTGTCTCTGCCTCTCGAGTGCTGGGATTAAAGGCGTGCGCCACCACCGCCCGGCTTCCACCTGTGATCTTTTGCTCCTCACAATGTCACCACGAGGAAGGTGCCATGGCCACCTCAACCTTGTGGATGAAAACCCAAGGCTCACATAGGTGAGGTCCAGGGGTCTGTCCTGGAAGACACCTTGGAGCTCATCTGATCCAACCACAGGCTTGTGTCTCCCGAAGGCCTATTGCTCTAGGAAATGCCCTTTGATTAAAGGAGGGGACCTTCCACTTAATTCAGTATGCATAGGGTACCTACTAAAGTTTTAGTTTCGTATGGTCG
Organism: Alexandromys fortis; assembly: GCF_014885135.2. Lineage (NCBI taxonomy): Eukaryota > Metazoa > Chordata > Mammalia > Rodentia > Cricetidae > Alexandromys > Alexandromys fortis. The sequence continues at coordinate 14,871,425 of NW_026067952.1, read as the reverse complement.
GTTCCCTAAAAGTGTTTAAAGGTCACATTTAGAAACCATTCCCAGCTCCTCAAAACCAACACTCTAAATGACAGCCCATCAGCTCACTCCATTCTACTGAAGCTGGCTGCCTCCCAGGCATCCTGACCTCAGGGCTATTTCTAAGTCTCTCACCCCCAGCGGCCTTCCCCCCCCCACCTTTAAAATGTTCTTCCTTGGTGTAGCCCAACTTATGGATGACATCTTTCAGTGGTCAACTGAAATGTCTCCTCCCTGAGAGGACTCCCTTACCCCCCTCCCTCTCGATAGGTAGATAGATAGATAGATAGATAGATAGATAGATAGATAGATAGATAGATAGATAGATAGATAGATAGATAGATAGATAGATAATCCCCAGAAGCCACGCCCCTGTTTCTTTTCCTTTTTATATGTAGCTATTTTGTCCCTAAGCCTGTGTCCTTTTTTTTCTTGTAGTCCCTCCAGGATATAAGCTCTAGTCAGTCAGAGCCTGGTGGGCAGAGTGGTTAAGCAGAAGCAGCTGAAGTACAGCACCTGGGGTAAGAGGGTGGGCATTCAGGCTGCTCCCAGGTGGAGGGCTGCTAAAGCGAATCTTGGTTGTCAACTTGTCACACCCAAGAAGAGGGACACTCAGTTGAGGATCTACTTCCACCAGACTGGCCTGTGAGCTGTCTGTGGGGCATTTTCTGACAGTTGGTTGATGTAGAATGGCCATGCCCACTGTGGGTGGTACCATCCCCTGGCAGGTGGGCCTGGGCTGCACAGGAAAGGTAGCTGAAGGTTAGCCAGAGGCAAGCAAGCAAGGAGGCAGTTTGTTCCTCTGAGGTTTCTGCTTCAAGCTCCTGCCTTGGCTTCCTGGTGGGCTGTAACTTGTAAGATGAACTAAAACTCTTCCTCCCTAAGTTGCCTTTGGCTATGGTGCTTAATGTAGAAGCAGAAAGCAAACCAGGACAAGGGCAGGGAAAGGTGCTTGTCACCAAGCCTGGAGACTTAAGTTAGACCCTGGGCAGCCACATAAAGGAAGGAGAGAACAGACTCCAACAAAATGTTCTCTGACTTCCTCCACATGTGCACTGAAGCATAGCCACGAGTGAGCTGTCACATGCTGTCACTCCTGGTTGTTATGCACGCACGTGTGTGCGCGCGCGCACACACACACACAATAGGTAGGAAAAATTTAAAAACAAACAAAACAGGCACACACTGCTTGCATTCCTTCTCTGTGTAGCTATGAGACCAATGTGTGCTTCTGTTCCTGGGTCCGTCTAGAAGACAAAGGTTTTGTGCATCTTAATTTTGTCTTAAAGATTTTATTTTCTGTCCATCCATCAACTACAAACTTCACTGTATGGTAGACATTCTTTGGGACTTTGACTACCCCCTCAGAACATCTGTACAGCTGTTGAACATTGCAATGGGAGTCTGGCTTCTAAATTTATTTTTTAACTATCTTTTCTGTGTGTGAGTGTGTGTGTGTGTGAGAGAGAGAGAGCACTTATGTGCCCCACATGCATACAGAATCCTGAGGAGCAGAAGAGGGCATCAGATAACCTTGAGCTGCAGTTATAGACAATTGTGAGCTGCCGTGTGGGTTTTGGGAATTGAACCTGGGTCCTCTGGAAGAACATCCAGCCAGTACCCTTAACCCCTGAGCTGTCTTTCCAGCACCCTGACTTTACATTTAAATGCATATATTTTAAAGCCACTTTTGAGGTACAATTTCCATGCAACAAATGATCTCATTTTAAGTGTTAGAAAACATTTTTGTTTTTGTTTTAATTTTGTTTATTTAGTTAGTTTATGTATGTGGTTATTTTGCCTCCATGTATGTCCACATATCTTATGCATACCTACCGCCCATGGGAGGGCAGAAGAAGTCAATAGATCCCATGGAACTGGAGCTACAGACAGTTGTGAGCCGCCATGTGAGTGCTGGGAATTGAACCCGGGCACTCTGGAAAAGCAGCCAGTTGTCTTGACTGCTGAGCTGTCTGCCCAGCTCCAAACATTTTGACAGATATACACAGCCATAGAGTCATGGCTGCAGCCAAATGCAGAGCCTAGAGCTCACCCCATGAGTCTGTACTGAAGTCCCCCAAATCCTTTTGCCATAATGTACAGAGGGACGTAGTTCAGTAATAGAGCATTTGCCCAGCATGTGTGAGGTTCAGGGTTCAGTCCCCAGGGACACATCAACAGAGTGGGAAGACAGCTGAAACCCTTGCTGATGGAAGGAGGAAGCCAGAAACCTCATCACATCCAAAGAAAACGGAACACAGGAATGGAGTAGAAACAAGACAAGATAATGTCTGCAGAAGCCGAAACCTCATCACATCCAAAGAAAACGGAACACAGGAATGGAGTAGAAACAAGACAAGATAATGTCTGCAGAAGCCGAGAGTCCAGATGAGAGGGCATGAGAGCTCGAGAGGGCACTAGAGCCACACGTTTTAGACAGACGATGCCAGGCCAGGGAAGATGGCTCACTGGGTAAAATTTGCACAGGCCTGGTGACCTGAGTGGCCTGGTGACAGGCACATAACAGATCCCCAACAAGGATCTACTGACATTGAGTTTCTATAAAGAGAAAGTCCAAAGGCTGGAGGGTTAGCTTCACTAGTAAAACTGCATGCCACACACACACACATGAAAACCTGAATTAGATACCCTAGGACCCACTTTAAAAAGCTGGGTGGCACACACTTGTAATCCTGGTACTGGGGAGGATGGGACTAGCAGATTCCTGAGGCTCACTGGCCAGCCAGCCAAGACAAATTGGCAAAGCCAAACCAGTGAGAAACTATTCAAAAAACACAGTTAATGGTTCCTGAGGAATAACGCTCAGGTTTACTTCTGACCTCCAATGAATATGCACACACACGTGCATGATACCCACCAACACACACATACGTACACACATACGCACATGCACATAAAAGATTCAAACACTCATGTCCTCCTCACGCTGCTGAGCTGTTGCTCTAATGGTCTGCCTGTATTAATCAAGAAGGCTTTCCAGAGGAAGGGCCTGTGAACAGCAACTTGTCATCCTGGGTTCTCCTACTTCCTGGAGAGATGGGGAAATGAAAGCCCAGAGAAGTAATGAAACTTGTTCAAGGACACACAGGAGAAGAGAGAAATGCAGGATAGCCAGAACCCAGGACTCAGGACCCCACCTCACCATTTCTCCCGAGTGCCAGGTGGGTCCTGGAACAGCAGGAAAGAGGGAACCTGGAGAGACACTCCCAGCCAGAGTCTGGAATCCATTTGCCAGGCCAGCAGTGTTTTCCCAGGGAGAAGTAGGAGGCCCTGGCCTGCCCCCTCCCTGACACCATCTGTTCCCTGTTTATTTATTTATACTTAAGTCTCACCTTCCAACCCTGCTGGGGGCACCAAACATACCAGCATCCCTGCAGAGAGGGGCTAAGGGGACAGAGGGACTGTCAGACCCCGCAGGATCAGGCCTAACGGACTCATGCCCCAGCACAGCTCTCCCTGCCATGAAGAAGCCAGACTCCCATTGCAATGTTCAACAGCTGTACAGATGTTCTGAGGGGGTAGTCAAAGTCCCAAAGAATGTCTACCATACAGTGAAGTTTGTAGTTGATGGATGGATAGAAAATAAAATCTTTAAGACAAAATTAAGATGCACAAAACCTTTGTCTTCTAGACGGACCCAGGAACAGAAGCACACATTGGTCTCATAGCTACACAGAGAAGGAATGCAAGCAGTGTGTGCCTGTTTGAAAATGTTTGTTTTAAAGTTTTTCCTACCTACTTTGTGTGTGTGTGTGCGCGCGCGCGCGTGCACACGCGTACACGTAAGCGCACACGTGCGTGCATAACAACCAGGAGTGACCGCATATGACAGCTCACTCGTGGCTATGCTTCAGTGCACATGTGGAGGAAGTCAGAGAACATTTTGTTGGAGTCTGTTCTCTCCTTCCTTTATGTGGCTGCCCAGGGTCTAACTTAAGTCTCCAGGCTTGGTGACAAGCACCTTTCCCTGCCCTTGTCCTGGTTTGCTTTCTGCTTCTACATTAAGCACCATAGCTAAAGGCAACTTAGGGAGGAAGAGTTTTAGTTCATCTTACAAGTTACAGCCCACCAGGAAGCCAAGGCAGGAGCTTGAAGCAGAAACCTCAGAGGAACAAACTGCCTCCTTGCTTGCTTGCCTCTGGCTAACCTTCAGCTACCTTTCCTGTGCAGCCCAGGCCCACTTGCCAGGGGATGGTACCACCCACAGTGGGCATGGCCGTTCTACATCAACCAACTGTCAGAAAATGCCCCACAGACAGCTTACAGGCCAGTCTGGTGGAAGTAGATCCTCAGCTGAGTGTCCCTCTTCTTGGGTGTGACAAGTTGACTTGACCCTACTCACAGTCTCCCTTGGAGTTTATGGTAGTCTTGCTTACCTCACTAAGCCTGGGTTCCCTCTCCTGCTCACAGGGCCTGCTTGAGACTTTCTCCCTCACTGAGGTCCCTATCCTCAGGCAGCCCCACCTCAGTGTCCCCTCTGGGCTCAGGCCCCTTTGCACTGCACACAGGGCTAGCAAAGGCTTCTTGGAGTGTCATGGGACATCTGGGCAGACCCCTCATTCTGAGGTCCTTACTGTTCTTTTGAAGCCATGGGAGCAAAGAAATGCCCGCAAGGCGAGGGAGAGCTTCAGATGGGTTCACTGTGTCTGGGGGGCTTCCACGGCCGGACAGGAAACTGCAAGGAGTCCTGAAAAGCCAGCGAAGGGGGAGGGGACATTTGCTGGCCACACCCCTCTGTCTGATAGGCCTCCTGAAATGTTTTTCCTCCTTATTGCCGGGGAAACTAAGACTTATGAAGAGCTTCCATCCACCCGTCTTGCAGAGAATCTGCACGGGTTAGAATTCAGGTTTACCCCATATCTCGGCTCCACTCAGCTGCACACCCAGGCCTTCCAAAGCAGCACTGGGCAAGTCCACTTCAGGTCCTTCTCTGTCCAGGCCTGGTGAGAGGGGGAACCAAGAACATCAGGAAGGGTGGGAATATGTAGGGGGAGCAGGCAGGTGTCCGGGGTGCTCTGTCTTACCCTCCTCGGTGCTCCATCTCCCACCGCAGTGGGCCCCTGGCCCCTGCAGTGCCTCCTCATCTGGTCTCCATGTGCGCACTCTGCACCTGAGTACACAGCCTGGCCAATCTGTCTTGGACTGTCAGAGGATCAATAGGGCTCCCAAGACCGGCACAGCAGGGTGCCGGAGGGGAGTCCCTAATGAAAGCCAAAGAGGGGACCCAGCAGGCATAGCCGGGCAGAAGAGAACAGCCAGGCTAAGGGTGGGCTCTAAGCTGGAGCCCCCAGAAGGCCCAGATCTCAGTGCTAAGACCCATGGGCTCCCTGTGTATGGAGGTGGGAGGTGGGAAAGCAAGCTGGTTTCCAGGCTCACATTGCCTCTGACCTTGAGGACCTGTCCTTACCCTTTTCAAACCTCAGGTTCTTTCCTCTTGGAAGTGAAAGGCTGTAACTGTAGCTTAGTGGTGGAATCCTTGTTTACATGTATGAGGGCCTGGACGTCATGCCCAGTAAGGAGGGTCAGGGCAGAGGTCACGCTACTTGGTATGGTAGGTCCTACAGCGGGGCCTGAAGACCTAAGGCAAATTAGAGGAGTCTTTTTAGGTACAAAAAGGACTCCGAAATGTAAGCAAAATAAAACAAAGGAGAGGAATAGGCCACATTCGGCTGAGCCCGACAACCAGATCCACGGGTATTTTAGCTCACCTGTGTATTGAGAGACAGGTGGGAGGTGAGAGATGGGGGTGTTGGAAGGGGCCTGGCTGGGCAAGGAAAGGTGGCTTGCCTAGCTGCACTGTGCTGAATTCTTGTCCCCTGCTGGCACTTTCTTTGCTCAGATCACAGTGACATCTGATGTCATTATGAGGCAGAAAGTATGAGAGCTGTCAGGCAGATGCCACCTCATCATTGAACAAATCGAATAGATCAGAAATGAGACAAATCGACGCCCCCTCTACCACCACCGCCACCACCACCTCCATCACCTCCACCACCACCCCGCCACCACCATCACCACCACCTCCACCACAACCACCTCCACCACAACCACCTCCACCACAACCACCACCACCACCCCGCCACTGCCGCCAAGCTTCCTGCTCTAAGTACTGAACCTAATCGTGAACAAACAACAGAAGAATAAAATGATTTGTAGTCAGGCAGGGTGTGTCTGAAATCCCAGCCCTGGGGAGGCAGAGACTGGAGGGCCAGGCTGGGCTACCAACCAAGTATCAACCAAGGTACTGCCTCAAAACCAAAAGAAGCACTGAAGTCAAGGTTGTAAAAGTAAGGAAAGTTAGGAGACTGTTCCAGAGAAAGGAGACAGGAGAGATTTTAAAAATGAAATGGAAAAAAATTAAAATATCTGGGCAGTGGTGGTGCATGCCTTTAATCCCAGCACTCAGGAGGCAGAGGCCGGAGGATTTCTGTGAGTTCGAGGCCAGCCTGGTCTACAGAGCAAGTTCTAGGACAGCTAAAGCTACACAAAGAAATCCTGCCTCAAAACACAGAAAAAAAACCAAAGCAAAACAAATGAGAAGAACCATCTACCACTGGATACTGGATCAGATGTTGCGTTGGTTGGCTGTGAGGATGTGGGAGGATAAAATGGTAAAGTGTCATGTTAGCGTGTCAGTGCCCAGGCATTTGTGTCTGCTGTGTGATTTTGTAAGAGCACACTTTTGTTTTCTGGAAAACAGGCTATGCAAGCTAACTAGGAGCCAGGAGGAGCTGTGCTCTAGCTGCTGCTCACTCAGCAGAAGCATGTGCCAAGCAGAACGAAATGCGCCATTTAAGGCGTCTAAAGCCAGCACACAGTGATGCTTTTGTGCAGTTTCTAGCCTTTCTGTATAGCGACATTGCCAACAAAAGCCAACTGTGGATACATCCAATTGGTGCAACTGAAATTCAGTGTTCAGGGGTGACTTCCTCAGTCCTTGGCACCTGTGACTGCATTCCACTCTGACAACCACCCCACAAGGTATGACTACCTCCCTCTGTGTGGAAGACACACTGAGGCTCAGTAGCTTGCCCAAAGTCACACAGCTGGAAGAGGCAATGCCCACAGATGGTGGTGGTGATGGTGGTGGTGATGGTGGTGGGTGATGGTGGTGGTGATGGTGGTGGTGGTGATGGTAGTAGTGGTAGTGGTGGTGGGTGGTGGTGGTGGGTGATGGTGGTGTTGATGGTGGTGATGGTGATGGTGGTGGTAGTGTTGATGGTGGTGGTGGTGATGGTGGTGGTAGTGTTGATGGTGGTGGTGGTGGTGATGGTGGTGGTAGTGTTGGTGGTGGTGGTGGTGATGGTGGTGGTGGGTGG
>NW_026067952.1:14794885-14853127 GCF_014885135.2 Alexandromys fortis | reverse complement strand
TGGTGGTGGTGGTGATGGTGGTGGTGGGTGGTGATGGTGGTGGTAGTGTTGATGGTGGTGGTGGTGATGGTGGTGGTGGTGTTGATGGTGGTGATGGTGATGGTGGTGGTGGGTGGTGATGGTGGTAGTGTTGATGGTGGTGGTGGTGATGGTGGTGGTAGTGTTGATGGTGGTGGTGGTGATGGTGGTGGTAGTGTTGATGGTGGTGGTGGTGATGGTGGTGGTGGTAGTGGTGGTGGTAGTGGTGGAGGTACTGGTTGATGGTGATATTAATGATGTTAGTAGCATGGTCCCTAGAATGAGACTTTCACAGATGGGCTCATTTATAATCCCTCATGAAAACCTCACCTGCCCACACTCCCTCCTGTCACCTCAGTCACACATGGCCTCCGCAGCAGCTGAAACAGAGGAGGAGGGAAAGGCTCACAGAAGGGAGGCTCCAACAAGGCAGTTTTTGGCGGTTATCACCCATGCATGCCACTGTGGGTCTTTCTGTGATGCAGTTTCCAGAGTCAGCTGTGTGCTATATAACCACTCCATGCGCCACACCCCATCCCAATCCCCTGGTTTGGCAAGCAGGACCTGAATGGAATTGCTTCTCTGGTTTGTGGCTGCCTTCTCTTTTGTATGCTATCTAAAAATTTAATTTAAAGTGCTACTTCATAGAAAAGGTGAGCAAAATGGGTGGAATCCTTGTCCTGACAGAGGGCCTAGCATATGTCAGGCTCTGTGCTTGTGTGGGGACTACAGAGTCAGGCTAGAGTAGCGGCTCTCAACCTTCCTAGGGCTGCGACCCCTTAACACAGTTCCACGGGTTGTGGTGACCCCAACCATAAAATTATTGCACTGCTACTTCATAACTGTAATTTTGTTACTGTTATGAATCCTAAGTGTAAATATCTGATATGCAGGAGGTTGATATGCAACCCCTATGAAAAAGTCATTAAAGTTCAAAGGGACACGACCATAAGTTGAGAACCCCTGAGCTAGACTCACTTCCTCATGAATGAGCCAACCATAAAGGAAGTAGAAAGCAGTGGCTGCCTGGAAAATGAGGCTCTAGGCTGGGTTTTGATGAGTGTGTAGGAGTTCCTAAAAACAATGAAAAGAAGAAAGGACTCACAGTGGAGAGAAAAGGGTCAAAGGTATGATCAGTGGACTTCTGCAGCAGCAACAGCACTGTTCAAAGGGTTAGGACAGGAGATGGTGAGGTATAACTCACGCCTGCAACCCCAGAGCTCTGGAAAGGGAGGCCCAAGGTTGGTTACAAGTTCACAAGGCCAGACTGGGCTATGGAGTAAAACCCTGTCTTATAAAAATGACAGGGAACTTGAGAGGCAGGCAAGAGCACAGGGGGAAAGGTCTGAGGCCCAGGGTTCACTGCGCTGTTCCGAGAGAGCCCAGCTAAGGCCCTCTCTCCTGTGTGTCTCCCCTCCACTCACTCTTTGCTTCAGCCGTAGACAGCTGAATTCGACTCCTTTCCCAGGTTCTTTCTCATCTCACCACACGCCTAGTTTCATTGCCCTTTCCCATCAATTTCTCTCAGTTATGCCTGTAAGTAAGCATTGCGGGAAGCCACCTGGGCACCATTGCCGCAGGGTAGATAGGAATGGTGGCGGCAGTGGTGGCAAAGCCTGGGATTCTGGAATGGGTCCCGCCCTCGCTCTCCTGATGGTCCTCGTCTTAGCGTTCCTGTTACCTCCCCACCCAGGTGCACATAATTAAAAATAAAATGAATCTTTTTTTTTTTTTTGAGACAAGGTCTCACTATGTATCTCTGGCTGTCCTGGAACTCACTATGTAGACCATGATGGCCTCAAACTCACAGAGATTCTCCTGCCTCGGCCTCTTAAGTGCTGGAATCAATGACATGAGCCACTACATCCTAAAATAAATCTTTAAAAAAAAGAGAGAGAGAAAAATTAAATGTAGACACTTTAGTTTTTAAAAGAAACTTAGTTCATGGCAGATAATCACTGTCTTGTATATCCCTGCTTTGTTCTGTTTATCTCTTCTTATATTGAGTTACTGTATTGGGTTTCTATAAGAGTTAATTTCAGCTGGATGGTAGTGGTGCACGCCTTTAATCCCAGCACTCAGGAGGCAGAGACAAACGGATCTCAGTGACTTCGAGCCTGGTCTACAGATCCAGGTCAGCCAGGATGATACAGAGAAACCCTAGCTCAGAGAGAGAGAGAGAGAGAGAGAGAGAGAGAGAGAGAGAGTATATTTCAGGTCACTTGGGGTGGCTTAAATGAGATGTCCCCTCCTAAGTCTCGGGCACTTGAATACTTAGTGGCTGTTTGTGGAGGATTAGTAGGTTTGGCCTTTCTGGAAAAAGTGTGCCACTGATATGGGCTTTGAGTGTTTAAGACCTTGCCATTCCCATTGTGCTTTCTGCTTCCTGCTTGTGGTTCGAGATGTGAGCGCTCAGCTGTGGCTCCAGCCACCTCTGCACTATCGTGGTGGACTGGACTCTAGTCCTCTGGGACCCTAAGACCCAAACACACTTTTTCTGCTGGGAGTCACCTTTGTCATGGGGTTTTAATCGCAGAAACAGGAAAGTAACTAAGACAACCCTCAAGTAAAACACATTCCTGGGATGTTCAAGTTCCTTCTGTCAAGTGCTTAGTATCTACATAGAACCTGGACACATTCCCCCCCCCCCAGCTTCTGGAGAAAGTACCCAAGGCCTTCCCCTGTGAGTTAGACCACCCCATCTGACTCCTAGTAGCTACTGTAACAGAACTAGGTGAACAGTTGCCATACTACATTGTGTAGGGAACAACAAGGAAACCAGTTTGTACATGCTAAGGACAGAAACAATATCTTTTTATTTTCTTTCTGAGACAGGGTTTCTTTTTGTAGCTTTGGCTGGCCTGGAATTCACTCTGTAGACCAGGTTGGCCCCGAACTCACAGAGATCTGCCTGCCTCTGCCTCCCTGAGTGCTGGGATTAAGGGCATGTGCCACCACTGCCAGCCAGAAGCAATATTTTTTTGAAATATTTCCTATTTGCAGTAAGTTGGATCAGCACATAAGGAAAGCTGAGTATATTGCTTTTTTGTTATAATTTTAGATTTATTTATGTGTATTAGTATTTTAACTACATTTTGTATGTATATGTATTAGTGTTTTGACTATATTGTGTATGTATGTGTGTTAGTGTTTTGACTATATTGTATGTGTATTAGTGTTTTGACTGTATTATATATGTATGTATGTATGCCTAATGCCCACAGAGTTCAGAAGAGGGTGTCAGATTCCCTGAAGCAGGAGTTGGGGATGGCTGTAAACTGTTGTGTGGGTTCTGGGAACTGAACCCAGGTCCCCTGCAAGAGCAGCAAGTGCTCTTAATCCCTGAGCCTTCTCTTCAGCCCCAGTCCATTTCTTCCTAACCTAGCTCCCTTCCTGTTTCCTGGACCTCGTGGACTCACTCTGCAGGAAGCTGAGTGAGTTCTTAGGTATGTTTTGGTGGCGCACAATGTCCTGCTGCGTGTTCTGTTGTTTTCTATGTTTATAGGTTGTGTGCGTGCTCATGATCATGTGGGCAGGGGTGCACATGTGTGTGCAGGTTACCAGTGATTGCCTATGATTGTTCCAACATTGCATTCACTCATGTCCCAGGTGTGGGCTTGCTGGGGGCATGGGAGGAAGTTTCTGTGGCTGTCCTGAAATATATACAAATATCTTTGTTCACTCAGGAGCGTATAAACTAAGGTTTCCAGCCCTCCCCCTCCCCCCAGAGGTCTCTCATAAACATCTGATTCAACCCATCCCTGTGATGCTTGCTGTTAGTTAACTGGCATCTACTTTTGACTCTCTGGGCACCAAGAGTTTCCTCTGTGGTTCCTATCCCTCAAAAGCCCCCATGGTTGGTAGCCTGTGTGAAGATCCTAGCTGGGCTGAGTCCCCAGAGCCTCTCTGTTTATGAAGATTTGGGTGGTCAGTCTCTGCCGCCTACCTTGCAGCCTACACTCCCATCAGCCCCCTTTCTCCGAGAAGCAACAGAGACATGGCGCTCTGTTCCTGGCCAGGCACAGCTCTCCCCCACAGATCTGTCTGCCTCGCTCCCTCAGCAACTCCCGGATGTTGCAGTTATAAGAAAACTAATTTACAACACAGGAAGGAGCCAGTCTAGGCCCATTGGGGCATCGGACAGGGTTCTTGGGCAGTTGCCTGGAGATCCTGTTTATGGGCAAGGCTGGAGACACAGATTAGGAAGGGGAGCAGCATGGGAGATGCCTGGGTGTGCGTCTTCAAAGGCTTCCCGGTCTCTCCCATCCTCAGGGCCCTCAACACCGCCCCTCCATGGAGTGTCCTTTTATCCTGGCCACATCAGGCAAACCCAGCCTCTCATCTACCTCCCCACACAGAGAGCAGAAAAGACACCAGCATCCCCTTGACTCCGGCAGTTCATCTTTTACTCAGGGAGGGTAAGATTCCCACCACATACAGCTGGCTTTCTGGGATGGAGAAGATGCCATAGAGCAGAGAGAAGAAACATTGGATATGTAAGTAAAGCAAGTCACGACTTAGGTGGTTAAGGGCCATGGGGGTAAATATACAACAACAGAAGGCAACATAGACAAGGATCTAGGCCAGGAAGCACTTGAACAGAACTTCCATGCCGTGGAGCACTGTCCACAGCAAGTGCACAGGCCTTGAGCAGAGCACCTGGCGCTGAGGAGCGGTGAAGAGACCAGTGTGGTTCACAAACACTGACAAACAGAGAGGGTAGGACACAGGTGCAGGGGGACAGGATCGGAGACCATGGTGCTGGCCCAGGAGCTGTGCACGGTCAGGATCTGGTCGTTGCTTTGGTGAATTGGGAACCAAAGGAGGGTTTTGTGTGGGGGCAGGACATGGCCTGATCTCTGCATTCAGAGAACTTCTGCGGCTTCCGTGTCAGCAACATACTGCAGAGTGAGGGAGCGCAATGGGGGACCCTGGATCAGCTGGGCTATAGGAATCCACACAGCAGATGCAGGGAGCGGGTCCCCATGATAGTAGCAGTGACGACCCCAAACCTCAGCATCCCTCAATATGACACCAACCTCATCAGCTTATTGGTTCAGGCTGGGCATGGAGCTATCATTACCTTACAGGATCTTGGACCCCAAAGACTGGGTAAGAGTCTACAGGTGACAATTACAACTATCAGGGGCCTTGGGACATTTAGCAAACAAGAATAATGATGAGGGCACTTCCATGCAGCCACGCCAGTGACCTAGGCACCCTCAGAACACATGGCCTTTCTCCAGCTCTGCACTCTGAGAATGGGACAGCTAGGGGACCACCTCAAACATCACATATTCACCTCTGCCCCTTTGTATTGGTCAAAGGCAACAAAGTCCACCCAGATCCAAATGGAGTGGACACACCCCCCCAACTTCTCTAGGGAGACCCCCCTCCAAAATCACCACAAACACTTTTCGTCTTTAAGGCGAATTGAGGGGGGCTGTGTGGGAGAGTGTTGGAGGTGGAGGTGCAGCACAGACTTAAGACTGCTTCTGCTCACAGGCTCAGAGCCCAGTGGCCAAACCATAGTCACATCTCAGGCGTGTAGGCAGCCCACCTGGTGAGTCAAGGCAGGCTTCTCGGAGGAGAAGGTAAGCACAAGCTACATCTTTTTTTTTTTTTTTTTTTGGTTTTTCGAGACAAGGTTTCTCTGTGGTTTTGGAGCCTGTCCTGGAACTAGCTCTTGTAGACCAGGCTGGTCTCGAACTCACAGAGATCCACCTGCCTCTGCCTCCCGAGTGCTGGGATTAAAGGCGTGTGCCACCACCACCCGGCCACAAGCATTTTCTTGAATGAAAATGCTGCACCCTTGGGTACAGTGGCTAGGCGTCCACACACTAGGAAAGAGAGGGAAAGGGCTTAAGGCAGTCTCTGGCACCTGCTGTCTGGGTGGGAATTCTGCATTGGTCTTTCCAGTGGGTGACATGAGGCAGATCCCCTCATCCATGTGCAACAGCGTGACATTTGTGCTGTCTTTCCAGGCAGGGAATGCCTGCTGGACAGAAAGAGTACTTCTGTTGTCTCTGTACTGAGGAGGGCATGGGACAGAGATCCCATGGTCTAAAAGAGGGACCTGAGGTTCAGGCCAGTGACTGGTCACAACTCCTCCCTGTCCCAGGCAAGGAAGAGGTCACGTCTTCCTTGTACCCTCTTACTCTGTTTCCTCCGAAATTCTGGGTGGCCTATGGAAGAGATCACTCTCCAGGAACTGGAGCCTCAAAGATGCTCTGAAAGCTTCCCTGCCAGCTCTACCCACCCCACCCCACACCCAGCCTGGGCTCTCCACAGCCCCTTCAGCGGGAATTCCTCAGTCCAGCATGGAGTTCCGGTGGATTTTATGGGGCAGCCGCAAGCAGACAAATGGAGAAGAAAAACATCCCCCTGGAGCCCACTTGCCTCTTAGAACCTCACTTCCGCTCAGCCGGAAGGACGCTGGGCTGTTTTAACCCAGTGTGGGAGGTGACCTCAGAGCCGCAGTCAAGACCCTCCCTTCCCCCACTCTGAATTGACACTGCTGTCTCCAATGCTCAACTTTCCCCCCAGTGGCTGACAAAGCTGTTTCAAAGGTCGGTGAGATGGCCTTGAGGATGAGGAAACCTGCCACCAAGCCTGAGACCTGAGTTTGGTGCTGGAGACACGCATGGTGGAGGAGAGAACTGACTCCTGCAAGCGGTCTTCTGACCTCCACACACAGGCATGATGGCACGCATGCCCCAACCCCCCCCCATCAATCAATCAATCATCAATCAATCAATCGATTGATATGTAGAGGCCCCAGATGCCTATCTGTCATCCCAGCTCGTCTACATCCCATATGCCAGACTAGCAGCCAATAGTCCCACAAGAATGGGTCCAAGGCAAGTGTGGGGAGTAGGAACCGCAGTGAGATGGGCTAGCATGGGTTTGCGCTGCACAGGAGTTGGCGATCCAGCTAGGCCTGTCTGGTCGGAAAGATCTTAATCCTGGCTTGGCAGATGGAGCTGTCTCTTGGAAACTGGCTTCATGAGAGTGTGTGCCGTTGGTGGATGGGAGCAGGGAAGGATGCCAGGCCTACACACTGCTGGCACTTGACACGTAACCGCCATGGTTACTGTTGCTGTCCCCCTTGCTTCCTTCCTCAAACCTGACAGGGAGACCTCAGCACCCACGTTCCATAAATGGGACAAGCTCCCTTACTTGCCCTGTTCCCTGTGTTTCCACCCACCAACCAGGATTCTGAGTACTGAGCCTATTAAATTCCAGTCAGCGCCTACAGGTTCTGTGCAAGCGAACCTTGTCTGAACTGCACATCAACACTAAGGAGAGTGTGAACCGGGAGAGTGGTAAGAGGTGGTGATAACGCGAGCCTCCTGATCACGGGTTCCCAGCTAAGGTCAGATGCATACATCAGCACTCTGCCTCTTGCTCAGCTCTCAGCCTGTCCCAGAGTCTACTTCAGACCACGTTCCTCAGCCCGTTGTGCCTTTGGGTGGCAGGCGGATCTCTGTGAGTTCGAGACCAGCCTGGTCTACAAGAGCTAGTTCCAGGACAGGCTCCAAAGCCACAGAGAAACCCTGTCTCGAAAAACCAAAAAATAAAAATAAAAAAAAAAAATGCTCCTTTGTGTAGCGTGGCACCTGTCTAATGTCCCTTACAACAGAAAGATACGTGTGTTAAATCAGTTTGGGCCAAGTGTGAGGCACAGTGTCACAGCGATCTCAATGACTCAATGACTCGCATTGCCAAAGGGGTCCCCCAGCAGAGGCCCCATCACCAAGGAATTCACTACTGATGAAAACGTGACTAGCGGGCTCGTGAGAGCAAGCGCTGAACTCAAATGCCCAGCATCATTGCTTGGGGGAGATGCATTTGAAGTGACCGAGTAGCCTAGAATCACAGAGGGGAGGGGAAACCCACAGTACTGACAGGCTTGGGGGATCTGCAGGCATTGCCGTGAGCCGAGGTACAACCAGTGTCACCAGCACAAGCTGCTGCAGTCAGTCACAGACACCACAGCAAGGGCTTGCTCTGTGGTATCTACAGTTTCACGTGGTAAGCTGTCATATGCCAGGACTATTTTGCGGTTGATGGCTCTGGACTCATATGGATTCAAATGAGAATTTGTTTGCTTACCTGCTCCCTGGATGTAGCCAACAGAGAGAATAGGCCAATCAGAAGTTGTTAAAAGAAGGCTGCTTGTTTGTTTCCAACAAGAAGTGCTTCATCCAGCCTCCTGCAACTATGGTGGCCGCAGGATATCAAAATTCTTTCTGTTGCAACTCTGAGCCCCAAGAGCAAGAGGGACCCTACTGCACCTGCGGCCCAGTGTGTGAGGTCATGGAAGGTCAGTTCCATCATGTGACTGGAGCTGCGCCTTTGGCAGCCCAGACTCACTGAACAGGTACAGAGAGCTGGGATATTTAATCTTCTTTCCTTTCAGGAGAGAGAGTTGTTACTCTGTAGCCCAGTTAGCCTCAAAGGAATGCTACTTCTGCCTCAGCCTCACACGTGCTGCAACCCTCACATATGCTGAGCCAGACCATGGATCTTTAAAAAAAAAAAGTTATTAGTATATAATATATAGTAATTATACATAATAGCAGTTTTGTTATATTTTTCCATATGTCTATAAAACAATTTTATTATAGAAACTCCTGTTCCTTTCTCTTGTCCCATTCCTATTGGTGCCCTCCCCCTTCCCAGTTAGTCCTTTTGTGAACACGGGTTCCATCCCACAGGGAAGCTCCTTAAACAGGAAGGTAAACTACTGGAAATAGCTTCAGGAAGTCCCTGAAACTGATGGGGTTCACTAGGGCCCTCCCTGCTCCAGAGGAAGCAGCAAAAGCTGAGGATGCCCCCTCTCAGTATCTGAGCTGAGCTGAGCTACAAAGACTCTCAGCCAAGATGAGGAGAAAGAAGACCCTGAGCCCGGACCAGCTTCCTGGAAGAAGCAGACACCAGCGAAGCTGCCTGGAAGAGGTTTAAACCAACTGAGAGACATGCAAGGACACTCTCCTACCTGGTGAGCTGCCAGCAGGCTGTGCCTAGAGTTCCAGGTTCCTGACTTCGTGAGCTGTTACCAGGGCTGGGATGGACTTTGGAGATGCAGCTGTCTTTGAGACACTTCTGCTCCTGTAAGCAACCCCTCCCCCATACTCCCCGTAAGTAACGCCTATAAAGCTCATTGATTCACCAAGTTAGACTGTGGTGGTGTCTGTACTTTGGTCTGTCATGGGTTCCCTATCTGGGGTGAGTGAGTAGACACGTGTGTTGTATCTCCTCAGGAAAAGTTTTGTCACAGAGCAGTGTGTGTGTGTGTGTGTGTGTGTGTGTGTGTGTGTGTGTGTGTGTGTGCAGTGCCTTCATCGGGGTTGCTTACAGGAGCATGTGTAAGAGGCTGTCTACCCCAGGACGGCAGCTTATGAACAACACCATGGAGGGAAACGTCCTTCCCTTCCCCAGCGACCCTTAGCTGTCAGGAGGTGTGGGCTTCACCCACTCCATGGTGGGCTGTTGGTTGGCCCAATCTTGTACTTGTGTGCAGGTGGTCACAGCTGCTGTGGATTCAAGAGTGCAGGATTCAGGCTTGGAAAACATCGTTCCACAACATTCTATGCCTCCCTCTGGTTCTTAACAGTCCTTCTGCTGCCCCCTTCCATGATACTCTCTGGGCTTTACAGGAAAGACCCCAGATCTTGATAGGCAGAGTGGGGGTGTCATGTTTTTAAGCTACTACACCTGTCAACAGACAAGAAAAAGAGAGGCCTGCACCTCTCCTCCAGGTGGAATCCTGGGTGAACTCCCTAACACCTCCAAGACCAGATTCTTATTCTGGAGCATGATGGTGATCGCCACACCCAGGTTCCAGGGTGTTGGGAATGAAATAACAAAGTATACAACAGTTAGCTCAGTTCCTGGCACACAGTGTGCTATGCGTGGTAATGGCATTGACATTGTTCATTGTAACACCTGAATATGTTGGCAATGGCTTGCTTTTGGTCTTTATATAGAACCTTTGGGGGACACTGAAACTGTAACCCCTCTGAAATCCCTCCGCTCAAGCTGGACAAACCCCAGCTGTGTGCTCTATCACCAAGCCACACCCCACCACACTGTCTCCTTGACCTCTCACGTCATCTGGGTGCCTCCATCTCATTTCATGTCAAGGCCAACTCCAGGAAGCTAGGCAGCTAGGTGGGCTAAATCTTTTGGTGCTTGTTTCTCCTCGATAGCCCTTAGCAACAGCTTGACATTTCCCATGGTGGCACCTTCCTCTCTATTCCTGTGAAATTCTATTCTGTCCCCAAAATGACATCTTCTGCAGGAAAAAAAATCAAGTCATTACAGATGGTGATCAGGTCCACTCTCGCTGGGATAGAGCTTTCTGAGCGTCTGAGCTTGCATTCCCTGTCCCCTCTGTGAGCAACGCACAGAGTTACACAGCCTCCTGGTTCTCCAGTCTACTCATTTGCAAGATGGCATGTTAGCACTCAGCTCGGAAGGCCACTCTGGGAAACGAAGGAGGGAACAGATCTTTGCTAAGGAGAGTGCCTGGCCTGTAGCAAGCATTTCATGGTATTATTTAAAAGCTGAGGTTATGGTTCAGTCGGTGGAATGCTTACCTGGAATGCATGATCGGCAGCACCGTATGAAACTGAGAGCAGTGGTACACATCTGTAATCTTGGCTCTTGGATGATGGAGGCAGGAGGATCAGAAGTTCAAGGTCACCTTAGCTACGTAGAAAGAAAGTTCAAGGCCAGCTTTTGTTGTGAGGTTCCCCTCTGTATGCTATGAATATGTTTTATTACCATTGGTTAATAAAGAAGCTTCTTTGGCCTATGACAGGGCAGAATAGAGCTAGGCCGGAAAACTAAACTGAATTCTGGGAGGAAGGAAGTGGAATCAGGCAGGTACCATGTAGTTGCTGAAAGAGAGAGAAGCCCAGAACCTTGCCCAGTAAGCCACAGTCTCATGGAGGTACACAGATTAATAGAAATGGGTTAATTTAAGATGTAAGAGTAAGTTAATAAGAAGCCTGAGCTAATAAGCCAAGCAGTGTTGCGATTAATATAGTTTCTATGCGATTATTTGGGTCTGGGCAGTCGGGAAACCAAAGCAAAGTCTCCTTTTACAAGCTTTGGCTATATTAAACTGTATCAAGTATTTATGTCATTCCAATATACAAAGCAAGGGAAGATCACCCTCTGTCCAGACTCTTCACTTGTCCACTTTCTGGCTGTGTGATTTTAGGGAAACCCCTTGCAGAGACTAAATAATACACAGGGAGGGCAGGATAGAGAGGGAGAGTGGGAAGGAGATATCTTGATAGATGGGGCCATTGTGGAATTAGGGAGAAACCTGGTGCCAGGGAGGATCCTGGGAACCCACAAGGATGAACCCAGCTGAGACTCATAGCAATCATGGAGAGGGTGCCTGAATTGGCCTTCCCCTGTAAATCAGATTGATGACTGCCCTAGTTGTCATCATAGAGTCTTCATCCAGTACCTGATGGAAGCAAATGCAGAGATCCACAGCCAATCACTGAGCTGAGCTCTGAGAGTCCAGTTGAAGAGAGGGTGGAGGGATTGCCTGAGCAAGGGGGTGTGGTCAAGATCTTGATGGGAAAAACCACAGAGACTGCTGACCCGAGCTTGTGGGAACTCACAGACTCGGGGCAGACAGCTAGGGAGCTGGAATGGGACCAACCTAGGTCTTCTGCATCTGGGTGGCAATTGTGTGGCTTGGTCTTTTGTGGGGCCCCTAGCAGTGAGACCAGAAACTGTTCCTGATGCATGAGCTGTTCTTTGGAACCTATTCCCTGTAGTGGGATGCCTTGTTCAGCTTTGATACAGGGGGGAGGAGCTTGGTCCTGCCTCAGCTTGATATGCCATGCTTTGTTGTTTATCATGGGAGGCCTTACCCATCTGGGTGGAGATGGAGGAGTGGATGGGGAGGGAGGCCAGGGGGCGGGAGGAGAGGAGGGAAAAGAAACTGTGGTTAGTATGTAAAATAAATTTTAAAAATGATGAAAAAATAATGCACAGGGAGTTACTAGATGTCTGGCAGTTGCAAACAATGGTTTCCTAAACTCTCACAACCCTCATAACCACAAAGGGGCTTTCCTGAGGTCCCCAGTCTGCAGGTGGAAAAACTGAGGTGCAGATTTCTAAGATCACACGATGGTAGAAGCCAGTGACACAGTGACCTTGACTGTGTGATGCTATGCCATCTCAGGAGTGGACATCTCTTCTGGCTGGCTGCATCCTCGTTTCTTACAATCCATTCGTGCTTTCTTCTTTACTAATAGAAACTCAGTACTCACTTGCATGAGTGGCCCCCAGCAATGAAAGACTATTTCCATCCAAGTTTAGTCAAACCACAAGATTAGGCTAGTGGCATGTGAGCAGAAGTGAGGCTGTGACTCCCAGACAACTGCCTAGAAGGGTAGGATGTCCTCCACCTTCTGCCTTCTGCTATCCCTGCTGCTGCCACCTCCCACATACACCCTAGCTGGAATACAGCCAGCATGGATTCAGCAGTCATTCTGGTCCATGAAGCAACCCAGAGAGTGGAAGTCACATAAAATAGAGCAGAGAGGTGGAAACATATCCTGCTTTATTGACTGAGCACTGCACAAGGAAACACCTTAAACCCACAGGCCTGTAGCATCAATACTGTTTTTCATCAGTGTACTGGGCCTGGTCAATGCCTAAGCTGTGTAGTTAAAAAACATCCAGGCTTCTCACATGGGCGCCCTGCACCCTGGTGCTGCTATACTCTCTGATAGCCATGGCTTCCCAGTCACAGATCCCAGAGGGAAGAATTAAAACATGCAGCTAAAATGATTGTTGCTATTAATTCTCTCTTCTTCTAGCCTTTGCCAATTATCTTCATTGTTTGTTAAGATTTCTGCAGCTAAGGACTTCAGGATCCAGGTTGGGGAGACGACTCAGTTGATGAGAAGCTGAGTGTGATCCCCTAAACCCACTTTTAAGAGCCTAGATGTAGGTCTGTGATGTGGGATGTCCTTCCGTATATGTGTTGCTTTTATTGGTTGATCCACAGAGCTATTTTGGTCAATGGTTTGGCAGAGTAAATCCAGGAAGTAAATCCAAACAGAGATAGAGAGAAAATAGGTAGAATCAAGGAGACACCATGTAGCTGCTGAAAGAGACAGACTCTCAGAACCTTGCCTGGTAAACCACAGCCTCGTGGTGGTACACAGATTAATAGAAATGGGTTAATTTAAGATGTAAGAGTTAGTTAATAAGAAACCCGAGCTAATAGGCCAAGCAATGTTGTAATTAATATAGTTTCTGTGTGGTTATTTGGGTCTTGAGTGGCTGGTAACAAATGAACATTCTCCGCCTACAGGTCTGGAAATTAGCTCGTTAGTTAAAGAGTACCAGCTGTGGTGGCACACGTCTTTAATCCCAGGACTCAGGAGGCAGAATCAGGGGAATCTGAGAGTTCGAGGCCAGCCTGGACTACAAAGTGAGTTCTGGGACAGCCAGAGCCATTACAGAGAAACCCTGTCTTGAAAGAAAAAAAAAAAGAGCACTAGCTGCTCTAGCAGAGGACCTGGGCTTGATTTCTAGCACCCACAACCACCTGTAACTCTACTCCCAGGAAATCCAGTGCCCTCTTCTAGCCTCTGAGAGCACCGGGTATGTATGTGGTACATGCAGACAAAACACCCACACACACAAAATTAAAATAAAAAGTTGAGTGTGATGGCACACTTCAAATCCCAGTGCTGAGAGCAAAGACAGGAAGATCCCAGTGACAATGAAGCCGATGGTGAAGATTAACCACCACAGCAACCACGTAGCCTCTTCATTCAGTAGTTCGTTCATTCGTATGCTCATTATTGCTCACCGTGGGCCAGGCTCCAGCCTAGCACGCTGTCATGCATTCCCTGCCTCGACAATGCACCATCTGCTGAGGAAGGAAGAAAGCCAGAGACAGAGAACAAACATGTCTGGCACCCATTTCTCTCCCATGAGAGAGTCAGCTAATTCTAAGAGTCAGGGGCAAAGTAGACCCCACATTTTGCTGAGAGGTGTGTGGACTGAGGCAGGCATCACATAGTAGAGTGCAGGGTCCTGAGGCCTTTGTGTCCTCAGCCATACTGCCCTGGTGTGAACACCCCAGAGACACACAGATGGACACAGTCACACATATAGATGTACAAACGTATGTGCATAAGCACATATACATATGCACGTAAGTACACACACATGCATACGCGTACATACACACTTACACACACACATACAGGAGCTGCTGAGTCACGTGCCAGAAGTTCACATCCCTTTGCCTCAAGGGAAGCCAGAGGAAGCCAGGATCTGCCACTAAGGATGGAGGCCTGGTGATGGATGCTCACTACACGTGCCTAGCAACAGGGGACGTGTGTGAGACTCTGCAGACAGAACAGTGGCAAGGAAGCAAAATCAAACAAAAGGAAATCCTCCAAGAAGCTGGCCTATGGAAAGTACCATCTGCAGTTTGACCCACTCACGCAATTAGCACTTAAGTAATTGATAAGGAAGCATCTGTGTCCAGAATACACCTCGAAAGTATCACTATGGGGCTTAGTGGGTTATAATAAGGGGGGCAGGAACAAAGTTTGGAGTGGGTGAGATGGATCTGGGAGGAACTGGGGGAAGGTGAAGAGAGTATAGACTCAAAAAACATTGGATACATGTATGAAAGTCTAAAATAATATATATGTAGTTTGTCCTGGAACTCATTCTGTAGAACAGGCTGGCCTTGAACTCAGAGAGCTGCCTGCCTCAGCCTCCTGAGTTCTGGAAGTGCACCCCCCCAACAATTATATTTATACTTAATAAAATATATTATATTTTTATTTAATATTTAATAAAAATAATCAAGTGGAATCCAGGTAGGGATCAGGACGAAGAAAGAGAACTCATGAGGTACTGGAAGATGCTGCACCGGGGTGGGAGTGAGCCACAGAGCAGACTACAGTGAGAAGCTACACTAAATCCAGGCATGGGCTTGGTCTGGTCCTATTCAGAGAGGCAGGCCCTCCAAACAAGAAGAATGGCGGACAAAGACCCAGAGGCTACATAGTTGGTACCTCTGAACAAACACAAGAGCTTCCATGGCTCGGAAAGCCAGGTTATGCTCAGGCAGGGAGACAGGGGCCAGCTGCTGCTCCCTTGGCCAGGAACCTTCCTTCTGTTGAATGGCCTCCAGTCAGCCCGCACATCCACTGGACTGCTTCAGATGCCAGGCAAAGTAGAAGGAGGGCTCTGGAGTCAGACCGGCTTGAGCTCTTGCTCTGGCTGGATGGTTGATCCCTGGTAAGTCACCTATTCTTCCTTGATGAACCTCAGTTTCTCTGCCTATAAAATGGGAAGAGTGGTCATCCTGAGACAGCAATGGGCAGGAAGTATAATGAGCAAAATCCGCAAAGTCCTTCTCCTATGGAAGTTTTATTCCAGCAGAGACAGTGTGGGAGAATGTGTTTACAGCTGCCTTCCCAGCTTCCACAACTGCCAAACACACAGCACTGTGGTTGCTGTGTCTTCCCATTGCTATGACAAAATTACCCTAAGAAGGCAGCTTAAGGGGAAAAGGGTTGATTTCGGCTTACTGTTCAAGCTAACTGGCGGTCACTGTAGGGGAATAACAGGAGTTTGAGCAGCCTATCTCATTGTGTCTGTAGTAAAGAAGCAGAGAGTGGGGGAGGGGCAGGTGCTTGCTAGTGCTCAGATCCCTCCTTTTCATCGGTCCAGAGCCCAGCCCATGAAGTGATGTCACTCACATTCAGGGACTTCACACTTCAATATATCCAATTAAGAAAGACGGTCACAGGCATCCTCAGAGGTCCTAGTGATTCTAGACTTTCTCAAGTCAACAATCAACACCACCCATCAGCGACAGTTAATATCCGTAGACTAGGATTTTCATAACCTCCAAAGATAAGGTGGTCAGGAAAGGTTGGGGTACCGGCAGGTGAGAGGGACAGTTACTGCTCTAGCCCTGGCAGTCAGAGAAGGTCTCTGACAGAGATGAGATTTGGAAAAAGTGAGGGGAGCATTTACAGGTATGTCTGGAGACAGTGGTATTTTCAGAGGTTGGCTCTGGGAATGGACAGAAAAGCCAGGGTGGCTGAAGCAGCGTGAGGGACAAGGACTAAAGGAGCTGAGGCTCTCACATAGATGGGCCAAGAACCAGCAGAAGCTCTGGTCCACTCCTGGGGACAAGTCTTGAAAGAGCAGATATCACTTGGTCCTTCCAAGTCATAGGCAAAATAATACAAACTCCCTTCTGGTATCCACTGTATGCTCTGATTTCTTGGCATAGGATCTAGGGACTATCACTGTCTCTAAGAATGTGAGATATTATTAACTCCATTTTCCAGGGCAGCAAAAATGAGACCCCAAGAAGCTGCTGGCCTTGAACTAAAGCCAGATTTCTTTGATGCCAGCCCCTGGCTGGCTCTGATCATATTGTCCTGAAATTCTTTGTTTACAGCTCTCTTTCCTCTGCTGCAGCCAGCCACTCGGTCTCATTCATGGTTTTATTTTACTTCCAAGGTCCCTTGTGTCCAAACCTGCCCAAAGAGCAACTGAATGAATGAGTCTTCGGAGGCGGGGCCCCTCCTGCCTCTCAGGCTTCTCCTGTTTGGATCTGGAATTGGGAGGGGGCTGGACAGGAATTCCAAGCCTCCAGAGGGTCAGGAGCAGAGGGGAGGGGGAAAACCGGGAGAAAGCGAAAGTGAAGGGAGCAGGGAGCCCCTGTGAGGAGGCGCAGACAGGGAAGGAAATCTCCGGGTCAGTAATAATTCATGGTCTCAGGAAGCAGCCGCGGCTGGAGCACTGGAGCTGCGTACGCGGCTGGCCCCGTGGGGAGGGGCCCGAAGAGGCTCCTCACTACAGCCCAGCCTGGCTGGGTCACGGTCAAATGGTGTGGGGGTGGGGAGACCAGGTGTGGGGACAGACTATCCCTACAGACCTTGGGCTCTGAAGACTGAAGGGTTTCCTCTCTCAGCGGCTCAATCCTGGGCCCCTTCTGTGCTAGATCAGGGGCTGGAGAAACACAGCCCTTGGAGCGGGAAAGGGGTCTTTCAGAAAACCAAAAAGCTCCTAGAAGCCTTGCGCTCTCTGCAGTTCTAGTCACCCTTTGAGAGGAAAATAACGTTATTTTCAAGGCCAAGTGGATGCTGATTTTTACCAGTTCTGGGATGGCACTGAGAAGCAGGTATGCCTGACATGAGGACCCCAGTGGCCATCATCTACTCAGTTGTTCTTCCCAGGTTCTCTGAAGAGAAGACCCAGGCTGCAGCCTGAAATTCTGAAAGAAGTGGGAGGGACGGCATTGACAGTGGATTCCAAGAGCAGTGAAGTCAGATCCGCCCCGTAGGCACTGTTCTGCAACTGTAGCTGTCCTGTTGACTCCTCCAGCCACCAGGATCTGAGAAGGCAAAGTTGACTTTGTTCCGATCTTTATCTTCCAACTAAAGCCATGCCTGACAAATAGTAGAGCCCTGCCGAATAATAAAGTGACTGAACCGAACTTGGGCGTTTTGCTGGGGAGGGAGCATCTTAGTCAAGGTTTCTATTGCTGCAATGAAACACCATGACCAAAAAGCAAGTTGGGGAGGAAAGAGCTTATTTGGCTTACACTTCCACATTGCTGCCCATCACTGAAGGAAGTCAGGACAGGAACTCAAAAATAGGGCAGGATCCCGGAGGTAGGAGCTGATATAGAGGCAGTGGAGGGGAGCTGCTTATTGGCTTACTTCCCCTGGCCTGCTCTCCTGCCTTCTTACAGAACCCAGGACCGCCTGCCCAGGGATGGTATCACGCACCATGGCTGCCCCTCCCTTTGATCACTAACTGAGAAAATACTTTTATAGTTGGATCTCATGGAGACATTTCCTCAGCTGAGGCTCTCTCCTCTCTGATGACTCTAGCTTGTGTAAGTTGACACAAAATCAGCCTACTGGAAAGAGGAAAAGAAAAGAAAAAAGTTTGTCAGCAAGAGAGATGTCTTCGCTCCCCTCTGACAGCTCCGGCATCATTGTGTACGCTTGTGAGCTCGTAAAAAATGCAGCTTCCCGGGACACTTTAGAACTGTTAGATGAAGCATAGCCTAGTCTGAGAAACTCTTAGTTCAAAGACCCTGGCCGCAGTTCTAACGGTACACCGGAGTTGCTAGGATACTGGATTTTGAGCACGGGACTAGTCTTACAATGGGAAGGAGTAAACGGGCCAAGCTAACAGGGACCTGACGGCGGTCTCCCAGAAGTCTGGATCTGCACCCCTGGCCATCTCAAGACCAGAGCATTAGGGAAGAGCCAAGAGTTCGGGGCCACTTTCAACTTGGCGGACCCAGAAGCAGGAGTATCGTCATTGGCCGGGGCGTGGTGGGGCGGGACGGGGGGGGGGGCGTCCCTTTGGCCACGCCGGGACCGCCTCGTGATTGGCTCCTCCCCCGGCTATAAGGCGGCGACCGGCCGGTCCGTGGGAGCGCGCGGGAGCGCACTGCGGGGGCGGCGGCTCGGGGAAATAGGCGCGCGGAGGCCCGCGGCCGGGCGCCCATGGCGTTCGCGCTGCTGCGCCCGGTCGGCGCGCACGTGCTGTATCCTGACGTGCGGCTGCTGAGCGAGGACGAGGAGAACCGCAGCGAGAGCGACGCGTCGGACCAGTCGTTCGGGTGCTGCGAAGGGCTGGAGGCAGCGCGGCGCGGCCCGGGTCCCGGGGGCGGGCGACGGGCAAGCAGCGGCGCGGGCCCGGTGGTGGTGGTGCGGCAGCGACAGGCGGCCAACGCACGAGAGCGGGACCGCACACAGAGCGTGAACACGGCCTTCACCGCCCTGCGCACGCTCATTCCAACCGAGCCGGTGGACCGAAAGCTGTCCAAGATCGAGACGCTGCGTCTGGCGTCCAGCTACATCGCGCACCTGGCCAACGTGCTGCTGCTGGGAGACTCGGCCGACGACGGGCAGCCGTGTTTCCGCGCGGCGGGCGGTGGCAAGAGCGCGGTCCCCGCCGCCGACGGCCGCCAGCCGCGCTCCATCTGCACCTTCTGTCTCAGCAACCAGCGCAAGGGGGTGAGTGCACAGCATGCCTGCTGCAGCCGGATCATCAGGGTTGGGGGCGGGGGCGGACCTCCCAGGAGCCAGGGACCCCCTTAGAAGCGACCTCGGAGCAGCAGTGGTGGCAGTTTCTCATGCCCTAGAATTAAAGTGCAGCAGAGCCTCTTGCTTAACCCACAAACAGAAAGCTTACAGTGAGCCCAGTAAGCTCCTTCTGACTTAGTTGCACCTTGAGAAGTGCACGCACGCTGGGACCTTCTTCTTTGCCTGATGCTCGCCCTCTGGACAGGTAGCTGGTTGTTCCCTCAGTTATCCCTGAGGCGCTTCAAATAAGGGCACTGCCCACACTTACAGGAAGCAGGCTCTGGGCTTACTAGGTAGCAGGCATCACTCTGAGCTAACATCGTCCCTAATAAACTGTTCCAGATCCTAAGGCTTGACCCAACAGTAGGAGACTGAGAAGAAAATGGGGACATCTCTACTCCAGAGCCTGAGGTCCCGACACGGGTGTAGGAAAGGGTCCTTGAAGAGTGCCCAGCCCCAGAAGGATATAGGATTAGGAAGGGACACCATTGTCTGCTTGTCTCTAAGTTAAGAGACTGGGGAGCCACAGAAGTCTCTGGGGCCTCCTAGCCAAAACTGCCCAGGCCTGATTGGCCCCTCAGGCTCCCACCCTTTCCATCCTGGGCTTGTTTTACAGTGAGGAAGCCTACCTGTGTGACTTAAGTCAACAGCTACTGTTTACATCTGGAGAAACTGAGGCTCAGAGAGTCTTACCTTACTTTACATAGGTCAGTGAGAGAAAGATCATGGGGGTTGTATTCATTCCCCTTCAGCCCAGCACACTGGTTCTTGTAGCTCCACCCTGGGAAGGCCTCAGTGGCCTAGCTTCAGACCAGCCCTCTGGCTCAAATTCCCAATGTCTTCCTAGCCGGCAAATGCCTCAGCTTCTCTGAGTGAGTCTTTTTAACCCCTGACTGGTAGGTACCCTTTGGAGGGTCCCTGTCAGTACCCCAGGCTGGGGAGGGAAGTCAGAGCTGGGCCTTCAGGTGCACACCTGGGATGAAAGGCTAGCTGGACACACCACTCCTTTATAGCCATCCGGGTCAGGTTCCCTTAACCACCACCCAGCAGCTGGAGAATGTACCCAGAGAAGCAGACGTGGTTTCTGCCTTCCAGGCAGGGGCTCTCAGGACAGCATCAGGGGCAGAAAGGAGGATGAAGATAAGGTTATTATGGTTTGTTGGGACTTTGAGAGCCCAGGAGAAGCCCAGCCCCAGAGTGAGGCTGAAGAGCTATGCTAAATCTCTAAAAGATGTGTGGAAACAGAGGCGGGCACGCCGATAAAGGGTGGGAAAGGGTGTTTAGAGCGTGCATGGCAGGACCTGGGGTTTGCAGTCATGTTCTAAAGCAGTGGCTCTCAACCTTCCTAATGCTGCGGTCCTTTAAGACAGTTCCTCCTGTTGTGGTAACCCCCCTCCAACCATGAGGTCATGTCGTTGCTACTTTGTAACTGTCCTTTTGCTACTGTTATGAACTGCAATGTAAATGTCTGTTGTGCAGGGTATCTGATACATGACCCTTGTGAAAGGGTCATTGCCCCCCCAAGGGGTTGTGACCCACTGGTAGAGAACCCCTGCTGTAGAGAAAGAAGTGGGAAGATGTTAAAGGTGAGGTAGACCGTCACGGGGACAGGAATCTTGCAACAACAGCTGTGCTGGACACTCTTCATTGAAATCCCTTAAGGAGCAGAGAGAGCCCTGTGGCCAACCCCACTGGCTAGGGCAAGGCTGCCTAGCCTGCGGTGCCCAGGAGCAGTAGGGCAGGATTGATACTTTGGTCTGGATAAAGTAGGAAAGGTAACAGTAGGAGGGACTGTGCCTGCAGGCTGCTGAGAAGATGCTGTGCCCATGACCACAGCAGTCAGAATGGGGGCTTCTTTGTAGCACTCGGGGGACCGTCCCATGGTTCACAGTGACTGGCCTAAGACTGACTGCTGCCTTGGGATCTGTCTGTGGGATCAAAAACCCAACCAAATTTGGTCGTAGACGCTGTGCTCAGTCACACAGGCTCCTCAGGGAATAGGCCAGGGGGGTGATTCTTGCCAGTGCTAGCCCCTCCAGTTCTTGTCTGGAAGATTCTAGGTGTCTGGGTGAGTCCCTGCACACTCCTGAGCTCTGAGGTTAAGAAACTCCAAGGTCCCCCGACCCCAATCTTTCCTAAGCCACTCCTACCCCTCTGATCCTGTATGGTGTGGGGTTGGGGGTCGCCATGGACACAGTCCCCTGCATCCCTTCCTGCTCGGGGATGAGCTAAGACTACCTCTGTGGTAGCAGTACCGAGAGGAAAGTGGGCTCTTATCTCTGCCTTGTTTTTCCTTCTGTCAGCGGGAGTAGAGCCTGACAGGATCCTTTTTGAAGCTGGTCCATATTGTTGGTGTGCCTAGTTCAGTAGCAGAGGACTGACAAGGTGCAGGAGGTGCCCCTGGAGGATGTGGTCATCATACTCTGAATGTTTATTGACCACTCGCTGTGTTCTTCTGTACTGAGCTCTTCTTGGTGGGTGTGGTGACTCATTGCAACCCCAGCTACCCAGAAGGCTGAGGCAGAAGATCCCAGGTGTAAGGCCTACCTGCAGGGCAGCTTAGTGAGACCCTGTCTCGAAAAGTAAAAACAAGACTGGAGCCATAGCTCAGAAATAGAACACTTGTCTTCTACAGACGAGGCCTTCGGTTCCATCCCCAGTACCACACACACACATAAAAAAAGCTTTACTTGTTGGTGTGTGTCTCCTCTGTTAGCTTGTTTACCCTGTAAAGTAACACCCTGCTACAGGTGAGGAAACTGAAGCTTCATCCGGCAGGGCATCCGTGTTAGAGCAGTAGTTCTCACTCTGGACCTGATTAAACCCCTTCCTGGGGTTCTTGGCAGTGGACACAGCACCTGGGGGTGTCCATTCCACAGATGAAGAAACTGAGGTTCAGGAGGATGAACTGTCCCAGCATTCCCACGGAACCCAGTTCTCTGCATTGACCTCCAGACTTAGGGTGGGAGGTGGTGTTCCTTGTCTCTGAGGACCTAAGGGTGAAGGGGAAGAGGGTTCTGTCCCCTAGCCTCCCTCTCCCTACCCCATCCACCCTTCTCAGCTTCTCCTGCCAGAGTCTGTCTGAGAAGCCCAAGCCCCAGGCTCTGCTGGGACCATGGCCTCAGGCCTCAAAATAGCCCTGCCTGTGAATGAACATGCTGTCCCTGGGCCCGGAGAGCCTCCAGGGAGTCTGGGCTTACATCTGGATGGATCTGCCCCAACCTGCGCTGGGGCAGAGGCAGGAGGCAGCAGAGGCAGAGCTTGCAGATGGTCCACTGGGTCTCTAGATGAGCTGAGGTCACTACCAACTCAGCCACTCCCAACCAACGGAGCAGTTACTGTGTGCGATTTTCCGTTCTCAATGGGGCCTGGAAGTGGGGCAGCTTGACAGGCAGTGGGGTGCTCCCTAGCTCTTAACAAACAGCTGGTGTCTCTGGACTGGAATCCCCAAAAGAAGGAACGCTAGGCACGGGCTTGTAACCCCAGCCCTCAGATGAAGGACGGCTGGAGCAGATGGAGTTCAAGATCGACCCAGGCTACAGAACTACATACTGTCAGAAAGCAGGGAGACAGAACCAGGACTGTGATCTCTCTTGTTCTCAGTGAGGGTCTAACCTGTGGCCAGCCTGAGCACCTTGGTGTGAGGGGCAAGCCTGAAGAACTGGTGGCTTCAGGGACTGCCACCTTTAGCTTGAAGAGGCACTGATTGGCACCTGCAGGCCCCATCCCCGGGCTGGAAGAATGCTGTTTTTCTGCCACTTCGTGGGCTCCAGGCCTGACAGGGAAGCAAAGGCAAACATTGCCTCCCTCCTTGCTTTACTCCAGGGAATGTCCCAGACAGTAGCAAGTGGGAAGCAATCATAGAGATATCTTCTTGTCCAACCACTGCCAAGGGTATGCTCTCTGCACAGGAGAGACCGTGGGTGGAGGCAAGGAGGCCAGAACCCTGTCTGATTTTTGAGGGTGGCCTAAACAGTTGTTGGGTGCGTGCATGCGCGCGCACACACACACATATACACACACCTACTTCACAGGCAGCATCTGGAACTGCCAGGGGGCTTTCCTTGCCCTCTAATGTAAAATACGCTTTACACTGTGTGAAAATCGTATGGCTTTGGAGTGTAGTTTAGTGGTAGAGAACCTACTTGGCATGTGCAAGATCCTAAATTCAGTCCCCAGCACCTCCTGCCCCCCACATATAGATGTGTGTATTATATATATGTATTCAGTCTGGAGGTTTTGTTTTCGTTTCTGTTTTTTGAGACAAGGCTCATTATGTAGTTCTGTCCAGTTTGGAACTCACTATGTAGACCAGGCTGGCATGCCTCTGGGCTTCCAGGCACGTGCCGACACACCCAGCATGTATTAGACTTCTTAGGCAGAAGACCTTCAGGTGGGAATCCCTTTAGCAATGCTCACACACATACTTGCCTCCGTAAGTGGCATTTGCTCCCCTCAGCCCCTGCTGTTGTCCCTAAACACTGTCTCACCCCATGAGGCTCCCTGACAGCCCAGAGTTTCTTCTGCCTTTTCAACAGAGAACTTACTGTGTGGCTGTACTTTATCAAGCCTCTGATAACTACGTGCTGGGCACGTAGTTAGTTCCCAAAATCCATTCCTGACCTCTCTTTCTCTCCTGCAGGGTAACCGTCGTGACCTTGGGGGCAGCTGCTTGAAAATGAGGGGTGTAGCCCCCCTCCGAGGGCCTCGGCGATGAGCCTGGGTCCCTGCAGTGTTTGCTTCAAGAAGGACTCCAGAGAAAGAGGCCAGGAGCCAACTCCTCATTGGACAGGGGAGAAGATTCCAGAAGCCCAAACCACTCCTTTGTGTAGGGACCAGAGGACAATGGCCTGGACACAGGGCCCAGCCTGGAGAACCACGAGGACCCATCTAACCATCCAGGCCTAGCTGGTCAGGGACAAGGCAGAAAGTTCAGAACACCAAAGACTATTTTTGGAAGAGTGTGTGTGTGTGTGTGTGTGTGTGTGTGTGTGTGTGTGTGTGTCTACGTGTGATTGTGATATATGAGAGAATTGGTGGGGTTAAAATAAAGGTATTTTTAAATAAATGATGTGTATCCTAGCTAAGTAAGGGGAGGGATATGGACAATGGGACAGACCCCTCTCTAGGACTTAAGATTGTCACAGCTGTGGCAAAGGCATCTCACCGTGGATGGGAAGCTATAGGCAGACTTTCCTCCCAACCTTCCCTTGGTTCGTTGTTATGAACACCTTTGGGTAGTGACCAAAGAAATCCACATTTTATTTATTTTTGAGTAAGGAATAGAACCATGGTTCAAATTCAGAAGCTACTAGGAGGCTTGTGGTGGAGTCTGCCTCTACCAGTCTCTCTTCAGGCTTCCTGTCACGGGGTTTTTGTGATGTCTGCCTGCCCCTCAGTGGAGCTTGCTGCTGTCTGGGTCAGTTAGGAAAAGGTCCCATTCTTCTGCTAGCTGCTTATGATGCCTTCTGTGAGTGTGTCTTAGTGTGACACACACGCCACCCAGCCCGCATGGTTGACCTCAAGTGCAGAAGGCAGAATCTTACTTGGGAACGTCTTAGTTTTGGAAACTGGTATATTACAGGTGACACCCTGAGGTCTGTCTGCTTTTAAAATCCAAAGCAGGGGCCTTTGAGATGGCTCAGCCAGAAAAACAAACAAACAAAAAACTTATCACGGAGCCAGGCAGTGGTACACACACCTTTAATCCCAGAACTCGGGAGGCAGAGGCAGGCGGATCTCTGAATTCTATGAGTTTGAGGCCAGTTTGATTTTCAAGAGCTAGTGCCAGGACAGGCTTCAAAGCTACAGAGAAAGTCTGTCTTGGAAAACAAAAACAAACTTGCCACCAAGCTTGACGTTTGAAACCCACATGGTGGCAGGAGAGAACGGCGCCCCACAAGTTGTCCTCTGACCTCCACAAGCGCACACACACAAAATAAAATGTAACAAAACGGAGGGGCAAAGCAATCCTTCCCTCTCTGGGTAGTGGGCTAGCAGCCCCTTTGCAAATTCATCTGAGATAGGGCACAGACAGCCTGGCCACTAGAGTCCAGGGAAGTCAGAGGTTCTGGTCTCTGGCTCAGCCTAGTTGCCTACGAGGCCAGGATCAGTGAAGCTCAGAGCAAGCGAGGAGGAAGACTTGGAGAGGCAGGACCAACCAGGCAGCCGCCCTTCTCTTGGCCAGGGGCATTCACACACCTCTGTTACGCTCTTATTTAGTGAGCAGGTTTCAAATGTTTACTGACTGCTGGCTCCCACGCCATGTGCTCTGATCCTCTGGCAGATGAGAAGACAGTAGCCAAAAGCCAGCTGTGTCAGTGTCCACAGGATCAAGCCTAACTCACCCAGTCCTCTGTAGACAAAACACAGTCGACAGGGGAACCAGAACTATCTGCCCCTTGTCATACAGGCTGGAACCAGTGGTGCAGCCCCACACTTTTTCCTATTAGCATGGGACATGAAGGAGGAAGGTCCCTCAGGGGCCCTGCAGCCCAGGAGACCTACCCCACGCCCTCTCCCTCAGTTCCCGTGTCCAGGGACACTGGTCTCGCCTGTCCTGTGTCCCAGAGCGCCCACACTTCCCCTCCGGGAGCTAATTAGGAAAGCACATTGCTCTCCCTGCGCCTACCCTGCTCCAGGTACCGCAGCCTCTGGCAAAGCCACAGGAAGAGGACTATGACCTTGTCAATGGCAGGAAACCTGGGAGGGGGGCAACACAGACACTTGGGTGCTCTGGGCTGGAAGCCCACTTCTGCCACCAGATTTGCTGGGTGACCCGGGAAATGCTGCTTGACCCATCTGGGCCTTCCCAATCTCTTAACAGGCCCTAGCAGGAAGAAGAGAAAAGGGAGTGTTTTGCTTTGTGCAATGTTTTTAAAGAGCTCTGGGGCAGTGAGCAATCAGCTCCCATTGCATCAAATAGTAAGCAAGAAAAGGCACACACCTCCCTCAGCCCCCCCATCCCCACAAGACAACTGGGATGAAAAGTTTCCCTGCGGGTTCTTCCTGGAATGTCCTGTTCTGGTTTCTAGCTCTGCAGAAAACAATAACTCTAGGTTTCTCCACTCATCTTTATCATAAGAGTTCAAGTTCTTCATGGCTCTAGAAGCATCATCCATCCCAAAGACAATGGCAGCTTGTCCTGCAGTCCTGGAGAGTCTGGTGCACACACATGTACAGTTGCCCACAGCCACCAAGTTCACGCTCTCAACTGCTTCATCCAAGCATGAAGTACTTTACAGGTCAATGCAGTAAATTCTCACCACTCACTTGCACCCGTGGACATGCAGGCGCTGGAGACATGGATATCGGCTCCAGAGTGCACAGGTGAAAAAGTGTGTCTCCCAATCCTGACAATCAGTGGCCTTCCCCTCCTTCTGCCCCCACTGCCAGTCCCAAGGCAGTAACTGCTAAGCTGGGTCTTGATCTATGTGTACAGTAGGCAGGTTATGTACAGGTGTGTGTCTGGGGGGTATTGTTTACGTGTATGTCTGTGACTTGCCTTACTTTGCACAATAATAACAGAATTTTGCACACTCTAGATTTTTTTTCCTCGCAGTATAGTCTTTGTAGGTGCTAGGAAGGAAGGAAGGAAGGAAGGAAGGAAGGAAGGAAGGAAGGAAGGAAGGAAGGAAGAGAAAGAAAAGAAAAAGAAATTTAGAGGTAATTTGAGTTTGCTACAGTTAGGTAAAAGAACAACCTCTGATTAAGCATTAAGTCTTCTAGCTGGGCGGTGGTGGTGCACGCCTTTAATCCCAGGACTCAGGAGGCAGAGGCAAGCGGATCTCCGTGAGTTTGAGACCAGCCTGGTCTACAAAAGCTAGTTCCAGAACAGGCTTCAAAGCTACAGAGAAACCCGTTCTTGGAGACAAAAAAAAAAAAAAAAGTCTTCTGGGGGCCAGAGAGATGGTTCAGTGGTTAGAGCACTGGCTGCTCTTCTAGAAGACCAGGAATCAATTCCTAGCACCTACATGGTTGATTACAACCTTCCATAATTCCAGTACCAGGAAATCTAATGCCCTCTCCTGGCCGCTCTGGGCATCAGGCACACACATGGTGCATAGACACACATACAGACAAAATACCCATACATACAAAATAAATATATCTAAAAAATAAAAAAAAAACAAGAACTAAAATAAAAAGCAAGCAAAGCCCAGAAGCATGCAGCTAAGTAAGAAACAAATCATCTAGTTAAAAAAATAATAAGCAAGTGTCCCTCTTGGGTGGAGGAGCATGGTGCAGGCAACACTGCATCCTCAAATGCATCCAAAAGGGGCAGCTGAGAGAGCAGGGTAAAGCAAAGGTGAGTCGGGAAATGATGGGGCAGAAATGACCTGGGGTAAAGGCAAGGGTTGCTAATGTCTGGGTGGTAAAAGCATTGGGGTCTTGGAGACACAGAATGGATAAAAGCATGGGGTTCTCTGCGGCCCTTGTCCCATCCGTATGTGTGTACACGATTGCAAAACTGAAGGACTGGAGCCAGACTCTTGGCCCATGCTGATGCAAGGGTCGCCAAGTGGTTTCTTGGCCCCTCTAACTCACCCTGTCCATCTAGTCTGAGAAAGGACAGAAACCCCCAGTGGACCCAGGTGTCCCTGCCCACGACTCTCAGGCCCCCATGCCCTCGAGAGGCTGAGATGGCCCTGGCCCTGGGGGCCTCCTGCCACTGTGATTTATGTCCCTGTGAGCCTCAGCAGCTGTACGCTCAGGTCCCACTGGGCAACCGGCTCGGGGGAGCAGGCTTTGCTTCTCAGCGTGTCTAATCCAGACCAGACTTACTAACCCCATGGGTCTGGGGTCAGGCTCCCAGCGGGCCCAGGTCAGAGGACAGGCCAGCAGGGCCTGGAAACTAGGAGTTGCAGGCTGGAAGCAAGATCCCTAGTCTGATTTAGGTTGACTATCATTTCTGTGTGATCCAGGGTGGGTGTCTGCCCTCTCTGAGCATTGCAATGCCTCCCTAACGCAGCCTGCGCACGGTGAACTAGGAGAGCTTGGTCGGCTGGGAGAGAGCTACCTTAGAGGGACAAAATGCAGGCAGCGGTTCTTTTATCTCAAGGTTAGACTCTCTTATAGCCCAGGCTGGCTCAGGACTCTATGCGTCTGAGTTTGAACCTCTGGCAATACTGAGCTCCTAATCTACTTCTCAAGGGCTGGCATACTGGCTTATGACACCATGTTCAACTTATATGGTGCTGGGAATTGAACTCAGGGCCTCACACACAGAGACAGGCCCTCTACCAACTGAGCCACATCCCCTGAAGAATTGTTCAGTTTTGTTTTCGTTTTTAATAACTACATCACCTCTCATCATCTGTTCTTGTTTTTTTTTGTTTGGTTTTTTTTTTTTTTGGTCTAGACCAAGGCCCTGGTTTGAGTGACTTATACAGAGAGCTTCACTTGACTTTGAAACATACACAAGTAGGTATTGTTGCCAGGCATGCCTAGGATCACTCAGCTAGAAAGAGTTTAGCATCATAGACCAACTTCCCTAGGGCTCACTCAGCGTGTCAGCTAGTCAATCAGCAAACATGCATGAAACGTCTCTGTGGTCCACATAAGACTCTAGGACGATGAGACTACCTAACTTTGTGGCTGTCGTAGCTTATGGAAAAAGTGGACACTGAGCAAAAACCAAAAATGTGAGGCTGGGAGTGTCACCGGTGGTAGAATGCTCGTCTGGCATGCACAAAACCCTAGATCGGTCCCCGACATCCCTGCCACACAGACACAAAGTGAGACCAGAGCCTTCACCTGGCATGATGCCACAAAGGCAAGAGAATGCTTTCCAGGCCAGTGTGCACACGAGAGGGCTCCTGGTATCCCCTAAACAAAGCCTGGTGATTTGGGATGTGTAGCTTTTCACCCCCACTTTTCACTTGGGGTCATACAAGTCAGGCATCCTGCTAGCCAGGAGGTAGTGACAGTCAGCTCATGCCCTGCCTGACTCCAGATGCCAGTCCTTCTAACTCACCTGCCCTTTCCTGGGCACTGTATGGCTCTCCAAAGTCAAGCCACCAAGTACCAGAAGCAGACTCTGGACCCAGGCTTTTCCCCTCCTGGCTCCGCTGTGCTCCTGCTAAGTGCAGAAGCCACACCTGACAGCCACCTCTGCCGAGGCCCCCAGAGCTTTCCTCCCCTCTGGCTTAGCAGACATCTCTGAAGGGACTGGATACATAGTCACCCACCTCTACCTGTACAGCCTTATGGCCAGATGAA
Organism: Alexandromys fortis; assembly: GCF_014885135.2. Classification (NCBI taxonomy): domain Eukaryota; kingdom Metazoa; phylum Chordata; class Mammalia; order Rodentia; family Cricetidae; genus Alexandromys; species Alexandromys fortis. The sequence continues at coordinate 14,823,749 of NW_026067952.1, read as the reverse complement.
CCATGCCCATGCCATAGAGGTAGAGGTGCCCAAAGGGCTTAAGACCCTCAGAGGGAGCTCTTTGCTTCATTCCTGCACAGAAACCAGGAGTTTCTGATGTTGGTGACAGGCTTATAGCCAATAGCAGTGGGCCTAGGGTTTTGGCAGAGTAGACCTCTTAGGTCTGAAGCCCAGAGTCCTAGAACCTCCCTAGCCCAACCCAGGAGAGACAGGGTGTGGGTAGGAGGGAGGATTCAGGCCAGGCTCACCCTCAGGCCCCTGCCTCCCCCTCATTCTCACCCCCACTTGAGGAGTCCCCTCCCTTCCTTTTCCCTCTCCCCTCCCCCTTTCTCCTTCCCAGGCCCCTCTTCTCTTCCCCCTCTTGCCTCCTCCCCCCTCCCCACCCCTCTCCAGTTCCCTCTCCTACTTTCCCTCTCTTCTCATCCTCCCTCCTTGCTCCCTTCCCTTCCCCCTCTCTCTGCTTTCTCCCTGCCCAGGCCCACTGCCTCCCCTAGCCCCAGCTCTCAGAAAGACCTGGAAAGGCAGCTTTCTTTGAGACAGGAAGGTGTCCTCAAGTCTCAGGAAGGAAAAACAGTCAAGCTGAACCCAAGACCGTCTCCAAGGGGCTGGGGCTGGCTCTGTGCCAGAGCTGACATCACCTGGGAACCACTGCAGCCGCAGCTGCAGCCCGCCTCCTGGGGGGGATGCTTCGGCTATTTAAAAAATAATAATATCACTTAAAAAAACTTTTCCAGTCTGGTGTTTTTAAATGTGCTTTATATAGTGGTCCCTGGGGTGTGGGCGGTTTGATCCCCTCCCCTTTGTCCTCCCAGTCCTCATTTCTCACACCATGCCGGGCAGCCTCCCGAAAAGACGGCTGTTTCCCGGGAATCCGGAGCGATCACCCTCCACGCCCTATTTGTCCCGGGTTAGCTTTTATCTATTTAGATTCTCTTGACAGCAACTTCAAAATCCATTACTAATGTCCACCCATGGTTCAAGAAGGCTTAATGGAATGGGGTAAAAGTTAGTGCCACCTGCTCCTCACTCACCATCCTTGTCCCCTGGTGCGGTCCCCATTTCTTTTAATCGGTAAAATCTTCTGTAGCGCTTGATGTGTGCATGCCCTCCACCCAAATGTATCCTAGAACTTTTTGAGCAAGGGTTTCCAGTGGCCATGGCCTGCGAACACTGCTGAAGTTACAGCTGCAGCGGCCATGGCCTGCGAACACTGCTGAAGATACAGCTGCAGCGGCCATGGCCTGCGAACACTGCTGAAGATACAGCTGCAGCGGCCATGGCCTGCGAACATTGCTGAAGATACAGCTGCCCCCACAGCCTTCTCTTTTAAGGAGAAGGAGTTGAGATATGGTCTCACTCTGAAGTTCATGGGAATCCTCCTGCCTCAGCCTCCTGAGAGCTAGTATTAATAGGTTTGAGCCATCATACCTAGCTTCCTGTCCTTGTATAAGGCCATGGATAGAGTACTGTGACTCACTTTGCTCTGTACTTTGTACTATTTACTTAGGAAATATCTTAAAGTTGGCTGATGGTGGTGGTGCACACCTTTAATCCTAGCACTCAGGAGGCAGAGACAGGAGGATCTCTGAGTTCGAGGCCAGCATGGTCTACAGAGTAAGTTCCAAGACAGCCAGGGCTACACAGAAAAATCCTGTGAGATATATATATATATATATATTTCGATATATATATATATATAAAATCTTGGGGAATGATGGCATATTGATGCATGAAGAAACCCCTTAGTCATCTTTACACCACTATGGTGTCTATTGCTAAGGAAGCAGGTATCCATGGTTACTATGTGCATGCTGAGTGGATATGAAGAGTATGAGAGGATAATGATGGAGAAATGTAACCAAAGTATATGTCTGTGTAAGACTGTGAAAGAACCCACTAGGCTCTGTTATAGAAGTAACAGACTTTGGGGGGAGGGCACAATGGCACCCCTATTGTCCCAGGAACAGTCTGGGTAACACAGTGAGACCTTGCCTTTTATTTTATTTTGAAAAAAAAAATCTGTTTGTTTTATTTGACAAGTATGAGTGTTTTGCCTGCGTGTGTATATGTGGGCCACATTTGTGCCTGGTGCCCATGGAGGTCAGAAGGACATACTGAATACGCTGAAACTGGAGTTATGGATGGGGGTGAGCCCCCACATGGATTTGGGGACCTGAGCCCCACTCCTCTTCAAGAGCAGCAAGTGCCCTGAGCTGTTCTTCATTGACTCTCCAGCCCATTGCCTCAGATCTTAGAAGAAAGGGTGTGAGAGAGAATGAAAGACCAAAAGAACAGACAAAAGAAAAGAAAGGAAGGAGAGAGAGTGTTTCAAGTCTTTGGAGTTTGGGTTAAGCAGCTTAGTGTGTAGGAAGCCCTCTTTCCAGGTTCCAGGAAGCACACAAACACAGGGGAGAAAGTAATGTGCTTGCTCCTCCCATAAGTTCCCACAACTCAGAGACATGGACAGCTCCACCCACTCATCCCTGCACAGCTGGAAGCCAGAGGTCAGCCCAGTCTGTAAAGAGCTGGATGTATAAGTACGAATCCTAATACCTACATAAAAAAAGGATGGTGTGGTGGCACACTCTTACGATCCCAGAGTTGGGGAGGCAGAAACTAGAAGATTCCTAGGGCGTTCTGGCCAGCCAGTCTCATTTAATTGGTCAGTACCTGTTGCGGGAGGTCCTTCCGCCCCTCCAACCAATAGCTGCTGTGATACCAGCCCATTGGGGCGTGGTCTCTCTCCCTTTAAAAAAGCGGCTATTTCCTCTGCTCGCTCTCTTCACTTCCTGCTCCGCCGGAGACTAGACTCCCTTCCTGGTTGTGCAGATGGCTGTTGTCTGGGACGGTGATCTGTAAGTTTTCCCCTTTAAATAAATAACACCCTATTAATCATAACTCCAAACTGGTGTGGCCTTGTTCGTGACTTACGCCTTCAAGTACCAGGCCAGTGAGAGACCCTGCCTCAAAAAAGAAAGGTGAATAGCTAGGCAGTGGTGGTGCACGCCTTTAGTTCCAGCACTCAGGAGGAGGCAGAGTCAGGCAGATCTCTGTGAGTTTGAGACCATCCTGGTCTACAGAGTGAGTTCCAGGACAGGCTCAAGAGCTACATAGAGAAACCCTGTCTCAAAACAAAACATGCTGGAACTAGCTCTTGTAGACCAGGCTAACCTCTAACAGAGATCTGCCTGCCTCTGCCTCCCGAGTGCTGGGATTAAAGGTGTGCACCACCACCGCCCAGCTGATAGATACCATTTACCAAAGTTAAATCAAGATCAGATAAAGAATTTAAATAGACATAAAGTTCTAGTCTACCAACCGAAAGAAGCCCAAGGCCAGATGTCTTTAGTGCAGAATTCTATCAGACTTTCAAAGAAGAGTTAATGCCAATATTCCTCAAATTTTCACAAAATAGAAACAGAAGGAACATTGCCAGATTCATTTTATGAAGTCACAGTTTTATATATCCACAGTTATGATACCCAAACCACATAAAGATTCAACAAAGAAAGAGAATTACAGATCGATTTTCCTATGGACATAGATGCAAAAATTCTCAATAAAACACTTGCAAACTGAATCCAGAACACATCAAAAAGATCATCCACCATGATCAAGTCGGCTTCATCCTGGAGTTACAGGAATAGTTCAACATAAATAAAATATAATCCACCATATAAACAAACTAAAAGACAAAAATCATGTGATCATCTGATTAGACACAGAAAAGGCCTTTGACAAAACCTAACATCCCTTCTTGATAAAAGCTGGAAATGGTAGGGATACAGGGGAAGATAGATACCTTTAATCCAAATCTTGAGGCAGGAAGAGGTACCTTTAGTCTGGGCCACACCTTCTGCTGGAAGTCTACTTGAGGACATGGAAGACAGAAGCTTTTGCTGACTGCCTGCCTGCCCTCACCCTGCTAGCACATGCCTTCCTTCGCTGGCATTGGAGTCTGCTTCTTCAGAACTCCAGCACATACCGAAGACCAGCTGAGACATCCAGCCTTATGGGACTGAGCAAGTACCGATTCTTGGACTTTCTGGTCACAGCTAGCCATTGTTGGATTAGCTGGACTTCCCATAAATCCCATACCTGGCATTGCTTGGGTGACCACTAACCAGAAACTAGATAGCCGAGGGACCTAGGGTAAAACCAAATGCAACTATTTAAAAAAAAATGTGGGAACAAAATGATTCCTAATAACATTCTGCTATCCTCCGAGATCAATGCCTTGCTCAGCCATCATTGGCAAAGCTTCCTCCTGCAGCAGATGGGAACAAATACAGAAACCCACAGTTAGACATTGTGTAGAGAACGAGAGACCTCAGAAGACTCAGCCCTAAGTGGGATGTCTCTATCAGATCACTCCCGTCAGGCCTCAGGAAACCCCGCAGAAGAGTATTCGGAAAGAGTGTAAAAGCCGGAGAAGATGGAGGACACCAAGAAAACAAGCCCCCCTAAAACAATAGCACCAAGGCACACATGAACGAACTCACAGAGACTGAGGCAGGACACACAGGGCCCGCACGGGTCCATATCAGGCTTTCTGCATCATATTATGGCTTCCAGTTTGGTGTTTTCAGGGGATCCCTGAATGTGCCAACGAGTGGGTCTGATTCTTGTGCCTTCTCTTGGACTCTTTTCCTTCTGTTTGTTTATCTTGTCCAACTCCAAAGGGATAATTTTGTTTCATCCTATTATATTTTATTTTGTTATATTTTATTATCATCCCTTAGAAGTCTATTCATGTTCTAATCAAATACAGAAAGGGAGTGGATCCAGATGGGAGGGGAAGTGAGGAGGAACTGGGCGGAGTAGAGGGAGGGGAAACCATAATCATATTATGTGCAGGAAAAAAAAAATCTATTTTCAATAAAAGAAAAGCCCATAAAATTACTATTTCAAAAGGACACTCTATATCCCTCCATAAATGGAAAGCCAGTATCTTGTGCCATAAGTAGAAAGTAACTTTAAAAATAAGCACAGTGAAGACAAACAATGTCATTAAACTCTGACCGGATCTGGTGGCCTGCACAAGGCTCTGGAGGCTTTTTCTCTGTTGAAAAGGAAGTGTTCCCAGAGTGTGGAAAGCACGCCAGCGGTCAGGGAGACTGTGTGCCTAGCAACAGACTGAAGGGAACTGCAGAGGGAAGAAGACTCCACTGCCAGCAGCAGCCCAGGTGTGTCCTGCTGTGCCCAGCCCACCTTGGGGTGGAGGGGGAGTGGAAGGTGGGCGGGTGGAAGCGGGGGCTGTGGTTCTGTTTTCCTTTCTGGTGAGGTGGGATTCCCCCTCTGTCTGCTGTGAATACCATTGGTGAATAAAGAAACTGGCTTGGCCTGTTGATAGGGCAGAACTTAGATAGGCAGGGAAAACTAAACTGAATGCTGGGAGAAAGAAGGGTAGAGTCAGAGAGAAGCCATGTAGCCCGCAGGAGACAGACACCTGAACTTTATTCGGTAAGCCACATCCCCGTGGCGATACACAGATTAATAGAGATGGATTAAATTAAGATGTAAGAGTCAGCAAATAAGAAGCTAGAGCTAATGGGTCAAGCAGTGATTTAAATAATATAGTTTCTCTGTGATTATTTAGGGGCTGAGCAGCTGGGAACCAACAAGTGGCCTCCTTACAACATTCCTGTAGGAGGCTGGTCTCTCTCTTACATGCTGGGCGGCCGAAGGTTGGCTCAGACTGAGCTGATGGCTCTGGCCAATCAGGTGTGCAACTGTGCACCCTGTCAGAATACTGCTCACTGTGATTGGGATGTTTATGGTCCCTCACAGCCCGCGTGTTGATGGACTGGGGTTATCTGATGGCTAGGAAGTTAAGTCATTTGGAGATGCCCTCAAAGTGGATAGTAGGACTCTGGTCCCTTTTCTCTCCTGACTCCCTGGACACTAGAAAGTGACTACCTTTGTCCCACTGTGACTCCACCACTTCAGGCTCTGCCTCTCCTCAGACCCAAAAGCAATGGGGCAGGTGATATGTGAAATTTTCAGCGAAAAGAAATCTCTTCATTCCAAGCTACCGTAGGCATTTTTACAGTCCCAGGGAGCTGACAATCACACAGAAACTAGTGGCTGTTTTTATTTACTTACTTACTTTTGAGACAAGGTCTCACTCCATAACCTTGCGTTTCTTTTCAGCGTCCTCCATTATCCTCATGGTGGGACATGAGGCTGTGAGGACAGCAGCATGCAGGTAGACAAGGTGCTGGAGAATTCTACATCTTGATCTAAGGCAACAAGAGGGAGTCTCAGACACTGGGTGTGGCTTAAACATAGATGAGACCTCAAAGCCCGCCTCCACAGTGACACACTTTCTCCAACAAGACCACACCCACTCCCACAAAGCCTCACCCCCTAACAGAGCCTCTCTCTTTAGGGAGGCCATTTTCTTTCAAACTACCACAGCGGCGGTGCACTTTGTGTCTCCCTGATCAGCACCCAGTACAGAGGGTCTGAAAAACTTTACCTCAGAAAAACTTCAAAAGACTAAGAAAGTGAGCAGAAGAGGGAGAACAGGAAAGAGATACCTCCACAAGTCCCGGATGCTAGGACACCCCAAGGAATGATGCTCATTGTCCCACATCATTTCACACCGAACAGTGGCTGATGTCTTCTGCTCTGTGAGTTTCTGTGTACTTATATAAACTGTGATAAGACTAATATTGAAGGGGTTGCTGAGAAAGGACTGGAGAGATGGCTTAGCCCTTGAGAGCACTCTGTGTCTGCTGAAGACCCAACTATGTTTCCTAGTGCGAACGCCAAGTGGCTCAGACATCCTCTTCTAGTCTCTGAGGACACTTGCACACATGTGACATATACACGCAGAGATGAATAAACAAGAATAAATCTTTTCTTTTTCTTAAAGTGGGCTGAGAAACAAGGTGTGGTGGGACACGCTTTTATTCGCAGCACTCAAAAATGTCTGAGTTTAAAGCTAGCCTGGTCTACAGAGTGAGTTCCAGGACAACCAGGATTAAGTGTGTATCTAGTGTTCACGAAGCCCCAGATTCAAACCCCAGCATTGCATAAACCAGGCAACTGTGTGCAGTGGTGTTCACCACTTGTGAAGTTGAGGCTGCGCCTTGTCTCTCCCCTGCCCGGTGACTGTGTCGTAGATATGGTACAGACACCATACGGACTGAAACAGCTACAAGATGGGGGTAGCCTGAACTCCAACAGTTGCAAGTCAGTCCCAGGTTACTTACATCCAGATTATGGGTGTCCCTGCAGGAGTTAGACAGGGAAGCACATCGTATGAAGACATGAGAATGAAACCCAGTGCCAATCGACTTCATCAACCTGGATCAGGCTTCAGGGAGTCTAAAGACCAGCAGTTCACCGCCAGCATATTTAAAACACACTACAGTTTGGGAATGGTTTCTAGGCAACCATCAGTCCAATTCCAGATGCACAATAAAGCTTAAGGTGTGACGACATAGACACTCCTTTACAAAGTCCATGTGTTTAACGTTCCTGGTTCTCTTAGTGAGTGCAAGGAAGCTCTGTGCCCTCAGCACAAAGTAGAAAAAAAGATGAAATTCTATCTTCTTTACACTAACACCTTTTAGTAGTATCCGAACACAACTGTGCATCCACTGTGTTCTAAATGGTCGCTTTCTTTGCAACAGGATTCAGCAAAAGCAACGTATTGCTTGCTGTGTACTAGGAGTTGTTTGAGCTAGGGGGAAGAAGACGTCTCTAGCATGTAACAACTGTGACTGTGTCACATAAGTCTATTGATCACGCTTCCCACATGTCCCCACACTTAGCAATCAGTACACCCCTATGTCCTGTCCAAACATCCTGAGAGGCAATGAAGGGGAGTGGGGAGAAGCTGCCATGCATAGTCCCCGGATCTACATTTGAACCCTAGACTAACCTTTCAGGGACAGTTTCCTCATGCATCGCAGAGGTTAAGAGCGGTAACCATTTCTTGTCATTTCTGAGGGTGGAGCATGAAGTGCAGCGATGCTCGGAACATTGATAGCAGTGTTCAACACCTTCTGTGCTCAGTAACATACAGCTGCCACCATCATAGAAGCATCCCGTCAATACCCGCGAGACGCTGCTTTCAGGGCTGGTGAGATGGCTCGGTGGGTGAAGGGGTTCGCGGCCGACCCTGGTGGCCTGAGTTCCATTCCTAAAACACACATGGTGGAAGGTGAGAACTGGCACCAAGGACTTGTCCTCTGACTTCCACACATTGTGTGGTACACACATGCCGACATACATACAAAATAAATAATCAGATGTTTAAAAAAAAAGTCTGGTTTCGTCCCATGTATATGCATACACAGGTATGTGTGAGCATGCAGGTGTGTATGCAGACATATGTATGTGCCTTCATGTGGAGATTAGACAACAACCTTGGACTTAGTTTCCTCAAGGGCTGTCCCCCTTATTTGAGACAAAGCCTCTCACTGGCCTGAGACTCGCTAAGCAGGCTAGCGTGTACAGCCAGCCAGCCTCAGGGATGCACGGTCTCTGCCCTCCCAGTGCTAGCATCAGAGAGACAGGCTGCAAGGCAAGGACATACAGAGCTGTCACCCAGCCCTTAATGTCTTTTCTGATCCATTTTTACCTAATATATATTTTATTGTTGCTGCCGTGACAAAAAAAAATTTCTTGTTGCTGTCCAACAAAATCATCTAAAAGAGGAATAAGTTGGTTTTGGCCTCTGTTTGAGGTCTAGTCCATCACGGTAAGGAAGGCACGGGGGCAGGGGACACACTCGAAAAGCTGATGGCATTCCTCAGTCGCCCAGCAGAGAAGGACGGTGCTGCACTCTTGCTTGCTTCCTCATTTCCCTTCAGTCCAGGACCTCAGCTCACGGGATGACGATGATGCCACCCATATTCAGAGTGGGCCATCCCTCTGCAGCTGACCCTCTGTGGAAATACCTTCAGATATACCCAGAGGTGCGCCTCCAGAGAGATTCTAAGTTTGTAATTACAGTTTTATTTATTCACTGTGTGCATGTGTGCACAGGCATGTCACTGTGTGCAACGGGAGGTGAGAGACGACTTGTGTGAATTGGTACCCTCCTTTCATCATGTGGTCCTGGGATTGAATTCAGGTCTGCAGACTTGGTGGCATGTACCGTCAGGCACTGGGTCCTCACACCCAGCCTTCCTAGGATTCTCAATCCAGTCAAGCTCACACCGTAAATAAACCATTGCACTTAAAGAAGTAACACTAAGTCTTCACCTTTACCTGTCTCCTCCCATCCCAAAGCCATTCTTTTCTGTTATTGTTATTTTTCGTCTTGTTTTATGTTTTTTTTTTTTAAGAAAGGGTTCATAATCCAGGTTGGCCCCCACCTCATATGTGACTTAGGTTGATTTTGAACACCTGATCTTCCTGTTTCCATTTGAGATTAGAAGCACGTGCCACCATGCCAGGCCTTGCCCATTGTCAGGACTCTGCCTATTCCCGAAAATTCTGCTGTCACCTCTCCCAGAAGAGTCACTGAGTTCTAAGGAAACCTCTCTTCACCCATCTTCTCCAGATCATGAAACAACAGCGTTCCTCACTCGGAGGAGGTTTGCTTCAATTATCTCCCTCCTCTAAGTACTTACTGTTTTCCGCCAGGCATTGGAAACGAGGTTAGTCTAGGAGGCTGGAGTCGGGCTTCAAGTCTCTGTACTGGTGACAACTCCCAGTGTGGAGGCGCATACTTATGACTTCCAGCCCCACTCTCTCCTCCCCTCGCAGAAACACCAGAGGAATTTCCATTTATCCTCAAGGCTCAAGTCGGGTCCAGGACTGCAGCAGGGGTCTGGCTTGCTCAAGGTCCTGGATTCCAGTCCCCACACTGAAAAAGGCAAAGTTTCCTGGCCAGCTCACTTGTGAACTCTTTACTCCCTTAGATGGAGTTCGTGGCTTTTTCTTCTCTGGTTCTCTTTGACTGGATGGTACAGTCTTAACTCATGTGGAAGCCACCATGTTAGTCCAATCCCTTCCTGGCTTGAGGGTCTTGCTCTACTGGACTCTGAACTCTTGGAGGACAGATTGTAGCTTATTTAGTCTGTCTTCTTAGCATATACCCCCTGACAGGGCACATGGAAAATGAATTGTAAATGAATGGCTGACTGGGCAAATACATGCTACAATGATGAGACGAATTGTAGGCAACTGTATAGATGGAAAACACATAGATGATGACAGACATAGCTAACAGGTGATGGATATTTAGTGAAACAGTGAATGAAGACTGAACTGTACATGGAGAAGGCATAATAAAGAATAAGTTGGTGAGGTGGTGATTATTTGTGGATGATAGAAATGAAGAATATATGGTAGGGTGTGGTGGCCACACACCTATATATAATCTCAGCATTCATGAGGCTGAGGCAGTTGCATTACCATGAGTTTGAAGTCAATGAAAGCCAGGACTGCCAGGGCTACACAGCAAGACCCTATCTCAGACATAAAAAGAAGTGTGTCTGAGCCATGGCTTGTTGGTAATGGTCCTTGCCTCCTTTTGATGATCCTGGAGCCCTGAGACTCCACGTGGAAAGTGAGAACTGACCCCTTCAATGTGTCCTCTGACAGCCACGTGAGCACCACGCCATGTGTGCAAATAAATAAAAAGTGTAATGCAAAGTTTTTGTCTTAAAAGAAAAGACAAAAAAAATTCCAGATTTTTAAAATATAAATACACGTGAAACTTGGAAGTGGTGGCGCACTCCTTTAATCCTAGCACTCGGGAGGCAGATGGATCTCTGTGAGTTCGAAACCAGTCTGGTCTACAGCTAGAGCGGTTACACAGAGAAACCCTGTCTTGAAAAACCAAAATTTAATTAATTAAAAGTTTTTGTCTTAAAAGAAAAGATGAACAGATTTTTCAAACATAAATACACGCGATATGGTGGCTGGACAAATGAACGGAATAATGGGTAAAAGATGGTTGGGAGACAGAAGGATTGGTACAGGAAGAAGAGATGGAGAAGGAACAGGTTATTTGCATGACAGTTGCAAATTAGAGGCTGGTGAATGGTGGCTAGATGGATGGTGAATGGAGGACAATGGGCAGACAGATGGAAGATGGATAGCTGATTAGGTATCTGTCTGAATGGGTATGTGGATGAGAAACAGATGGATGGGGTTGGCAAGCAGACAGACGGTGGGTTGGTGCTGTGCGCATGAAGACGGATAAGGATAGGCGGTATGGGAAAGGATGAGTGGGCTTCAGACTAGATCGGTGAGGAATGAATTATTGGCACTGGTCAAATTATGAAGAAATGGATAAATGTCACCATAGATTGATGAATGGCACTGATCAGAACACAGATGGATGTATGTGTTATCAAGGTTTATAAGGGTCCTTCCCACCAGCCTCCAGCCCAGGGCTTTGACAGGAATCCACAGAGTCGGCTAGGCTAAACTTTTCTATCTGAGGCGGGGATTAAGGAAAAAGACATTTACAAACACTCTTGATGTTTTCCTCCTTTATTCCTATTCTTCTTTATTCTCTCTCTTATCTCATGTTGTTTTGCAGGTTTTATACTCCAACAGAATCTTCCAGGCAGTAGGAGAGTCCAATTGGTTGCATTCCATTTCTCAAGTGAATGATTACAGGTAAAAGCATGCTTTTCATTTCCCTCACATGGTCAAACATTTTATGTATTACAGGTGAAAAACAAATTATCCCAAGAATTCATATACATTCATACCCAAGCAGCTTGTTATAGGTTAACCATGTGGCAAGCAAGGTGTTCTTGTCAGGTCTTTTACTGGCAGGCTGCATTTTGCAGTTACAAAGAAAGGGCCAATTACTTTATTACTTACCTTGAATCTTATAAGGAATCTTAAAGAAATCATAAACCTAAACTTTTATATATGAAAAAGAATCAGCCAGCTCTACTTTAGATCTTTAGGGTGCATATCCATTCATTAATAGTTTTTTACATCAGGAGATTGAGGGCATACATGGAGATAAGGAACTAATCATCACCATTGGTGATCAACCAAACCTAGTAAGGAGAGTATGCCAGCCAGTAATAATTGGGCTGCCTTGTTCTTGTTCCCTCACCTTAAAGAGCTCTGCATTTAACTATGTGTCTTTGGAAAACTTTAAATTGTCTTCTTGGGTTTTTCACCTCAAAGTTATTTAACAAAGACATCTTAGTCTAACTTGATTATTTTCAAAGCTTTGTTTCAGCCTTGATGCACTCTGAGACCTGTGAACATCTCCTGACATTAAGGTTCAAAGAATTTAAACTAGCTGGGCTACTGGGACTCAACTGTTAGTCATTAATTTGAGCTACAAACCATGCAGCTTCTTACGTGAGACTCACAGACCCTGGCTGTGAAACATATCCTTTTATTTATTCTTATTCATCAAAACTCTTTATAAGATATCATTATTATTATCAAATCAGACAGTACATCTTATGGGAGGGGTCATCTTCTTGACGATCCACAGGTAAAAATGCCCAGTACAATGTGATGTTTCCAAGAGATAAGCACATTATATCACAGGCGTGGAGATCCCACGCCCACTCACACCAGGCTAGATACCAGAGAAAGAGAGCAGCAGCAAACATGGAAAGGCACAGCAGAAGAAAAAGACATTCTGGAGTCTGGAGTCCCATGGCCTTGCCTAAACGAGATTAGCTCATCAGAGGATTCTCTTCTGGTGGGCTGACACCTGGAACTTCAAATACAACTCGCTGTTCCTCCAGCATGGCGCCCAGCACCCTCCAGCTTGGATTTACTGTGAGTGCTCTCTTCTGGGGGGAGGGAGAAATGAAGCTGCTATTGGAGGTGCCTTCACTGACTAGTAGGGTTCACAGGAACCACACTAGAGGTTTGATTTTATACCACAGCAATGTAGGGTAGAGGAACCTGTTGCCAAACAAGGCAGGGACTGTTATGGCCATTTCGCAAACAGTGAAAGCACAGCTCGTGTTGAAGTCATCTTTTCAAGCTTTCGTCCCCTTTTCTAGGTGTCTGTTTCCCCCTTGGGACGGGTGGTCCCTCATCCCTAGGCTAGCCCTTCCGCACATCCCTGCACTATTCAAAGCAGGCTTCCTCCAAGAACCTCCTATGTGGCCTGGCCTTCGGGAACCCTTTTCTCCCCTTTTAGAGACCTCCTACTTTGCTTGCTCATCTTGGCCCACATCTGAACATCTGATACTCACTGAGACTCGCCAGGCAATGGGCTTGCTTACTTTTGACCTGGTTCCCACTTCCTTGAGACAGTTTGGTCTTTTTACACAGTCCCAAGCAACTTGTCTTTTTTGTTTCTTTGTTTTTTGTATTTTCAAGACAGGGTTTTTTCCGTGTAACAGCCCTGGCTGTCTGACTGTCCTGGAATAGCTTTATAGACCAGGCTGCCCTCAAACAGAAACCCACCTGCCTCTGCCTCCCAGGTGCTTGGATTGAAGGCATGCACCACCACTGTCTGCTTTTTTTTCTTCCTTATTTTTATTTCAGAAGTATGAATGTTTTGTCCGCATGTATATCTATTGCCCAAGGAAATCAGAGGATGATATTAGGTCCCTGAGACTGGAGTTACAGATGGTTGTGAGCCACCATGTGGGTGCTAGGAATCAAACTTGGATCCTCTGGAAGAGCAGCTAGTGCTTTAACCTCTGAGCTATCTCTCTCTCTCTCTCTCTCTCTCTCTCTCTCTCTCTCTCTCTCTCTCACACACACACACACACACACACACTTTTTTGTTTTGTTTTTTGAGTCTAGCCCATGTTAATCTTGAACTCTCTATGTAACTAAGGCTGACCTTTGTGTGTGTGTGGGGGGGGGGTGGTAATACTAGGGGGGGGGGGGTGGTAATACTAGGGACTCAACCTTGGGCCTTGCACGTCCAAGATCTCTACCCCTGAGCTATATTACTCCAAGACTAGCCTTGAATTGATCCTCTTTCCTCTGTCTTCCAAACACTAGGATTACAGGCCTACCTTTAGCACACCTAGTCACTTATAGCGACTTACAGCATAAAGTGTATACCTTCAAAAATCTGTCAGAGCTTTGACGAAATTTTCACAGAGCTTGAAAAACTAAAAGAGTAGCATTTGAAGCCAGATATGGTGGCATAAGCTTGAAATCCCAGCATTTGGGAGGCAAGGAGGAGGGCAGCCATAAATTGAAGTCTGCCAGGGCTACGTCACAAGACCCTCTCTCCAAACAAAACCAAAAAGAAGCCAGACTATGTGTCAGGTTTTTCTCAGTGAGACCTCTATATGTTAGGTTTTTCTTGAGCTTGAGACGAGCCTCTTTGCCGCCGGTGCAAATAATTCCAATCAGACCAAATTAAACCAATTTAAAAGACGCCCGTGTTCAATGCAGTGCTCCCTGATGGCCCCGAGAAAGCATGGAGAGGGGAAGAGAGAGAAGGGGAGACCACACAAAAACCGGAGACCACGTGTTCATTCTCTGGGGGGCAGTCTAAGAGGCCTGTGGGAGTGGTCTTGACCCTCCTGGGGAGGGGTCACTGTTTGGTGGACTGTCTAGGAGGTGGAGTTTGGACTAAGGCAACTCCCAGGGGAGGGGGCTTGAAATGGAGTTTCTGCCCAGTATTCCAAAGATGGCTACCAGGGGGCTGGGATGAGCCCCCCCCCCACTATGATATTTCAGACTCTTTGTATAAAGTGGTGTTAGGAAGCTGGGGTGATGCTTTCAACCAAACACTATTAACTACCAGGAGAAAAGGGAAGAGAATGCAAGGGGCAGTAGCTGCCTTCACTGTTCCAAACTGTCCTGCAACAATAGACACAAACCGCTAAGATTTCGGTGCCATCTCCTGACCCTCACCTTGGCGTAAGTGATGGCTCCTTGGAGTCTTTGCATCCCTGGGAGCTACGTGATAGAAGGAAAGATCTGACTCTCCCGTTGTCCTCTGACTTCCACACCCACACCACGGCCCAGGCTCAAACCCCCGCCCCTACATACACAAATAAATAAAATGTAGTTTAAAATGTATAAGCCTGAGCGTGGCTTTTCCTAGTGGATGCCAATGGGTCACGGACATGCTGGCAGTCAGATGTGGGGGTGCATCTTGAGAAATACCAAAGCGGGGTCAGTGGCGCCTGCCTGTAACCGCAGTGTTCGGCAGGTTGAAACAGGAGAATGATTTCAAAGCCAGCCTGGGCTGTACGGTGAGACTCTGTCTAGAAAGGAGCTCACTGCCTTCAGATTTCTGTCACCTGCCAGTCTCCTGAGACTTTTGACTCTGGGGATCCCGTACAGGGTCCCTAAGGTCAAGGCCCTTGCAACTCTTTAGCTCCCAGCACACAGCTTGGCTCTGGACAGGTCCAGCTAGGCTCCTGCTTTACACACTTGCTTGCCTGTGGTCTCCTCCGGTTGTATTGTCTGCTTCGTACCCCAGCCTGCCCCGCCCCAGGCATTCCCTGTGGGGATTGGTACAGAAACTCCCAGCTCCGGGTGAGCGGCAGGTTAATTTCCTCCAGGAGCTTCCCTCGGCAAACAATGAGACAATGGCGGGCCGGAGGTAGCCTGCGTAAGACCGTGAAGAAGGGGAAGTTGTAATCTGTGTCCGAAGCCAGCAGGCGGGCAAAGGGGCAATAGAAGCCAGCAGCCAGCCCAGGCCCTCCACCCAGCCAGCCCCTGGGACCCGTTAGGCCCCAACCTGAAGGTCACCTGAGTCGCCCTTGAGGAAAACAGCCCCTAACTGTCTTCTTGGAGAAAACAGAGATGGGCGGGGCACCCCCCCACACTCCTTTTTCCTATGGCCTGTCTGGATAACTCCATCTGCGCACCTCTGGGCACCAGACTACAAGGAGATTTCCCCAAAGATTATCTGATTCTGGCTGTGTTTTGCTATGTGGCAGGCTACCCAACCTCTCTGTACATTCTGTTCCTAATCTGTGTGGTAGTTTGTGCCTCGATCCCAGCTCCTGGGAGGGGATGGCGGAAGGATCTTGAAGTTGAAACCACCCGGGACTACTGCATACCACTCTTCCATCTCCTGGTGAGTGCCAAGAAGATTCCTTCTCGCCCTTCATCCAGCAGGCTGGTATTAAGTACCTGCTATGGACTGGCACTGTGCTAGATGCTGGGGGATAGTCCCAGTCCTGTCAGCAGCTGCAATGGGTCACTTCAGGAAATTCTGCTAAAGAGCTCCAGTATTGCCAGGCAGTAATGGCGCACACCTTTAACCCCAGCGCTCGGGAGGCAGGTGAATCTCTGGTGAGTTCGAGGCCAGCCTCGTTCACAAATCGAGTTCCAGAACAGCACGCGCTGTTACAGCAGAGAAACCCTGTCCTGAAAAACAAACAAACAAACAACAACAAAAGAACTACATAGCAGATCTTAGCAAAAGAGTCATGTTAGGAGTAGTTCCTAAAGGTGAGCTACCTGCCGACGCAAAATTCCCAATCAAGCCAAATCAAAACAAGCTGAATTAAGAAATATCCAGGTTTAAGCCGGGCGTGGTGACGCACGCCTTTAATCCCAGCACTTGGGAGGCAGAGGCAGGCGGATCTCTGTGAGTTCCAGACCAGCCTGGTTTACAGAGCGAGTTCCAGGACAGGCTCCAAAACCACAGAGAAACCCTGTCTCGAAAAAAAAAAAAAAGAAAGAAAAGAAAAGAAAAAGAAAAAGAAAGAAATATCCAGGTTTAATGGGAGTTCTGCACTCTTGGGTGGCCCGAGGGGTAACCAGGAAGCTGCAGAACCATGAACCCCTGGAGAAAGAAAGGGAGAGCATGTGTTCCTCTTTTGGGTGATCACTTAAATATCCTGGGGAGTGGTCCTGACCCCTCCCTGGGGGTGGGGTCAGGACTTGGCCCACTAGGATTTGGAGTCCAAACCAGGCCTGGGGGCTGGGATAGATGCGAGGGGCCGGGGCCTATGCTCCCAACTTGACTAGTCAGGGCTACATGAGACAGACCTAGAGTGCAGGTGGGGCGTGGATTTCCTAGGCCAAGGGGAAAGGTCGTGATACAGTGGCTGAGAGGGAACAGCAAAGTCAGTGTTAGAGGAAGACACAGGTGATCTGGAAGTTGTAAAGGTTAAGGCTCCCGTACTTCCACCTTCCAGAGCTCCCCTCCCTTTATCTGAAAACAAAGGAAAGCCACCAAAAGTTCTAGTATCTGGGAGAAGGGGCTCCTTCTCACTGGACACATTATACTTGACAAACCTTGCCATCCCTGGCAGGGTTGGAATTTGCCACGCCCTTCTCACAGGTAAGGAATGTGGGCTTGGAACAGGGATGGGAGAATGGGGGGGGGGGAGGAAGGCTCTTAGCCCAGAGGCCCTCAGAGTTCTTTGGGGAAGGCCTTCACTAGCTCCCTGATCCCAGGCCTTCTTCCCGTCACCCCAAAAGCTCCTCCAAATCTAGTCATGTGCTCATAAGCAGAAAGGGACAGGGAAAACCCAAGGATATCCCCACCTCAGGTCATGACCTCATATGTCCCCAAAATCTAAGTAGCCACTGTCCTAACCTGGATTCAAGAGTAAGTTTGGCTCTCCCCACAGAGGCTGCACCCAACTGTATGGCTCTGACAGTCCAAGGAAGGCTCTTAAAGAGCAGCTCCCAGCCTGGGTGCGTAGTTCAGTTGGTAAAGCATTTGCCTAGCATGGAGGGAGCCCTGGGCTCAATCTCCAGCACCTCATAAACTAAGCGTGGCCTGAGGTACAATGGTGGTCACTCAACAAATATTTGTTACATAAAAGGAACCCACCCCGTCGATGGCATCCCTCTGCCATTCACACGGTAGGGTGGTATACACTCACTCTCACTTGCAGAGGGTAATCCCATTTCTTTTTCTAAACAATAACTTCTCTCACTTTACTTTTATGTGCCTTGGTGTGAAGGTATCAGACCCCTGGAGTTACGCACAGTTGTGAGCTGCCATGTAGGTGCTGGGAACTGAACCCTGATCCTCTGGAAGAACAGCCAGTGCTCTAATCACTGAGCAATCTCTCTAGCCCCAAGAGATTACATTTCTGAACTCCCACTTAAGCTCAGAGAAAGGTGGCCAAGCCCTGATTCCTCGGAGTTGTCTCCCTGAGGTTAGGGGCCCCTGTGAGCCATCGGATCCAGGAGCCCTGAGGCTCCCCCTGTCACCTCTTTCTGCAAGGAGGCTTGGCCATGCTGGAGTGGTGTTGGCCTGGCTGTTAGCAGCAACCTCCTCTCAGCAGCTCTGCTTGTTCCAGGAAATCCAGACAGAGTTTCCCTCCTGGAGGCGCCGCCCAGAGGAACCCTCTAGGGAAAGACACAGCATTTTTGAGGAAAGGGGTGGGAGGGGTGTGGGAGAAAAAGTCACACACACAGACACTCACACACACACAAAAAAAACCAAAACAGTGGCTGAGCCAGGAATGTGCCTGGGTGAACCAGAGCCAAACCTCCTGTCACATCCACAGCTGTGCTGGCCAGGGCCCTGCGGGGGCGCAGGCGGGGCGGGTCAGGACAGGGGCAGGACACCAGCTGCCAGCCTGCTTCTGGCTGGCAGGGCTCCCTGCCACCATCCTGTGAGGAGAAGCTGTGGAATGACCCAACCACAGGTCAGAGCACAGCCCCCTGACACTCCCTGGGCAGAAGGGCCCTGGGCCCCTCTCGGGCCTGTTCTCAATTTCATGAGAAGCCTTGGAGAAGTGTTGAAACAGGGTCATTTTTCAACAAGGGCTGGATCGATTGGGTGAAGAACGGCCTCTTTTCTCAGCAGGGATCTTGACCCAAAGTTCCAAATTCAGGGACTCTGTGAACTTGGAGGCAACTTTGAAGCCATGAACTTGAAACAGCTTCTTGCACGGGGGTGTCTAAGTGAGACTTGGCAGCTTCTGGGTGAGTGCAAACCCGAGCTGCAGTAAGGTGTCGGGAACATTGTCAGGCAGGCGTGACACGCCAGGGGTCGGTTGCAACGCACGGGTGGCAGGTGGTGTGTACTGAGCTCCGACTCCTTTTCTTAAATTTGTTTTCATTTTTTGAGACAGGTTTCTCTATGTAACAGCTCTGACTATTCTGGAACTCGCTTTGTAGACCAGGCGAGCCTCAAACTCATAAAGAGCCACCTGCTTCTCCCTCCTGAGTGCTGAAATTAAAGGTGTATGCCACCACCTGCCCAGCTTCCCAACTTCTATCTTAATACTTTTTTGTTTTGTTTTGTTTTGTTTTTTTGTTTTTCAAGACAGGGTTTTTCTGTGTTGTTTTTAAACCTGTCCTGGAACTAGCTCTTATAAACCAGGCTGCCCTCGAACTCACAGAGGTCCGCCTGCCTCCGCCTCCCAAGTGCTGGGATAAAAAGTGTGCTCCACCACCGCCCAGCCTATCCTAATACTTTTTAAAAAATACTTTATGCGTATATGCATGTGTACTGCTTGTATCCAGGAACCTTCGAGGTCAGAAGAGACATCAGCTGTGATCTGCCATATGGGTGCAGACAACTAAACCTGAGTTCTCTCTCCAGCCCTAATTATTTTTTGAGATAAAATCTCATGTAGACCTAGTAGGTCTTTAACTCTCTATGTAGCTAAAGATAGGCTTGAACTTCTGATCCTCCTGCTCCCACCTCCTGAGTGCTGGGGTTACAAAACCTGCACTACCCCACTCCACTCTGCGCAGTGTTGAAGATCAAATCCAAAGCCTCACCCATCCTAAGTGGACATTACTAACTGAGTTAATGGCCAGCTCTGGCTCCCATCTTAAGAGTCAATGTGAGAATAGAGAAACTAGCCTGGAAGGCACCTGCCATCAAGAAGGACCACCTGAGTTCAATCCTCAGGACTCACATGGCAAATTCACTGGAGAAAAACCAGTTCCACCATTTTGGCCAAATTTAAGCAAGCTTTTATTGAAATTTCAAATACTGACCAAGAAGGAATTTGGAGACTTTCCAGCTATGTGGCCTCAAGGCACATGGTATGGGCTTATATTGACAAAGCTCACAGGTCACTATACTTTCCCATGAGGCTTTGTTGTTATTTTTCCAAGAACTACAACTCCCAGAATCCCAGGAAGTTACCTGAACCTTGGGCAGGTTGGGGCTTACAGGTTAATTTAGGGTCTAACAGAGAGAGCCTACCCCACAAAATGTTCTCTGACTTTGACATGTGTACACCCACATACAGATACATACACACAATAAACAGTGTTTTTAATTTTTTGAGTTATTCATTTTATTTATGTGTATGAGTGTTTTGCCTGCATGTATGTCTGTGCACATGCCTGGAGCCCATGGAGTCCAAAGGAGTGTCAGATATCCTGAAACTGGAGTTACAGGTGGTTGTGGGTGCTGGAAACAGAACCCAGGTCCTCTGTAAAGGTAGCCCGTGCTCTTAACCACTGAGTCATCTCTCCAGCCTCATAAATAAGCTTTGGAAGGTGTTTGCCCACCACTATACCACTCATCCTCTTTAGTATTATCTTTAATATTATGGTAATAAGGGCTGGGGGCAGACAGATTTTTGACAGAGAACAAGGTCTTTACTCAGCACCAAAATGCCAGCAAATAAACACACTAATTAAGTCCAAGTTTTCCGTCCTGTAAACAGACTCAGGACTTACGGAATGCCACGAGATCCCAGCCATTAGTGTGGCCGTAATCCCTCCCCTGTCCTGTGCCGTCCTGCCCCACAGTGTGTCCTCAGAGGTCACTCTGCTCCCTCACTTCACTCAAGTCTTTGTTCACATGTCACCTTCTCAGGGACACCTGCCCAGGCCATCCTAAAAAGAGGAGATGTGGCTCATGCCTTTAATCCCTGTACCCAGGAGGCAGAGACAGGTGGATCTCTGAGATCAAGGCCAGCCTGATCTACAGAGCAAATTTCAGGACAGCCAGAACTACACAGAAAAACTCTATATAAATAAATAAATATAAACTAATAAGTAAAGTAAAATAATATTGCAGGACGTGACAGTGGCTCAGGCCTGCTTTCTCCATACAAAGGAGGCTGAAGCAGGAGGGTCATGAGTTCAAGGCTAGCTTGAACTACAAACATAGCAAGACCTTATCTCGGAAGAATAATGAGGTGGAGGGAGCTGGAGCACTGGGTTCAGTAGTTAGGGGCGTTTGCTCTTGCAAGGACCCCAATTTAGTTTCCAGCACCTACATGGAGGCTCACAGTCATCTGTAATTCCAGTACCAAGGGATCCAACTCTCTCTTCTAACCTTCATGGGCACCAGGAACACATATGATATATAGACATGTCCTCAGGCAAAACATCCATACACATAAAAATAATAATGAAATGATAAAATATTTTAAAGTTACATTATTTTAAAAATATTTGTTATTGTTGCTTTCCAAAACAGGGTTTCCCTGTGTATCCCTGACTGTCCTGGAACTTGCTCTGTAGACCATGCTGGCCTCGAACTCAAAGATCCACCTGCCTCTGCCTCCTGAGTTCTGGGATTAAAGGTGTGCACCACCAGGGCCTGAGCCTCTTGCAGGTCAAGCAGCCAGGTAAGCACTGTACCACTGAGCTAGAGCCCCAGGCTTTTTCTCTTGTAGTTTTTGTTTTCTTTTGTTTCAATTTTATTTCTTATTATTGTGTATATAGTGGTTATATGCAGCAAGCAGAAGACAATTTTCAAGAACACGTTCTTGTTCCAAGCATAGTAGCACACACATTTAATCCCAGTCAGTGCTCGGGAGGCAGAGGCAAACGGATCTCTGTGAGTTCAAGGCCAGCTTGGTCTGCAGAGCAAGTTCCAGGAGAGCCAGGACTGTCACATAGAGAAACCTGTCTTGAAAAATGAAGGAAGGAAGGAAGGGAGGGAGGGAGGGAGGAAGGGAGGAAGGGAGGAAGGGAGGAAGGGAGGGAAGGAGAAAGAAGTAAGTTAGAAAGAAAGAAAGAAAGAAAGAAAGAAAGAAAGAAAGAAAGAAAGAAAGAAAGAAAGAAAGAAAGAAAAAAGAGGGTTGGCAATGGCAAAGTGGCTCATGAGTGAAAAGGTGCTTACTGGACAAAGCCTGAAGATGGGAATTTTGTCTCTGGAACCCATAATGAAAGGAGAAAACTGACCCTGGAAAGTTGCCCTCTGTCTTCCATACTCCTGCTGTGGTACCCATTCTCTCTCTCTCTCTCTCTCTCTCTTCATTCTCTCTCTCTCTCTCTCTTTTCACTCTCTCTCTCTCTCTCTCTCTCTCTCTCTCTCTCTCTCACACACACACACACACACACACACACACAGAGGCACACCACTAATAATTAATATGTTTTTTAAGACAGAAAATCAAACTGGAAAAAAAAAAGAAAAGGAAAACAACTAGGTGACGAGGTGTCCCTAGACGAACCCCGAAAAGCAAGCACTGCAGACAAACCTCAGTGCCCTGGGGTTTGTGAAGGATGCTGTGTGGAACAATACTGATATCTGTTGGTGTTTGTCTCAGGGGACACACAGTAAGTACTGATAAAATCCCCATTCCTTCTCTGGAACCCACAATTAAAGGGACAGGCAGAGATACACACAAACACTTGTAAGTCTACCAGAGTAGACTACGAGTTTGAGGTTCTGATATAGAAGAATCCATGCTGCACCAGGTGTGTGTCAGGGCTCAAACCTGGGACTAGCAGCTGAGTGGGTGCCAGGTGCTCCCAGCGTCTCTCAGTACCTGATCCAAGTCACCCTACTCTAAACTCCAGCTCAGGCGCTCGGCTGGGCCTTCCCTTCCTCCAGCTTTTCTGAGTCCTATGTAACCTAGCCATTTTGGTTACACGGTCTTTTTGATGTCTTTGCCTCTTGGTTCCTGGCTCTCCCCGCTTCCCTACCCCTCTCCTCACAAGGCCTGGTCCCATCTACCCATCATGTCCATCCTGTACTCTCCCAGATGCCTCTGTTCCAGCCGTGTCTGTAATAAAAGCTCAACCCTTGAGGAGCAGTGCTGTCCTCCCTTCCTTTCCTCCACTCAGCCTAAGGCTCACTCCTGTAATCTGAGTACTTTGGAGGCGGAGGCCACAGATTTGGGCCACACTGAGCTACACTCTGACATTCTTAGCCTGCTTGAGCTACATTTATTTCTTTAAAAAAAAAATCATATAAAGAGTAGGTACAGATGGTGCATGCCTGTAATCCTTAAGAGATGGAAGCAGGACGACCAAGAATCCAAAGCCAGTCTCAGCAGCGTAGCAAATTTGAGGCCAGCCTGGGCTATTTAAAATCCTGTCTTAAAAAACAAACAAACAAACAAATAGACAAAGAAAAACTCAACACCCAAGCACAACAATAAAATCTGAGCCAGGTGAGTTCAGGAGTTTGAGGCAGGAGGGCTAATTACCGCCAAGTGTGGAGCCAGTTTGGTCTGCACCGTGAGACTTTGCCTTGCAATAAATAAATATAAAAAAAAATGCTTTTAAATCCTTGCTTGTGTGCTGCTCTATAGAGAAGCTTGCACCCACGCCTTCAGTGTGCATCTTCCTTTAATGCCTGTCTGTAAATCTGGATCGAAATCCCACCCATCCCCACCCCACCCTGCCCCAGACAGGGTTTCTCTATAGCTTTGGAGCCAGTCCTGAAACTTGCTCTGTGGACCAGGCTGGCCTTGAACTCATAGAGATCTGCCTGCTTCTGCCTCCTGAGTGCAGGGGTTGAAGGTGTGTGTCACCCACCGCCCGGAAAGTAGGTGTGGACTGCTTTGAACCATCATGTGAGACCTTTCTTTTGTTCCAATTTCATCTGGGCTGGGTATTTAGGCTGTGGGCAGGACAGACACTTGATTTGATTCAAAGGCTATCACTTGCCTACTTTTTTTCCACCCCCACTCTCTCTCATTTTTTGAGACAGGGTTTTTCTGTGTAACAGTCCTAGCTGTCTTAGAACTTGCTTTGTAGACCAGGCTGGCCTTGAACTCACAGAGATCTTCCTGCCTCTGCCTTCCAAGTGCTGTGATTAAAGGCGTGTGCCATCCCCGCCCCTTGAAATTCTTAATAAACTCCAATTTTGCTTTTAAAAAATTTTTGTCAGCTAGATGACTTAGCAGTTAAAAGTGCTTGCTGTCAAACATGATCATTTGAGTTAGAATCTCAGACCCCACATGACAGAAGGCAAGCATTGACTCTTGTAATTGTCCTTTGACCTCCACCCTTGAGCCATGGCACATACGAATCTGCACACACGGACACTCACAGTAAACAAAGGAATCTACAAAAATCCATATTTGTAAAGTTTCGTAGTTGAAAAACAAAAGGACGAAGGCAGTAGAAGGCAGACGGACATTTGCCACTGCCATGGACAGGACCAAAGGCAGCCGCCATGCTGCCACCTGAGGACAGCTGCACAGATGTGAAAGGCTTGAGGACAGCCACCCAGCCCCCAGCCCAGCCCTTGACACCTACCAAACACCTCTTCCTTTCAGTGAATCATGTGTTTGTGGGCTGAAGGCAGGGTTATCCCAGCCAGGAAGCCCTCCGAGTCATCAGACTAGGCAGATCCCTGAAGCGGAAAAAACAGTCCTCAGAGGCTGGTTCGAGTCCCTGCCAGGCTGTGTGGTCTTGTATGAGCTGGCCAATGTCAGAGGCCAGAGAGCAAACAGCTGCCCGGGCTAGAAGTCCTTGACAGCCACCAAGGCTATGAGGGGGATGCACCTGCAGACCCTTCTTCCTCAGGGTCTCAAGGACACAGGCACCGACCCATAGACAGGACAAGCACAGGGACCTCCTGACCTAGCCTTGGTTGACCTGGCTATCCTTGATAGCCCCCAGGTAGATAGATATCTTTGTCCTCATTTACAGATGGGGGACACGGGCTCAGAGAAAGGGAAACCATGCCCTAAACTTACATAGTCATTACATGTTTTGACCCTGGTCACTCGGAAGGCCACTTCAGTCCCCAGGGCACTTCTGCCCTGGCAACCTCAGCCACTGCAGGGGCTCAAGGGTGGGGCCTGCTCCTTGTGCAGGCCTATTTTTAGAGTGTGCAACAGGGGCTAGGGGAGAAGCCAGGAATGACAATGGGGGGAAGGGGGTGGGGTTGCTGGCGACCGCCCCCGCACCACCAGCCGCCCCATTTCCTCGAGGAACCAAGCCGTGCACAATACAAGGAAAGCCGAATGGGGAGTGACAAGGGGCTCCTTCGGGAGGGGGGTGACCTGGCCCATCAGGGCAGCTGGGGGCCCAGGAGAGGTCTCGGATCAGGGGAAATGGACCATTAGTCCAACTGCCTGGCCCAGGAGAGGGGATCTCTCATACCCGACAGGCACGCACACACTTATCCTCACCCGTCTTTGTCTCTAGCTGTCTCAGTGGTCTCAGGGGGTCCAGTGACACTCAGTCAAGGGGTTGGTCCTCTGGGGAGGGTGCTCGCAAGGTCAAGCTGCCATTGGAAGGCCTTCTGTGACCCAGGTCAGACGGTGGCTCTTGTGGCCTTCTCTACCCCTCTTCCAATGGGGGTCTAGATGTGGCCCGCCAGGACCCAGCATTGGATGGGTGACATTTCTGTGTTTTCTCTCCAGGGCTCCTGCTCCTGCCCTGCCAGCCACACAGACACAACCCTACAGTGCTCTCCCCATCTGACCTCCATCCTGCCCTGTGCCACAGCTCCTGCTAGGGTGTCCTCTACTGCTCCATCCTCTCGCTGCTGGAACACAGAAAGCAAGCCAAGCGACACGCTGGTCTGTGCATGCACCCTTGCCACCAAGCTGTGCGCTCAGTACATAAAGCCAGTGAAGTCCTCCTCTCCCTGGAGACACCCCCTGTCCCTCAGCCCCCACCCCTGTCCAAGGAAAAGTGATCCCTTTGAACTTCCTTGAGTACAGAGAACTTCATTCATCTCCAATTTAGGGAGGAGAGAACAGATTCCGAGAATGGGATGCAGCTTGCAGAAGGTTTGAGGCAGCCCAGGCAAGTTCTACCTGGGCCTGGGGTTCCTGGCTGTGTCACATAAGGCCATGCTCGTCCTGACTTTCCAGTCTGAAACACTCCATGGCAGAGATAGATAGGTTCCCCACCACAGAGCCTTAGCCAGAAGATGAAGGGGGTGGGAGGGGTGGGAGTGTGGAATGCAAACCCAGGCAGGTGTTGGTAGGTGGCCACACAGCACCAGCTGGGGGATGAAGCCAGAGGTCCAGAGGCAAAGCCTGAGCAGCTGTGAGTGGGTTACCCCACTCTGGGTCCCACACAGCTGTCAAAGGAGCAGGCTGGGCTCCTCAGCCAGCAGCTGGGCATCACGGCCAGAGCTCAAGCAGAAAGCAAAGCCTACGGTGCGTTTTAAACCTGCATCTAAGAAGCCTCTGGAGCCAGGTGCGGCTGCTCAGACAAGTGATCCCAACACCTTAAAGGCTGAGGCAGGAGGATTAAGAGTTTTAAGCAAGCTGAGCTAAGCAGTGAGATCCTGTCTCAAAGCTGCCAAAGGCCAGGGGGTGGGGATGAGGTGGGGCTCGGAGGCACTCTGTATGAAAACTGTATAAAGCTGCTCGCTGCATAAGATGACAGGCAGAGTTACAGCCCCAGGATGCACGTAAAAAACACTGAAGAGCCAGATGTGGTAGTGCACATCTGTAACCCCAGCACTCCTTCGGTGAGACGGCACGCAGAGACAAGAGAACCATCCAGAAAGTCAGCCAGCTAGAAAGGGGTACACAGCACAGCAGCAGAAACAAAGAGACCCTGCCTCAGTAAGTCAAGGACTGACACTTGAAAGTTGCCCTCTGACCTCTACACACACACACACACACACACACACACGTACACACACATACACACACACATTAATTAATTATTTTTCAAAAAGCAAAAAGAAAGGGCCTGGAGTGATGAGCTCAGTAGTTAGATTCTTCTGCAGAGGAGTGGATTTGGTTTCTAGCATCCATACCAGGCAACTCACAACTTTCTGTAACTCTGACTCCAAGAGATTTGCTTCCTTCTTCTGGCCTCCGTGGCTCCTGCATGTATGTGTGCACATACACACACGTAAATAAAAAAAGTAAAATAATTCCTTAAAGTCAAAAGGGCGCCGGAGAGATGGCTTGATGGACAAGAGAACTTGGCAGGTTCGGTTCCCAGCACCCACACGGTGGTTCACAATCATCTCTACAGCTCAGAGAATCTGATGCCGTTTTCTGACTTCCGTGAGCACTGCACACACATACAGGCAGGAAAAAAACCTTACACATATAAAATAAATAAATCTAAAAAGATAAATTTAAGAACAGGGGCCAGTGGGGCTGGAGAGATGGCTCAGAGGTTTAGAGCACTGGCTGCTGTTGCGGATTTCAATTCCCAGCAACCACATGGTGGCTCACAACCATCCGTAATGAGATCTGGTGCCCTCTCCTGGCCTGCAAGTATACATGCAAGCAGAACACTGTATATGTAATAAATAAATATATCTTTAAAAAAAAGAAGAAGAGGGGTCAGAGATATGACTTAGCAGGTAAAGGGGCTTGCTGTTAAACCTAAAGATCTGAGTTCTATCCCTAGGACCTACACTATGGAAGGAGATAATTGACTCCTGCAGGCTGTCCTCTGACCACCACGTGGCATGTATCTGTACATGTGCAAAATAAAATGCACTGAGCTTTTTAAATGAATAAATAAGGGCAAAAGTTTGAGGAAGGGCCTTGCCCAAGGTTGCACAGCCAGCAGGACGAGGAAGATGGCCCCAGAGCCCATCCTCAGGCTGTGTCGCCCTAGGAGGGGAGTATGGTCTCAGCTCAGCCTGCTAACTCTCTTTTCTTCCTTTGTTTCGCTTTGTTCACGCTGGCTTACACTACCAACTAAACCTCGTCCCCAGACCTGTTTCTCCCTTCCAGCCTCAAATGATCCTCAGCTCCCAGAAGCAGAGTGGGGCTGCCAGCTCAGCGTATTTGGCAGAGTTCAAGCCTGTCCTAGACACGTTCCGCTTGTGCTGCAGCCCGTGCTGTGACCAGCTTGCTCCGGTTCTTGGCCCTACAATGCGGGGGCTCTTGATGACTTGTTGCTGCCTCTGTTTATTCTTCTGCACAGAGAAGATTAAAATGCTATCTACCTAACCACATGGTTTTCTCTAGGGGTGAAGAAAATGTCTTGGAACTAGACAGAGATGTGGTTACCCAGCCTGAAGAGATAACTACACAACATCAGTTTGTAGATTTGTATGTGAATTTCGCCTCACTTCAAAAGCTGAAACATTGGAGGAAGACAGGGAGATGCGTCTGCGGGTAAATGGCCCCAGGGCATCCCTCACTACCAAGCCTGATACCTAAATTCAATCCCCAGAACCCACGGTGGAAGGAGAGATGACTCCTACATCAGTAAAAATCTAAATTTGAAAGAAATGATTTCGACAAGAGTGGACACAGAGAGAAAACTTCGCAGACCTGCTTTGAGGGTGAAAAGAGAGGCAAACATCAGGGATTTAAATCCAGATGAGCTGCTATTGCCTATAATCCCAGCACATGGAAGGCAGAGGTTGAGCAGCAGAAATCTAAGGTCACTCTCAGCTACTCCGTGAGTTCAAGGCCAGCCTGAGCTATGTGTAATAATTGTTCAGTGTATTTTTTGAGACTGGAGTCTCCTGTGGTCCACAGGGCCCTAGAACCTATTGGATAGCTGAAAACAACCTTGAGATTTATCCCTCCCTTCTCCCCTACAATGCTGGGATTTACTTCCAAATCCACACTTTTTGCTTCCGTTGTTCCTTAGTGCCTCTTGTTGACCAAGGGCTGCCCTCACAGACAGCCATGACAACTTTCTTGCTGGACTCTCACTTCAGCCCTGGCCTGCAGGCCGACATCTTCTCCAGACACAGCCGGAGAAGTAATGACAGAACCTACGTCAACTCAGGGGTGGTGGCGCACGCCTTTAATCCCAGCACTTGGGAAGCAGGGGCAGGTAGATCGCTGTGAGTTCCAGGCCAGTCTGATCTATGAAGTGAGTTCCAGGACAGCCAGGGCTACACAGAGAAACTCTGTGACAAAAAAAAAAAAAAAAAAAAAAAAAAAAACTCCAA
>NW_026067952.1:14782668-14794651 GCF_014885135.2 Alexandromys fortis | reverse complement strand
CAGATCCCCGGAACATGAGTCACAAACAGTTGTGAGCAGCCTTGTGGCTGCTGGGAATCGAACCAGGGTCCTATGGAAGAACAACCAGTGCTCTTAACCACTGAGCATCTCCAGCCCCAAAATGTTTTCTTTTTCTTTTTAAATAGAGGAATAGGGGCCCAGCAAGCTGACTTCTTGGGTAAAGGTAATTGTTACCAACCCTGACAAGAATTTTATCCCTAGGAGCCACATGGTGTAGGTCAAGAATCAACTGACTCCCTGAAGAAAGTTGTCTTCTGGTCCCACATAGGTCCCATGGATACACAAATAAGCACAGGAAAATAGCTAACATTTCTACAGCAGCCTTTTTTGGTTTGGATTTTGTTTTTATTGTCATTTTCCAAGACGGGTCTCTCTATGTGGCTCTGGATGTCCTGGAAATCACTTTGTAGATCAGGCTGGCTGTGAACTCACAGAGACCCATCTGCCTCTGCCTCCCAGAACGCTGCGATGGAAGGCATGTGCGTTAATATGGCCAGTCTCTTACAGTGGTTTTTTTTAATATTTATTTATTTGTCGTGTATACAATATTCTGCAAGCCAGAAGAGGGCACCAGACCTCATTACAGATGGTTGTGAGCCACCATGTGGTTGCCGGGAATTGAACTCAGGACCTTTGGAAGAGCAGGCAATGCTCTTAACCTCTGAGCCATCTCTCCAGCCCTCTTACAGTGGTTTTTAAGACCCTGTATGATCCGTTATAGACAGACTTTCCTGTCCAATCAGCCCGCTCCCCAATAACCACAAAGAGACTTAATATTGATTATAAATACTTGGCTAATAGCTCAGGCTTATTACTAGCTAATGCTTACATTTTAAATTAACCCATATTTCTTATCTATACTCTGCCACATGGCTCAATACCTTTTCTCAGTATAATAAGCTCATCTCCTTCTCTCTGCATCCCCTGCTGATTCTGAGAACCTCCTCCTCTTCTTCCTCATGCTCTCTTTTTTTTCTGCAAATCCTGCCCAACCTCTACCTGTCCAACTATTGGCCAGTCAGCTTCTTTACTAACCCAATCACAGTGTTTCTAGTGCGTCTGCCTATCCTTTGAGGACTTTCTGGTGCTAGCTAGGCTGGGGACAGACAGCTATTAAAAAAGAAGAGGCAATGTCATTACGGTAAGGGATGGGACTTAGATTTGTCACCAAATACTTTCAGCAGCTAAGCACTGTAGAAAAGGCTCTTGTTCTCATCTTTTTTTCCTTTTAATTTGCATTTACTTGTTTTAGTGCACACACACACACACACACACACGTCATAGCAAGTTATGGAGGTCCAAGGACAACTTGTAGGCGTTGTCTTCTCCCACCACATGGTTTCCAAGAGTCAGACTCAGGCCACCAAGTTTGGCAGCAAGAGACATACATGAATCAGGTGGGGTGGTGGTGCAGGTCACCACTGGGGAGGCAGAGGCAGGAGGATCTCTGTGAGTTTGATGCCAGCCTGGTCTACAGAGCAAGTGTCAGGACAGGCTCCAATGCTACATAGAGAAACCCTGTCTCGAAAAAGAAGAGAGAGAGAAAGAAAGAGAGACAGAGAGAGACAGACACAGAGAGAGGGAGAGTTGGAGAGATGGTTCAGCAGTTCAGAGCACTGGCTGCTCTTGTCCTTCCTAAGGACACAGGTTCAATTTGCACACATAAGAGCTCACAACTGACTGTAATGACTCCAGACTCAAGGGATCAGATACCTTCTTCTGGCTTCCACAAGCACCTGGCGTGCAGGTGTCACAGGCATACAAGCAGGCAAAGCATCCATACACATAAAAATAAAATGAGAGACAAAGACAGAGGGGCAGACAGAGACAGAGATAACAACAGCAAGACAGCATTTGAGTCAGACATGAAAGTACCTCTGGTTTCTGCCTCAGGGCTCCAATCCAAGAGTCTCAAAGATTGCCTGAATTAGTCTCCTGCAGATTCCTTGGACATGCAGACCTTTTTTTTTTCTTTCTTTTTTAAAAACAGGTCTGACAGTATGGGTCAGGCCAGCGTCTGTCTGTGTTAACAAAGCCAGGAGTCAACCATCTACAAGGCAGAAACACGACCCAGAGTCTCCACCTGGTGGTCGTGCTCAGAAGTGCAGCATGGCTGGCGCCTGCCTGCTTCAAATATCCCAGACCTGGACCGTGGACAGGAAAGCAGCTTTAGGGTACACCTGACCCCTCTTCTCATTTGCAAGCACACCCACCCAGTGTAGGAGAGCTCAGTGGACATGGCGCAGTGTGGCCTGTCCTGTTCCTTGTTTCCTGTCCCTCACTCCCTCCTGTCAGCTTCCACAGCTTCCTCGTTTCCTCTCAAGCACACCGAGCATGTTCCCACCTTCCTCTGCAGTTCTTTGCTGGTATCTCCGTTCTGCCTTGACTTCCAGTCAGTGCTCTGTTCAAATGCCACCCCCAAGAACTTCCCTGACTACACTCTGGACCCTGGCCAGCCCTATGACCCTTCTTGCTTCCTGCCTGCGGTTCTCATGAAACCATGAGCTACAATAAGGCTGAGGTGTTGATCGGCCCGGCAGTGTCGCTAATGTAGCCAAGAGGCACTCAATACACGCTTCCGAATGAGTGACTTCCTTCTATGAGACAGTTATCGGTTCCCTTTTCTTCCTCTGGAGGGGAGACTGAGGCGCTTGCGAAGTGACCTGACTCGCACAAGTCCGCACAGCAGGTCGGTGATTGGGATCTAAAATGGAATCGGGACTGCTGATTTTGCGTGCATGGGTGTACCAGGGATTGACCCCAGGACCTCGCTGAAGAGGGGGTTCGGGGGGTAAGAGCACTGGCTGCTCTAGCAGAGGATCCAGGTTTGACTCCCAGCACCCACATGGCAGTTTACAATCATCCCTAGTGACTCTAATCTCAGGAATCCAATGCCCTCTTCTGGTCTCCATAGGCACTGCATGTATACGGTGCACAGACACAAGCACAAACACCTGTACACAAAATAATCAAATAGAAAAATTTAAATAGCTCAAGAATCTTCAAATGCCTATTTCCCTGATTTCA
The DNA here is from genome assembly GCF_014885135.2 of Alexandromys fortis. Classification (NCBI taxonomy): domain Eukaryota; kingdom Metazoa; phylum Chordata; class Mammalia; order Rodentia; family Cricetidae; genus Alexandromys; species Alexandromys fortis. The sequence goes on along the minus strand of NW_026067952.1, from coordinate 14,791,603 downwards.
CCTTTTTGTTCTATTGTTTCTTTCTCCTTGACTATGACTTATTTATTATTTATTTTTGATTTTTTATATTTAGTGTGTGTGTGTGTGTATGTGTGTACATACCATTGTGCATGTATAGAACCAGAGGACAACTTATAAGAATAGGTTCTCAGTCGGGCAGTGGTGGTGCACACCTTTGATCCCAGCACTCAGGAGGCAGAGGCAGATGGATCTCTAGATTTGAAGCCAGCCCAGATGTTTTCTATGATTTTTTTTTTTTTAATAGAGAGGGTCTCACTGTGTACCTTGGCTGGCCTGGAACTCACTATGTAGACCAGGCTGGCCTTGAATTCATAGAGCTCTACCGGCCTTTGCCTCCCAAGTTCTGGGACTAAAGGCAGGTGACACTGTGCCCAGACCCTCAATTGCTCTTTTGTTTGTTTGTTTGTTTGTTTGTTTGTTTGTTTTGGTTTGTTAGTCTTTGGACAGAATTTCTCACTAAACCAGAGCTCCCTGATTCATCTAGCAAGCGACTCTCCGGGATTCTCCCACCTCTGGCCCTTCAGGCTGGGATCACAGGTGTACACAAATGTGCCTGACTTTTGTGTGGGTGCTGGAAATCTGAACTCAGGTCTTCGTGCTTGTACAGCAAGCTCTTTACCCATGAGCCCCACTGCTTAGGCAGGTGTTCTCCCAGCACGGTGCTGCTTAGCCTCTTTTCTTCTCTCGCCTCCCCACACCTGTCTTCTCAGCCAACCCTTAAATGTTCACGCTTAAAGTATACTCAGGCTTTAATGTGCCTCTCATCTGAAGTAGCAGGGGCCTCTTTCCTGGTCTTGCTGGGTCCATCTTCATTCTCAGTCCATTTATTCCTCATTCAGCATACATAGTTAAATGGATAGAGCAGGAAAAACTGAAAACTGACCCCCTGGTCCTTCCTTTTAGATCAAAGCCTTCCATATCTTCCCACCTCACTCAGAACAGAAGGCAGAGTGTTTACAACTGCCCAAGACCACACAGCATCCAGGCCTTTGCTTGTCACTCTGTCAACTGATGGCTCTGCATCCCCAGCAGGCAAGAACCTTCTTGGGGTCCTCCCTCACCCTGCCCCCTCTATTGGGAGCAGTCTTCTCTTTGGCACCCTCATGGCAGCTTGCACCACCTCTCCTGGCCTCTGGCTCAGTTTCTTCTCCCCAGTGAGGTGCTGGTGATGACTTGGTTTGAAAGGACTCTGCCTAGCCACCTTCAGTGGTGGTTTGAATAAGAATGGGCCCCAGGACTCCTATATTTGAATATGTGACTATATACTTGGTCCTCAGTTGGTGGAACTGTTTGGGAAGACTAAGAGGTGTGGCCTTGGTAGAGGAGGTATGTCACTGGGGGCAGGCTTTGAGGTTTCAAATGACAATGCCATTCCCATCTCTGCGCCCCCCCCTCCCTCTTGCAGATCAAAGGTATAAGCTCTCAGCTACTGGTCCAGCGCCATGCCTGCCTGTTGCTATGCTCCCTGCCATGATGGTCATGGATGTACCCTCTGACACTGTAATTCTTTCTTCTGTAAGTTGTGTTGGTCACGGTTCTTGGTCATAGCAATAGAAGAGTCGCTAAGACACCTCTCTGTTTCGCTTCCTCTCTAACAGTCACTAGTACCTGTTAGGCCATAAAACATTCAACACACAGAACCTGGGATCCATGGAATGAGAAAGCCACAGAAATAGACCTTACTCTGGCACTCCCAAATGGTAACAATCCACACTTACCACGTGCCAGTCCATGTAAAGGACTTTACTGCGCCCACCGAATCTAATGAGGTAAAAATCTACACCAGTTAGCGATGGCTGTCATAACAACTCCTCACCCAAACAGTCTCTGCCCTCAGGGGCCGAGGAGATGGCTCAGTCATTGAAGAGCTTGCTGGGCAAGTATGAGAGCAGAACTTGCATTAGAATCCAGGCATGACAGCACATGCCTGTATCCTAGGTAGTTAAAATTCCTTCCCTGGAGGAGAGACAAACAACATCCATGTTCTCATCCTAATGTGATTCTACCAAAGTTCGCCTTGGAGAACCAATGAGTTCATTATTAGATTTCCTTACGGACAACCGTCCAGAGGGTATGAGCAGGAGCACGGGTGACATTGAAGTATCCCCGATAGGAAGATAACTCTTCCATTGCTGTATAGATGGAGATCCCTTCCCTCATCCTTTCCCACTTACGTTCTCAAGCCATTCCCAGAGAGATCGCATGCAATTAGGGCAGAACTGCATGCAACCGGTCAGGAGTTGTGGATGAATACGTGGGTAAGGGTCGTGCCCACTTGTCCCTGGCCTTCTTTCTATAAGGGGACACCAATAGTCAACAAGCCCAACAGTGATGGTCTTTTGCGAGCTGGCACAGCTATCTCATGAAGATATGGCTCAGAGGATAGTCCTGTGCAAACAGGAATATCTCTGGGGGCATGCTGGCTAGCCAGGTTAGCCGCTTGGTGAGCTGCAATTTCACTGAATGACCTTCCTCAAAAAAAAAAAAAAAAAAAAAAAAAAAAAAAAAGATGGAGGCACTGAGAAGATGGTTCAGTGGCCAAGAGCCATGAGTACCTGAGTCTGGATCCAAAGTAACAAGCCAGGTGTGGTCTTGTCTGCACCTGAAAGCCCTGTGCTGTGGGAGGTAGAGACAGGCATGTCGCTAGGAACTGATGCTTAGTAGCCTATCTGAAAAATCAAGCTCACAGTTCAGTGAGGAACCCTGCCACAGAGAATCAAGTAGTGATAGAGGAGGACGCCTGATACCCTCTTCTGGCTTCTGTGTGCACACAGGAGTGGGCACATACACACAGATGTGTACATACACGTTGCACACGCAAAATAAGGAGGAGATCAAGGAAGACACCCAGTGTCGATTTCTGGTCTCTGTGTGCACATAGAGGCATATATCCCACATACACAAGCAGGTATACCATACATGTTTGAACACACACACACACACACACATACACACAAAGAACCTATAGCTTTCAAAAGTAAATACTAGCCATACATGGTGGCATCCCAGCTACTTGAGAGGTTCAAAACTTCAAAGCTATGTCTGGAGAGATGGCTCAGTGCTTACAAGCACAGGCTGCTCTTAACCACTCAGAGAACTTTTTGATTTCCAACACTCACCTGATGGCTTACAATTATCTGTCACTACAGTCCCAAAGGATCAGACACCCTATTCTGACCTCATGGCGCACTGACATACATGTCACCAAAAGACCCCTATACAAAACTAAAAAATTTTAAATTACTGCAATCTGGGGAAATGGCTTAATGGGTAAGAACACTTATTCTTCAAGGAAAAGGACCTGAGTTTGTACCCCCAGAATCCACGCAAAAAGAACACGGCTGTGTGTGCCTATAAACCCTGGGAGCTCACTAGCCAACCAGCTGAATCAAAATGCTGAGCCTCAGTCGGTGAGAAACCCTGTCTAAGAGTGTCGTAGTTAGAGTTTCTATTGTTGCAATGAAACACCATGACCAAAAAACAAGTTAGGGAGGAAAGGGCTTATTTGACTTACACTTCCAGATCATAGTCCATCACTGGAGGAAGTCAGAACAGGAACTCAAGCAGAGCTGGAACCTGGAGGCAGGAACTGATGCAGAGGCCATGGAGGGGTACTGTTTACTGGCTTACTTCCCCGGGCTTGTTCAACCTGCTTTCTTAGAGAACCCAGGACCACCAGCCCAGGGATGACACCACCCATCATGGGCTGGCCCCTCACCCACTGATCACTAGTTGAGAAAATGTATCTGGATGCCATGAAGGCATTTCCTCAACTGAGGTGTCTTCCTCTCTGATGACTCCAGCTTGCCTCAAGTTGACACACAAAACCAGCCAGTACAGAAAGGAATAAGATGGAAATTGATAGTGGAAGATACCCAATGTTCTTTGCTAACCTTTACCTGCACACGAGACACACACACACACACACACACACACACACACACACACACACACACACAGCCGGGCTGGAGAGATGGATGGTTTAGCCATTAAAGGCTAGACTCACAACCAAAAATATAAGAGACCCCGCCTGCTTCTGCCTCTTGGCTGCTGGGAATAAAGGCTTGCACCGCCACTGACTGCTAAACAGTTCTTACCTTGTTTATTGAAACTGTTGTTTGTTTTTTTAAGAAAATAGAACTCCCCTCCATTATTTGTTCATTTTCTTGTTTAAAATAAAAAGAAGGCGTGGCTATGTAGCCCAGGCTGTCCTGGAACTCATGATCTCCCCGCCTCAGCCTTCTGAGGGCTTGGATTCTATGTGTGCTGTGCCATACTTGCATGAAAGAACTCCTAAGGCCACTCTGTAATGTTCACCTGGTCATTTGTGTATAATCAAGTCACTTGGGTGAGCCTAACATCTCTGGACAAGAAGTGGCAACTGCCCCCAGTTGGGAAAGAGTGAATGAATAGTCACTAGGCCATTTAACTGGCCATAAGATACATCTTTTCTTTTTGCTATGCTTTTAAAAAAATTATTTATTTACTTGTATTTTGTGTATATTGGTGTTTTGCTTCATGTATGTCTGTGTGACGATGTTACATCCCCTGGAGCAGGAGTTATAAACAATTGTGAGCTGCCCATGTGGGTGTTGGGAATTGAACTGGGGTCCTCTGGAAGAGCAGGCAGTGCTCTTAACTACTGAGCCATCTCTCCAGCCCTCTGTTATGCTTTTTAACAGTTAAGGGAAGGAACAGAGGCTCCGAGAGGTCAAATAACTTGTCCAAGTTTCTACCATTATTAGGTAACTGCTGGAATCCAGCCAAACTGCTGACATATTTACAAACTGTGTACCCCGCCAAAGGGTGTGGGTGTTCTATTCACAGCAACACTTGAATTCCTAATCCTCCTGTCTCCACCTTCCAAATGCTGGGTTGACAGGCATGTGATGCGATGCTCAGCTATTACTGAAAACTCTTAAGCAAGAACAGAGCCTGGCACTTAGTAAACTGTCCTCCAGCCACGGGTAAGGGTGACCTACAGAAGGAGGAAGCTTCGGGCCAGAATTGATAAGGGGTTAGGGGTGTGGTGCCAGAAAAAGGAAAACCAGTCAAAGTAAAAGCCAAACAGAAAAAGACAGAGGTGAGGAACAAGTTGAAATACATTTTTATTTTTTATTTATCTTTTGATTTTTTTTTTTGAAACAGAGTTTCTCTGTGTAGCCCAGACTGTCCTGGAGCACACTCTGTAGACCAGGCTGCCCTCGAACTCATGGAGATTCGCTTGCCTCTGCCTCCTGAGTGCTGGGATTAAAGGCCTACATCACCACATCTGGCAAAAGACATTTTTGAGTAAGCACTTTGTAGGGTTATGGATGTAGCTCAGTGGTAGAGTGCCTGTCTAGAATGCACAAAGCCATAAGTTCAATCTCTAGCACTGCAAAACCAAACAAGCAACAGCAGCAATATTAAACACTTTCCATTTTATGGGGTAGTAAAAATAAAATTCATGTTTGTTATTTAAAAAAAAATTCAAACAGGGCCAGTGAGACCATTTAGTTGGTGCCTGATGACCTGAGTTCAGTCCATGGGAAGCACAGGCTAGAAGGAGAGCCCCAACGCCCAGAAGTTGTCCTCTGCATTCTATTATGTGTTACAGAACACTAGTGCACACATAGACAAAGTAAGTGAACGCAATAATGAGAATTATTATTATAATGAGAATTTTAAAAATTAAAATAAAATTAAATTAAATTAAAATAAAAGCAGGCATACACCTTTAATCCAGCACTTGGGAGGCAGAGGCAGGTAGAGTTCTGTGAGTTTGAGACCAGCCTGGTCTGTATAGCAAGTTTGAGGCCAGCCAGGAATATAGAGTAAAATACTGTCTCGAAACAAACAAACAAACAAATAAATAAATCAATTTTAAAAATCAAATAATACAGACAGGGATGCTGAAAATGAGAGCTTTCTCCTTTTTCCATTCCTGATGGGCTCTGCTAACTGATGGTGCCAGACCCTCCTGGACCCTTCTATAGAACATATAGTAAAGAACAAGCCTCCTAAGCATGGGAAGCTAGTTCCATCCTCAGAGCCAATGTAGTAAAAAAGAAAAAAAAAAGTTAGGTATGAGGGATAGAGGTTAAGAGCACTTGCTCCTGAAGAGGACCCAGGTTGGTTTCCCAGCACCAGCATGGCAATTCAAAACTGTCTGTAACTTCAGTTCCAGGGGTCAGACACCATCTTCTAGCCTCCTAAGGCACCAGGCACACTCAGGGTACACATACGTACAGGCATATAAAATAAATAAATACACATACATTAAAAAATAAATAAATCTCAAAAAAGGCAAGTGTGATGAAGCATGCTTCTAACTCTGTAGTTCTTTTGGGGGCCTGCCACTTAGCTCCCAAATAAATCCACACAAAGTTTAATAACTGCTTATCAATGCCCGGCCTTAGCTTGGCTTGTTGCTAGCCAGCTTTCCTTAACTTAAATCATCCTGACTATCTTCTGCCTCTGGGCTTTTCTTTTTCTCTGTTGTGTATATCTTTCCTTCTCACTTACTCTGTTGCTGGTTGTGTAGCTGGGTGGCTGGCCCCTTGAGTCCTCCTCCTTCTCTCGCTCCTAGATTCTCTTGCTTCAGAATCTTCTCCTTCCAGATTTCTTCTTCTATTCATTCTCTCTGCTTGCCAACCCCATCTATCCTTTCTCCTGCCTCACTATGTTGCTGTTAGACAGGCAAAGAATCACAACTTCACAGAGTTAAACAAATGTAACATAAAAGAATGCTACATATCTTTGCATTATTAAAACAAATGTTCCCACAGCATAAACAAATGTGGCATATCTTGAAATAATATTCCATAACAGATGAGGAAGCAGAGATAGGTGGGTCCCTGAGGCTTGCTGATCAGTCAGCAGGTGAATTTCAGGCTAGTAAGAGACCCTGCCTCAAAAAAAAAAAAGTGGCACCCAAAGAATAACATCATCATTGTCTTCTGATCTCCACATACTTTCCTTGGCACACACACACAGACACACACACACACACACACACACATACACACAGACACAGACACACACACCCCCCGAGTGGTCTTCCTGAATTCGAGATGGCTAGTGTCACATGACTGGCTTTCATCAATAGAATAAGGTAAAGATAATGTTCTAGCATCCCCTGAAGAAGTCTTATTGCTTGTATCCTCTTCCTTTTGAAGGTCATCACTTAAGGAAGCCAGAGCTTATTTACTGGAGAAGGCAGATTGAGGAGAACCAATATTCAGACCACAGTAGCAGCCACTTTTCAGATGTGTAGGGAAGACTACAGAGGAACAGTTGGCTTACTGACTACAGACACAGAGTGAGCCCACACAAAACCATGCAATAAAGCAAAGAGCTGTCCCAAGGTAAATCCGTAAACTGCGGAGGCAGCAAACAAATGGATGGTGTTATTTAAGTCACTGTGCTTTTCGTTAGCTTGCTAAGCAGCAGAAATCTGATATCAGGGTCACAGTATAGAAATGAGCTCTAATGACCGAGGCTAGAAGGCTGTGATCTCCCTCACTTTCCACATTGGTGCAATGGGATAGTTTTCATTCTACCTTGTCTTATTATATGATGATTAAATGTGAAAAAGAGCATTCTGCATACAATGTGAGGCAAGCAATTTCGACTTCTTTTTAAAAATACGTATGAGTGTTTTACTTGCATGTATGTTTATGTGCCACAGAGGACATAGGGTCTCCTGGAACTGGAATAATAGATGGTTGTGAGACACCATGTGGGCACTGGAAATTGGATTCAGGCCCTTTGAAGGAACAAGTACTCTTAATCCCTAAGTCACATCTCCAGCCCCTCATTTTTTTCTTCTTATGTGTTTGTGTGTGGATGCCTATGCATGTGTGCTTATGCTTGTTTATAGAGGTCGTAGGTCAACCTCAGGCATTGCTTGTCAGGCAGCACCTTGGTTTTGGGACGGTGTTTTACTTGGCCTGGTATTCACCATTTAGGTTAGGCTGGCTGGTCTTTAGGCCTCAGGGCTCCTTTGCCTGCTCAGTGCTGGCAATACAAGTCTGTGTTACCACATCTTTTGGACTTTTTCCCTCTCTTGGTTCTTGGGATTAAACTCAGATCCTCATATTTGGGAGGTATGTGCCTTCCCTACTCTGCTAGGTCTGCAGCCCTCTTTCCCCTCCTTTCATGGTTCTTTCCAGGCGTTGCTATGACAATTGCCAATTGTCAAGGCACTGGAGAGTGTACCAGTTAGTATGCAGATGAGATCGTAATGAAGTTGGAGGTAGTCTGGCAGTAACCCTGGCAGCCCTGTTAGATCCAATAATTTCAACCAGTCTACCTGAGGAGAATCTTCTGGCTTCTGGCATCCTTGTTCTCAGAGGTAAACAGGATCCAGCAAGCAGAAATCCTGGTAAGGGGGTCTGGTGGGATGGCTCAGCCAGTCAAAGCACTGCTGCCAAGCCTGGCAACCTGGGTTTCATCCCCAGACCCTATACAGAGGAGGGGAAAAGCAGACTCCTCCAAATTGTTCTCAATCCCCACATTCATACATACACACACACACATACACACACACACAAATGCGCACACACACATGCTGTTTTTGTTTGTTTTTTGTTTTTGTTTTTTGAGACAAGGTTTCTCTGTGTAACAGTCCTAGCTGCCTTGGAACTAGTTCTTGTAGGCCACACTGGCCTCGAACTCACAGAGATCCACCTGCCTCTGCTTCCCAAGTGCTGAGATTAAAGGCATGAGCCACTATCACCAGCTAAATTTTTTTAAAAAAAAGGAAAGAGAAAAGAAAAAAAGCAATCCTGATGGTTGAGCCTGTAGTGGGTTCAGGCTCAGATCTAAGCACTTGGAAGGTTAAGGCATAAGAATTGTCAAGGGTTTGATCCAGCCTGGGCTAAAAGTATGATAAGATGATTTTGAAAAAAGCGGGGGGGGGGGGGGGGGG
>NW_026067952.1:14771528-14782581 GCF_014885135.2 Alexandromys fortis | reverse complement strand
GAGACTGGAGAGATGACTCAGAGGCTTAGAGCACTTGCTACTTTTGCAGAGGACTCAGGTTTGGTGACTCACAACTGACTGTAACTGTCTGTCCACTCTGGCCTTTGTATTCACCTGTACAAACATAAACACAGTGCACATACACATGTATAGACACATGTGCACACCCAATACAATAGATACATAAATAAAAACTCAGGCCATCTATGCACTGCTCAGATTGACACTGTCATCAGAGAGGCAGATGTGCTAAGCCCAAGAAGACCTCCATTTCACTCAAAGGCACAGCTTCCTTGAAACGGCCAGTGTCCTGACCACTCTTCTCCCATATTCTCTACTCCTTTCTTCCTTGGTTATGTGTATCAGAACCTAGGCCGATTTCAAATGTAGCAAGCTCTTTTCTGCCTTGGGACCTCTGTACCTGCTTTTCCCTTCCTAGAGTGAGCTTCTGTGTTGTTGGATACTTCAGAACCACTTACCATTTTCATTCATAACACTTAGGCTATCTAAAGCTCTAAGTCTACTCACATCTTCTTGTTGTCCTTCATAGCATCTATCTATCTATCTATCTATCTATCTATCTATCTATCTATCTATCTATCTATCATCTGAGACAGGATCTGATGTATCTCATGCTGGTCTCAAACTCACTAATCCCAAGTCCTGGGGTTGTAATTGAGGGTCACCAGATTCAGTTTATGCAGACTGTGGGAATTAAACTGAGAGCTTAGAATATGCTAGGCAAACACTGTACCAACTGGGCTACATCCCAGATACAGCTCTCTGGTTTGTTTGTAACTGGTCTCACGAACCCCAGGCTGGCCTCAAACTCCTCATCTTCCTGCCTCTACCTCTCCAGTGCGGTCACAACAGACATGCATCACCATGCCCAGCTGGGTAACCTTGAGATCATCTTGTTTGATCACCTCAGTTCACAGATGGGAAAACTGGGGCCCAGGGGAGAGAATGGCGTTAGATTGCAGACACCCAAATAATTGTGGATGCTCAGGCAACTGGGATCAAACATCACAGGCCTGTCTGGGAGAGGCCCATGAAAGGTAACTGACAGCTCTCTAAAGCCGTCGGTACATATCTGCAAGCCACCATCATTCTTCTTTCATGGTAGGGGCAGGAGAGTCTCCTTGGGAGCAGAGGTGCCCGTCAGCTGACACACTGTGAAAGGAGGGCTGCAGAGGGTGGAAAGCCTAGCCTTGGAACACACAGTTATTCTGAGGCAGCTGGGGAGAATGGCTGCTACAGAAATAACCCAGCCTCCTCACCCTTGTTCCAGCCCTCACACCTCTGCCCCACCAGAGGCGAGGCTAATAATCAATAGCGCTCAGCAGCTCTCGCAGACAGACACACCAGCTTCTTGTCTGCTAGGGGGCTCCCAGTCTGATGGAGGAGGTCAGCTAGGGACCTCAGGCTGCTACGCGATGGCACCTGGGTTTGGGAACTCAAGGAGAGCAGTTCCTCAGAAGAAGAGAAACCCCTGAATGAATCTGACCAATGCATACAAGTTCTCCAGTCCACAAGGTAATTGTAGCACAATTCAAAGAGAGGGAGCCAACATTGCCAAGTTCAGGCAGTTTTCAGTCTTAGTAAGTGGGACATCAGGAATTTTACAGAAGGTAAGAGACTAAAAGGAAGGGGTTTGAGCAAATTTTTTTTTTGGGGGGGCGATATTGAATAAGCCGAGTGATGGTGCACAGGAGAGCATTTTTGAGACTCCCCACAGGAGTATTTTGAGCAAAAGGAGAACATACTCCGGTATGCATAGCAGAAAGAGCCCCGTGCCTGTTTGGAGAAGGAAACGCGTGCACACAGAGTGAGGATGAGGGTGGATTGAAAGGCAGACAACCCTATAGTGGTCTAAGTAGACAGCTCTGGGTAGGATTCCATAGATGGAACCGGGCCTTCTTCTCTAGAGCTATTACTAGCTTTTCCTAGATTACAGAACTGTAGAACCTAGAGTCACGCCACCTACGGTACCCAACTTTCGTTAGTCTAAACTCTAAGTTTGAAGGGGTAAAAAAGTGCTGCTGGAAACCAAAACCTAGACCAGGGGTCCAGGCAGGACAGACTTCAGTTCCCAGGATGCTTCACTCTACAGTATGGAAGGTCGCGCATGCTTCTTTGCAGAAAGGAAGGGCCTCGTCGGCTAGTGGCTCTCTCGCTAGGCGTAGTGCGGGAAACCTAACGCCATCTTCGGCTGGGTCAATCCAGCCGAAGATCCACTTTGTATGCTTGATGGGACGCTCATAGTTTGTCTAGCCACCTATTACAGGTTCTAACTAAAATGCACCTCTCTGTTAGAATTCGCACTATTAAGTTTTACGATCAGAATTCCAATTCAGCTCCGCAGGCTCACCCCGAACGCTCTCAGATGACACTGAACAAGCCAGCAAGGCTGCACGGAGCCTACGAGGGCGGGGCGGCTCCGCCCTTTCCGGCTCCGCCTTGCCGCTGGTTGGGAGGGGGCTTCCGCTTCCGGCATTGGAGGCTGTAGCCTCGCTCTGGTCCCTGCGGCTGGCGGCCGAGCCGTGTGTCTCCTCCTCCGCCGCCGCCATATTGTCTGTGTGAGGAGAGGGGAGCGCGGCTACTGCCGCTGCCGCTTCCACCGCAGGTACCTAGGGAGCCGCGGGCCGAGGTCATCGGGGCGCGCGGGTGAGCCCAGGCCCAGGCAGCAGGGCGAGGTCGTCCTGCACGCTCTCCGCCCAGGCGGCCTGTCGCCTTCCCCTGCCCCCCTCGCCGCACACAGCAGCCGAGGCCCCTGCAGTCCATCCTGGACGCTCGCCGCCGTCCCGGAGGGCGCAGAGCGAGGCGGAGGGATCGGCCGGTGCGAGGGTGGGGAGCTGGCTGTCAGACTCCGGTTTCTTGCAGGAGGGAGGCTGGACTGGGCGGAGACTAAGGGACAACTTGGAGGTGGGGGGCGCGCGCGAGTGCTGGGGAGGCGCACGGAGCGATCGGGGCCTGCTGGGCAGAGTGGCACGGATCCCTGCGCCGCGCGGGGCAGCGGGGAGAGGGCCCTTCCTGGGGTTCCTCTGGGCGGGGCTGAACTTCCTACCTGCAGACCCGGTGCCAGGTGGAGGGTGCTGGTGAGGAAGGGCGAGGGAAGCGCAAATTGGGGCCGACCGAGCGGATTTGGGCTTGAGGGCTCCTTGGAAGCCCGGGTGGAGGAGGAGAGGTAGGGGAAGAAGAAAGTTGGCTAAGAGTTTAGACATGTTAATGACCTTTTGAAAGAAGAGTACTTTCGAGTTTGTTTCTTTGATTTTTTTGCAGTTTTGGAACAGATCTAGATTAGGCCGGTGATGGGTGAAACTTCTGGAGTTTGTTTTGGGGAAGCAGGGTCAGAGTTGGGAGAATTGCTGCCTTGTCTTTGCTGTTGTGGGGGAATAATGCCTTCTGAAAAGGTGGCAGGTTATTTGGGGAACTGATTCTCTTGTAACTGTTGAATTTTTTTGGAAAGGGCTTAGGGGAGAAAAAAAATGAAAACCAAAGTAGGGAGGGAAGTTTTTTTTTGCCCCCCAAAACTTGGAGACCTCATTTCGTCAAATAACTGGCCATATAGGCCGGTGACAATGAAGTAAAACTTCCCTAAGGTTCTCAGATATCAGAACCACTGACTTAGCTGTGTGACCTAACCTCTGGAGGCATTGTTTTTCTACTTGTTAAATGGTGGTATTTCCTAGTTTACAAGTTTATAAGTTTGTGTTAAGGAGTGTCTTAAGATAGTTTGTTTCAAGCATTTGCTAGACTATGTAGCAAACATTAAGTGTTCAGTCCATATGACTTGTTATTAAAGGGGCTAGTTGATATATTCAGAATTCCTCCCATCTAGGTACAGCTTATTGTTAGGCGTCACTTCAGCAGTCATCTCTGTAGCTGGTTATAATTACTTAGTAGACCTGAGGCTGAAAGTCCAGGACAGACACTAACTTCTTCCCTATATGTCGTCTTGAAAAGTTCACCTGCTGCAGTCCTACAAGGGCAAGCTTGTCCTTCCTTGACTTTGAAATATTTGGCTTTAGTTTGTTATTGGAGGAGGATGTGTAACTTGAAGAAAGAAGGAAAGGGTTGGATATTTACTTAGATTGGTTTTATTAATAGTTGCAAAGTTAGGTTACTCTTTGGCAGCTTTTCTTTGACGCAAACTAAGCACACCATACCTGCTTTATTTTGGCTTTTATGGAAAACAAGAACAGAAAATCAAGTACTCAAGGGAGAAGGGAGATCATGGACCAGTTTCTGGGTTACCTGGAAGTTGGGACTTTACTGAACGAGGCAGTAACGTTTCCATGATGAGGTTTTGATTCTTCCACACTCTTACTGTTTGCTTGCTTTTGTATTTTGTAGCCCAGGATGGTCTCGAGTCCACTTGCCTAAGCCTTCAAATATAAGGAATTACAGGTGTGATTACCACACCCAGCTTCTTGGTACTGGATTTGTCTCTGAACATAACATTTCGTACGTGTGTGTGTGTGTGTGTGTGTGTGTGTGTGTGTGTGTGTATACATTCATGTGTATGCTTTTTGTCTGTAGGTAAACATGGAGGCCAGGTGTCTTAGTTGCTCTCTGCCTTTTTAAGTTATTAAACCTTTTGTTTTGTTTTAAAGATCTGTGTCTGGACTGTTGGGTGGTGGTGGTGGCTCACACCTTTAATCTCAGCACTCAGGAGGCAGAGGCAGGCAGATATCCGATTTTGAGGCCAACCTAGTTTATAGATCAAGCTCTAGGACAGTCAGGGCTACACGGAGAAGCCCTGTCTCGAAAAACAAAAAAATTCTTTGTGTGGGGATAGGTGTGTGCACATGAGTGCAGGTGGCCAAGGAGGCCAGAATGGGCTGGAAGTTGTGGAGCTGGAATTACAGGCAGTTATGAGTTGCCCAGTATGGGTGGTGGGAACTGAACTTCCATCCTCTACAAAAACAAATCTCATTCATTTTTTAAAATTTTTTTTTTTCTTTCCTTTTTCCGACACAGGGTTTCACTGTAACTTTGGAGCCTGTCCTGGTACTAGCTCTTGTAGACCAGGCTGATCTCGAACTCACAGAGATCCGCCTGCCTCTGCCTCCCAAGTGCTGGGATTTAAGGTGTGCTCCACCACTGCCCAGCTAAGCAATACTCATTCTTAGCTACTAGGGCTAGCTCTTCAACCCCTCTACCTAATTTTATTTTACTTTTTCATTTGTTTTGTTTTTGTTTTTTGATACAGGGCTTTTCTGTGTCACTCTGGCTATCCTGGAACTTGTTCTATGGACTAGGCTGGCCTTGAACTTAGAGATCCATTAATGCTCTGCTTCCCGAGACTGGCATTAAAGGTGTGGACCACCACCCAGCATTTTAGCATTCATTTTCTTTTCCTGAGACAATAACTCACTAAGTCTGGAATTCCATGATTTAGCTCAACGAGCCATCCAGCCAGCACCAGAGATGCTCTTGTTCCTACCTCCCACCTATGCTAGGATTTCTACACCTGACTTTTTATGTTGATGCTCAGGATTGAATTTAGGTTTTTGTTTACCACCTTAGCACCAACTCAGGCCTGACCATAACATCTTTACATCTTACAGTCATTTAAAGACAAGGAAGACTTTTCTTAGAAATAGATTTAAGCCAGGTGGTGGTACACCCCTTTAATCCCAGCACTTGGGTGGCAGGGGCAGGCAGATTGCTGAATTTGAGTCCTGTCTGGTCTACAGAGTGAGTTCCAGGACAGCCAGAGCTACATAGAGAAATCATTCTGTCTTGAAAAACAAAACAAAGAAGAAAGAAAGAAAAGAAATTGAATTTAATGTCTAAACATAGGGCAAGTGATACCTTACCTGTGTGTATCCATCTACACAGTCTGTAAATACATTGTTATGTAGTAGAAAAGAACTTTGCAGGTGTAGTTAATGTTAAGACTCTCTGAAAGATTTTATTTTAAATTATATGTATGTGGGTTCTGATGGAGGCCAGAAAAAAGGTGTTGAGTCCCTGGAGTTGGAGTTACGGGCAGTTGTAAGCTGTGCTGGTGGGGGTGCTAGGAATGAAACTCAGGGCCCTTGGAAGAGCAGCACTTCCCCTTACCCACTGAGCCATCTCTCCAGCCCCCGTCCCCAAAATCTTAAAATAGAAAATTAACCTGGATCCTGGCTTAGTCACAGATTGATTACATGAGCACTTAGAATCAGAGTACCTTTTCATCTGGATTAGATTGGTGGGTGGGACAATCAGACAGATTTAAAGCATGAGAGGGACTTCCTTAGGTGCATTTAGAGAAGGCTGCAAAGAGAATATGAGAAGGCATGTGGGTACCCTCTAGTATCTGATAGCAAGGAAATGAAGACCACAGTCCTACAACCACGAGGAACTGAATGCCAATATCTGAAAGAACTTAGAAGTGGATTCCTCTCCAGAGTTCTCAGCAAGTAAAACAGTTTTGTAGATAACTTGATTTTGGCCTTGAGACCCTAAACTAGCCAGGCTCACCCAATTTATAACCCATAGAAAACAAGATAATAAATTTGTGGTGATATAAGTCACTACATTGATGGTACTATGGTAGCAGAACACTAGAATAGATTTTGGTACCAGGAGTAGGGTGTACTGTTAACCTAAACATAGAAGTGCCAGTGGGTGGAGGCTGGAAGAATTTTGAAGAATGTGGTAGAAAAGACCTAGAACAGATTGTTAGTAGGAATGGGATGCTAATACTAGTGAAGACTGAGATAGGAGTGAGTTACACGTTACAGCAAACGGAACAGAAATTGTATCTTGTGCTATGGAAGGCAGAGCTTGTAAGTTTATTTGCAAATAAACTTAGGTGGTTTTTTTTTTTTTTTTAACTTAGATGTCCTAGCAAAATGATGAAGGTGAAGCTTGCTTTAATTGTGAATATCTTTGTAAGGGAGTGGACCCCCCCCCCCCCGCCCCCGTGAAATTAAAGAAAGCCCCATTGCATTCTTGATAACTTTATGCCCAAAGGAACAATGCTAATGTCCATTGAAAGAAGTAGGAAAAAAATTAGCCGGGCAGTGGTGGCACGTGCCTTTAATCCCAGCACTTGGGAGGCAGAGGCTAGAGCTAGTTCCAGGACAGGCTCCAAAGCCACAGAGAAACCCTGTCTCGAAAAAAAAAAAAAAACAAACAAACAAAAAAAAGTATTTTTAGCTTCAAAATTCTGGCAAAAAACCCAGATACAGAAAGACAATTATCACATGTACTCACTCATAGGTGGTTTTTAAACATAAAGCAGAGACACTAAGAGAGACTTACATAGAGCTGCTAATCTACATGAGAAGTAGAAAAAAACAAGATCTCCTGAGTAAATTGGGAGCGTGGGGACCTGGGGGTAGGGGAGAAGAGAAAAATGTAGAGCTCAATAAATATCAATTAAAAAAAGAAAAAAGTAGGAAAAATTAAAGAGGATTGTTGCATATAGAGGGATGTGAGCGTGCTTAAACCCTTGTCTCTTAAGACCAAGAGCCTAGAGGATTGAAACAAAGCAACAGAGAATTTTCTTTGGGCGAAAAATGGAGTGGACTTTGGCATCACTTTGGGTGTATTTCTTATGTTTGTATTCCAAATGTTTTAGTTAACATTGTAGCCCAGAACATCTTATACCTAAATTAAAAGATGATATTTTGTTGATTTTGTTTTGAGGTAGGATTTTGCCATGTATGCTTTCCTAACCTGAAGCTCACTTGACCAGGCTGGCTTGGAAGGAATTTGTTGACTATCCTCTTGTCTTTGCTTCCCAAATGCTGACATTACAGTTGTATGCCACTACTCCTAGCTGAGATTTAGGTTTTTCTTTTTAACCTGAAAGTATTAGATGAGACTTTTGGACTTTGTCTTGATGCTATAGTGGTTGGAGACCTTTGGGAACTTTAACTTGGTATAGGATGAATGTGTTTTGTGGGAGAATATAAATCTTTGGAGGCTGTAGGATGGACTATAGTGGACAATGACCCCACTAAAATGTTGGTACCCGGTACCCTAATCCCTAGAATATTATGTGGCAGAAAAGACTATTTAGGGCAGTGGTTTTCAGTCTTCCTAATGCTGCAACCCTTTAATACAGTTCCTCATGTTGTGGTGACCCCTAACCATAAAATTATTTCATTGCTGCTTCATAACTATAATTTTGCTACTGTTATGAATGATAATGTAAATATGTGATACATGATTCCTCTGAAAGGGCTGTTCAATCCCCAAAGGGGATACAACCCACAGGTTGAGAACTGCTGATGTAGGGAATTTTAAGGGACTCAAAGGATTACTCTTTGTTTTTCCCCCCCTCTGGAGATTTAGTCTAAGCACTGTTTTCCCTAAAAAGCAAAGAACCTGCTTCTGGATGGGGCAGTCCATGCCCTTAATCCCAGTATTCCAAAAGCAGATACAGGTGAGTCTGAGTTTAAGGTCAGCCAGGACTACATAGTGAGTTTTTTTTTTTTTTTTAAAGCAGAGAACTTTGGGTGGAGTTAGAGACTCCATCCTACCATTCAGGGAGCTGGCAACAGGGAAACTGTGAATACAGCAAGAAGCTTTGTGCAACAAAGAGAGCGCCAGCTGACAGCCAGCCATCAGAGGAGCCAGTTCTCCAGTCCAGCAACCATAGGAAATTAAGTCAACAACCTGAATGAGCAGTGAGCAGATTCCTCCCAGAGCTTCCAGCCAGAAAAATGGCTCCTTGATACTTTGGGTTTGACTTAGTTGGCCACTCAACAAGATCCAATTAAGCCCACTCTGCTTCTGATTTACTGAAACTGGTGTAATTTATGTTGCTTTTTTTCTTGTTTCTGGCAATTTGTTACAGCAACAATAGAAAACTTTACACTGACTTTTGCTAGGTTTATTTCAGAATGTTGAGGTAGTTGTTTTCTAGAGAACAAAAGCAGCAAAGATTATTCCTAGAATAATGTATAGAGTAGCACTTATGCCTTGAGCTTGATATTTAAAATATGTGTGAGTGTGTTGCCTGCATGTATGTCTAATGTCCATAGGGACCAAAAGAGGATATTCGTTCCTCTGGAACTGGAGAGAATTCAAGATGGTTGTATGCTTCCATGTAGGAAGTGAAAATTGAACTGGAGTCCTTTTAACCTAAGTGCTCTTAACAGTCGAGACATCTCTCAAGCCCTTAATGTTTAAATATTTTGTTCCTGTCCTCAGATGCAATATGAAGGGCCTAGATAACCTGCTAAAGTGCTGGATCTAGTGCTGAATCACTGTGGCAGCGTCAGGGACGTTGGCAGTGTCTATTCTCTTACAGTGCGGCTTACTCAAAGATACTACTTATTTCTGTCTGTCATTGTCATTTGAGGTTAGATTTAGCAATCATACTACAAAATGTTTTTTTTTTTCATTTTCTTTTTTTCTTTTCTTTCTTTCTTTCTTTCTTTCTTTCTTTCTTTCTTTCTTTTTTTCTTTTTTTTTTTTTTTTTTGTGAAAGGATCTCGTTTTGTAGTCCACACTTTCCTAGAACTCATAGTGATTCCTTGCCTCAGCCTTCCAAGTACTGGTATTACATGTAGGGTCCACTGTGCTCTGCTTGACTTTGTTCTTTTAATAGTGTCCTTAGGTTGGAATCAGAAGATTTGGACTAACTAAACATTAGAGCATTAGAGTATGGAGGAAGTAAGACCATTTCTTTCATTGAAATACAGTTGACAAATTAACATTTCAGGGTATAATGGACTTTTGAGATTCTCTGCTCAAGTTTGGTTTTTAGACTTTGCAGTAAGGAAAATTATCCTCTAAAGAGCAACCAGGATGACTCTAGAGGATCCTGGTCAAGACTGTAGTCGTGGCATTGAACCTGTATTCTTGAGCACCCTAAAATACCTGGGACTATATTAGTTCTCTCTGCTTGCTTCTTCATTGAGTCATTGTGAGGATTAGTTGAAAGACAGTTAGTACCTAGCTCAGAAAATGTCCCCAACATATTAACTGTTTATAACATGTATGGTAACTTGACAACTTGTATATAAATATATAATTGCAGAAACTTACATCTGATGAGGTTTGCCATTTAATTTGCTAAGGGCTTAGTATTTTCAGACAATAATTAATAATGCTTGTAATACCTGATTTAAAATTATGAACCAGGCATAATGGTACACACCTTAATCCCAGTACTTGGGAAGCCGAGGCTAGTCGACCTTTGTGAGTTCAAGGCCATTTTGGTCTACACAGTAAGTTCCAGAAACAGCCATTCCAGAATGGTGCATTCTTTTAATCCCAGTACTTGGGAGGAAGAGGAAGGCGGATTTCATTGAGTTCCAGAACAGCCTGGCCTACAAAGTGAATTCCAGGACAGCCAGAGCCGCTACGTGAGAAACTCTGTCTTAAGCCTCATTCCCCTGCCCCCAATTCAGTAAGTAGCTGAGGATGACCTTGAGTTTCTGCTCTTAGTCCCTTGACCTTCCAAGTGCTGGAATTATAGGCATGAATATTTTACAATTTCTATATGTCACATATCAAATGCCCCCACTTCATCTATTCTTTTAACACTGGTCTGGTTCTTTTTTTGTTTGTTTGTTATTGTTTATTTTTTGTTTGGTTTTGGTTTTTCGAGACGGGTTTCTCTGTAGCTTTGGAACCTGTCCTAGAGTTAGACCAGGCTGGCCTCGAACTCACAGAGATCCACCTGCCTCTGCCTCCTGAGTGCTGGGATTAAAGGCGTGGGCCACCAGCGCCAGGTTCTGAGTTGTTTTTTATTAGCTGAAACATTTTAGTCTGTTTAGAAAAGTGAACAGTTGGAATTTTTTCCCACAGAAAAGAAACAATTGATAATTTCTAGCCAATATTTAAATATTGTTACAGATCAGAATCCAGCAGTTGTTGACCAAACATGTTATAGAAATCAAGTTTTATATCAAACTTTTTAAAAGTTTGAGGGAATAGATAATTACATCACAAGATAAAGCTAGGAGTGGTGTTCTATTGTTTCTGCAAATTTTGTGTCTTTTAGCCTTAGATTAAAAAAAAACCTACTTAACAACAGTTGCTATGGTGGGTGAGCGCCTTTTAATTATAATGATGTTTTCTTACATGAGAAAAATAC
>NW_026067952.1:14765346-14769932 GCF_014885135.2 Alexandromys fortis | reverse complement strand
TTTTTTTTTTTTTTTTTTTTTTGTGAAAGGATCTCATTTTGTAGTCCACACTTTCCTAGAACTCATAGTGATTCCTTGCCTCAGCCTTCCAAGTACTGGTATTACATGTAGGGTCCACTGTGCTCTGCTTGACTTTGTTCTTTTAATAGTGTCCTTAGGTTGGAATCAGAAGATTTGGACTAACTAAACATTAGAGCATTAGTGTATGGAGGAAGTAAGACCATTTCTTTCATTGAAATACAGTTGACAAATTAACATTTCAGGGTATAATGGACTTTTGAGATTCTCTGCTCAAGTTTGGTTTTTAGACTTTGCAGTAAGGAAAATTATCCTCTAAAGAGCAACCAGGATGACTCTAGAGGATCCTGGTCAAGACTGTAGTCGTGGCATTGAACCTGTATTCTTGAGCACCCTAAAATACCTGGGACTATATTAGTTCTCTCTGCTTGCTTCTTCATTGAGTCATTGTGAGGATTAGTTGAAAGACAGTTAGTACCTAGCTCAGAAAATGTCCCCAACATATTAACTGTTTATAACATGTATGGTAACTTGACAACTTGTATATAAATATATAATTGCAGAAACTTACATCTGATGAGGTTTGCCATTTAATTTGCTAAGGGCTTAGTATTTTCAGACAATAATTAATAATGCTTGTAATACCTGATTTAAAATTATGAACCAGGCATAATGGTACACACCTTAATCTTAGTACTTGGGAAGCCGAGGCTAGTCGACCTTTGTGAGTTCAAGGCCATTTTGGTCTACACAGTAAGTTCCAGAAACAGCCATTCCAGAATGGTGCATTCTTTTAATCCCAGTACTTGGGAGGAAGAGGAAGGCGGATTTCATTGAGTTCCAGATCAGCCTGGCCTACAAAGTGAATTCCAGGACAGCCAGAGCTGCTATGTGAGAAACTCTGTCTTAAGCCTCATTCCCCTGCCCCCAATTCAGTAAGTAGCTGAGGATGACCTTGAGTTTCTGCTCTTAGTCCCTTGACCTTCCAAGTGCTGGAATTATAGGCATGAATATTTTACAATTTCTATATGTCACATATCAAATGCCCCCACTTCATCTATTCTTTTAACACTGGTCTGGTTCTTTTTTTGTTTGTTTGTTATTGTTTTTTTTTTGTTTGGTTTTGGTTTTTCGAGACGGGTTTCTCTGTAGCTTTGGAGCCTGTCCTAGAGTTAGCTCTTGTAGACCAGGCTGGCCTCGAACTCACAGAGATCCACCTGCCTCTGCCTCCTGAGTGCTGGGATTAAAGGCGTGGGCCACCAGCGCCAGGTTCTGAGTTGTTTTTTATTAGCTGAAACATTTTAGTCTGTTTAGAAAAGTGAACAGTTGGAATTTTTTCCCACAGAAAAGAAACAATTGATAATTTCTAGCCAATATTTAAATATTGTTACAGATCAGAATCCAGCAGTTGTTGACCAAACATGTTATAGAAATCAAGTTTTATATCAAACTTTTTAAAAGTTTGAGGGAATAGATAATTACATCACAAGATAAAGCTAGGAGTGGTGTTCTATTGTTTCTGCAAATTTTGTGTCTTTTAGCCTTAGATTAAAAAAAAACCTACTTAACAACAGTTGCTATGGTGGGTGAGCGCCTTTTAATTATAATGATGTTTTCTTACATGAGAAAAATACTGTTATCTGAAAATTTTAGGATTGAGTATATGGTTAGAGGATTTTTTTTTTCATAATTTGTATATGTCAGATCTCAAATACCTTTTGTCTGTTCTTTTAACCCTGAGTCTTGTGAATTTTTCTGAGTGGTTTTTATTAACTGAAACATTTTAGTCTTAGAAAGGTGAGCACTTGGAATTTTTTTAGTTATGATTAATGCTCTAATGGGCATTTCTCAATTTAGCTATCTTACTAATGCACTATGAATTTTAAGAAAATCATCCTATTAAAAATGAATGGACAGGGCTGGAGAGATGGCTCTACAGTTAAGAAAAGTGGCTGTTCTTCTAAGAGGGCCTGAGTTCAGTTCCTAGCACCCACATGTTGGCTCACAGTCGTCTGTAACTCCAGCTCCAAGTCATCTGATGCCTTCTTCTGGCCTCTATGAACAGAAGATAAGAAGCTATGATGGTGTATGCCTTTGAGATAGAGGCAATCTGCGTGTGTGTGTGTGTGTGTGTGTGTGTATATATATATAAAATACAGTATATATTTGCATACTGTATACCTGCAATTCCATAGTGTGTCCTGTCGCAAGAAAAGATACTCCCTCTGAAATTGAGAGGGGGTAATTTTAGAAAATTGTGTCATTTTTGTATTAAAAAGTATAAAGTGGCAGGAGATTTCTCGGGCACACCCAACGAAATTCAGCAGCCCCTGAGTGCTTGCTATACTTCTGGCAGATACTATACCAAGGACCCCCAGATACCATTGCTCTCAACTTCACAAGTGGCTGGCATTTTATCATAATAAATACACTGTTTCTTAGCTTAGTAGCTTTTTGTGGTACCCTGAAGATCTTACTCTGTGCCCCCGGGGTAATTTCTAAGACAGCTGTAGGAACTGGATGGGAGAGAATGGAATTTAGAATTCGTTGAAGTTGTTAGGGGGTAGGAGGACTAGGAGGCTAGTAGGAAGAACTCTGCTCTTGGAAAGTTGAGGATCAAACCTCACAATCTCTCAAGCCTTGTTTTTTGTTTGTTTGTTTGTGTTGTTTCAACCTCTACAGCTGGAGTAATAGCTACGTGAGATGACTTAACTGTTCTTTAGTTTCTTCATCTGTAAAATGGGGTTAGTACTTTACACCTCAGAATATTCTGAATTGTGAAGATTATTAATGAAATCACCAGCTAATAATATATCATGTCAATGCTGGTGTTGCTATTTTTTTATTCTTGATTTTGATTTTCTGATGCCAAACGTTCTTACTTTCTAAAGAGACTCTTGACTTGTACATCTTGGTTTTGGTGTGGCCTGCTGGGTGAGTGAGACACTGAGTTGTTGCTTAGGTGTGGATCAGTATATAAGTCACACCCAGTGTAGTTTGCCTCGGTTACCCAGAGACAGTGTGTGTTGTATAGTTTTGACAGATCTAAGTGTCTTCCTCCCTCTTTTTTTTCTTTTTTCTATTCCCCAAGATCTAGGATTCTCTTACTTGTTTGAATTTATCTTCTTGTTTCAGACTCAGGAAAAGGTGAGGTCTAGGTTT
Source organism: Alexandromys fortis (assembly GCF_014885135.2). NCBI lineage: Eukaryota > Metazoa > Chordata > Mammalia > Rodentia > Cricetidae > Alexandromys > Alexandromys fortis. The sequence goes on along the minus strand of NW_026067952.1, from coordinate 14,766,752 downwards.
CTTCATCTGTAGATACATGGCCTTTAATTAGAGGTATTTTCTTTTTTAAAATATTTTAATTGTGTGTATTTGTATTAATCTGTATGGGAATGTGTGCAGGTGAGTGTAGTGTCCTAAGAGGGCAGCAGATCCCTTAGAGTTGAGTCATGAGTCACAGGCAGTCATGAGCCACCTGAAATAAGTATCAGGAACTGAATTCCTGTAAGAGCAGTATGTACTCAAACTCTGAGCCACCTTCTCCAGCACCCAGAAGTGGTATTTTTGGTGATACCGTAATCATAGACCAGGGATTACTTGCCGATACTGTATTAGAAATGTGCCTATAGCATCTTTCTGTACAGCAGTCTCTTGTTTCTGTGAATTTGTTTTTTTGGTTTTGAGACAGGATTTCCTGAACTATGTAAACCAGGCTGGCCTCAAACTCCAGAGATTTCATTAAAGCTGTGTCCCACCACTGCCCAACATATGAATTTGTTTTTATTTTGTATGTTGTGTTTTTTTGTTTGTATTTTATAGCTCTGGATGGCCTCAAACTCAGAGACTGACCTGCCTCTGCTTCTTGAGTGCTGGGATCAAAGGCATGTGCTACCACATCTGGTTTGTTTTTATTTTGAGTGGACTGTCTCCATATAGTTCTGGCTGGCCTAGGATTGTACACATATATCACCAGGCCCTGGCTGCTTCTTTTTAAAGTTTTTATATATATGTAATTTTTTTTGTTTTCTTTCTTTTTTTTTTCTTTTTGGTTTCTGTGTGGTTAGTTTTTTTTTTTTTTTTCCGAGACAGGGTTCTCTTTTTTGGAGTCTGTCTTGGAACTGACTCTTGTAGATCAGGCTGGCCTCGAACTCCGAGATATATATCCACCTGCCTGTGCCTCGAGTGCTAGGATTAAAGGCATGTGCCACCACCACCCAGCTTTATATATATAGTTAGATAAGTGTTTTATCACACACACACACACTTGACCCATTTTTGTTGACTTTTACTTTTGTGTATGAATGCCTACTGTGCCATGTGTATAACTGGAAGTTAGAGAACAACATTTAGGAGTAGTTTCTCTTCTACACAATACCTAGGGATTGAGTTCAGGTTGTTAGGCTACAGGTGCCTTAACCTACTGAGCCATGCACTGTGTAGACCAAACTGGCATAGAACTTTAAGTGCTCTTTCTGTCTCTGCCTCTTGAGTGTTGACATTAGAGCATGTCTGGCTTTGCTTTGGTTTTGGGTGTGTGTGTGTAGATTTTGTTCTTTTGAGGGTAGGGCAGCATGCTGGAGAGTAAACCTTGGGGTCTTGCCCATGCTAGGTAAGCACTTTACCACTGAGTTGTACCTCTGTCTTTGCTGGGCTTTTTTTTTTTTTTTTTTTTTTTTTTTTTTTTTTTTTTTTTTTTGTCTGTTCTTTGT
>NW_026067952.1:14758097-14763855 GCF_014885135.2 Alexandromys fortis | reverse complement strand
TTATTTCTGTTCGTCTGTCTTTCTGACAAGTTTTCCTCCCAAAATGTTGAGCTTCACACTTTGAATGTACTGAAGAATTTTCAGATATCATTCTTAAGGACTTAACTATCCACCAGCAGCTACCTATGTTCTCCTGTAGTTAACATGTAGTTGTGCTCCTGGTTTTTGTTTTAATTTTTTTTTAATTTATTAAATATTTCTGTCTCTTCCCCACCTTCGCCTCCCCTTTCCCTCCCCCTTCCCCAATCAAGTCCCCCTCCCTCGTCAGCCCAAAGAGCTTTGTTTTAATTTTTTTTTTTACAGCCATCTTATATCCCAGTTTCTTAAAACATGTCCTAAGGTGACCTTCATACATCTTTAAAAGCAAAGACTTTGTTTTAAAGGCCCCTCGGACAGTCACTCCACCAGGTATCCCTGGTTGGTCTAAAACTCACTATTAGACCTGACTGGCCTTGTACTCCCAGAGATCTGGTTTACCTAAAGAGCACCAGACCAGCCAGGGCTACATAGTAAGACCCTGTCTTTTTGTTTGTTTTTAATTTTAGTCATTTTCTTCCTTCCTTATTTGTTGTGCATTGTTGTTTTGCCTGTGTAAGGGTATCAGGTCTCCCGGAACTGGAGTTACAGATGGTTGTGAGCTGCCCTGTGGATGTTGGAAATTGAACCTGGGTCCTCTGGAAGAAATAGTCAGTGCTCTTAACCACTGGGCTATCTCTCCAGCCCTGTTTTTTTTTTTTTTTTTTAAAGGTCTTTTTGCAGAATTTAAGGACCTGGTATTGAATTTAGTAAAAAGAACCTGTTTAGGTCCTGAATCCTAAATAGACTTGGGTTCAATTCTATTTTTTATTTAGTACTCCTGTAATGGGGGGAAGGGGTAACAGGCTATTTACCTCTGAACCTGGGAGTTTGCATCTCATGCCACACCTATTTTAAGAGACATCCAAATGGTAGCAGGATTTATTACAGATGTAAATGTTGAGTTCCACTTTAGATGGTTTTAGGTCTCAAAGTTTCTGGGAATGTTTGAGCCTGGGTCCACCTGGAAAGGCAGCCAGTACTCTTAACTACTGAGCCATCTCATCAGCCCAGTGATTTTTTTTTTTTTTTAGGAAGGTATGGCGCTTATCAGACTAGTCCTTATGCAAGAGCTATATCCACAGCTATTATAAATATTATATTTCAAAACCAGACCCTTAGTATGGCCAAATATATTTACTGTTTTGAACAGGAAGTTTTCTTAGTTGGTTGTGGCTCACACCTTTAACCCAGACAGAAGGCAGGTGGATCTCTGATTTCAAGGCCAGCCTGGTCTAAGGAGGCCTTTCAGGACAGGCTCCAAAGCTACACAGAGAAACCATGTCTCCAAGAGAAAGAAAGAGACAGAAGAAAGAAACTTTGGAATTTGAAGGTCAAAGAAAATATGGGAACTGTCAAAATTCTAGTTGTTAGTCTTATTAATCCATTTTGTTATTGGTGGTTTTGTTGCTTTTGAGATGGGATTACTCTGTAGCCCTGGCTGTCTTGGAATTTACTCTGTGTACAGGCTGACCTTGAACTCTGAGATCCACCTGCCTCTTGTTTTTGAAGTGCTGGGATTAAAGGGGTGCACCACTATCCAGTAATTTTATTAAGCTCTATTTTTTCCTTAATTTAATTCACCAGTATCATTTTTTTTAATTATATTTTTCTATTGTGAGGAGGGGGGGCACCTGGTGGTTCTCTTCTTCCATCATGTAGATTTTGGAAGTCAGACCCAGGTTATCAAGACTTGATGCTAAGTTTATTCACAAAGCCATCGTTAGAGCCCTATTTGTCTTTTGTGTATGTATGTGTTTGCACTGTATGGGCACACTTCTTTGCAGGTGCATGTGATTGTGTGTGGGGCCTGACAATACTAAGCATAAGCAGCACCTTTCAGATGTAGTACTATAGATAAGAAATTCTGGTTTCAGGTGGTGGTAGTTGTGTACACCTTTAATCCCAGTACTCAGGAGGCAAAGGCAGGTGGAACTCTTGAGTTCGAGGCCAGCCAGAGGTACACAGTGAAACCCTAGCCTCATAAAGGACAACAAAACAAAAAACCAAAAGAAACAAATTGTGGTTTAAACTACGGATGGTGGCATGTACTTGTAATTACAGAACTTAAGGAGTTGAAGCTGGACTGTAAGAAGTTCCGGGACAGCCTGGGGCTACCTACATAAGGCAAGCTGGAGCTACAGTGCAAGACCCTGTCAAAGAAGTGGGGGGTTTCATGGAGATGTCTCAAGCAAGGGAGCTTAAGTTCTGCTGCCCAGAATCAGATAAATGCCAGGCAGGAGTGACTGTCCACCTGTAATTCTAGCATTGGAAGGCAGAGCCAGGAAATTCCCCTGAGCAAGCTGGCTAGTGAAACTAGGTTTTGGGTAGAGACCTGACCTCCAAGAGTAAGGTGAAAGAACCTTGGAGGAAGACTTCTGACATCAACCTTAGGCCTAAAGTTATTTATGTAAGGTGCAGTGTGGTAGCTAGAGTAGTAGTCCTGTTCATTTAGTACAATGCCAGTATTTTCTCTGTGTCTTGAGTTTTTAAAATTTCAGTAATTGAGTCTCTTAACAGGAAAGATTCAGTAATTTCTTAAAGTTGGATACTTGTTCTTTAAAAAAAATGAGGAAAAAATAAAGTTAGTTTCTATTAAACTATCGTTGGCCACCTGTCTAGTTCTGAATGCTACTGTATCTTTTCTGAAGATATTTTGTAGATCATCCATCCAACTTGGATATCCTGTTGGAATATAGCTTAATGCCTATGTTATATTGTCTCCCTCGGTTCTTGAAAGAATAAGTTAAGTTGTGCTAAAATTATCAAATTGGACTGGAATTTAGGCTCATCAGTTGAGCATATACTGCCCTCCAGAGGATGCAGGTTTGATTGCTGGTACTGTCCTGGCAGCTTGTACTCTAGTTCCAGGGGACCTGACCCTTCTGGCTTCTTCCAACACCAGTTATGTGTATGGTGCACATACATGTAGGGAAACATTCATACATAGAATAAAAACAAATCTTTAAGAAAGTAATAAAGGGCTTGGGTGGTGGTTGTTCACTCCTTTAATTCCAGCACTCTGGAGGTAGGAGGCAGGCAGATCTCTCTGAGTTTGAGGCCAACTGGTCTACAAAGTGAGTTCGAGGACAGCTAGGACTGTTAAACAGAGAAACCCTGTCTCAAATTAATAGAGGGACCAAGTATGTTAGTATATACATTTAATTCCAGCACACAGTCAGACAGGAAGATCCCTGTGAGTTCAAGGCCATCCTAGTCTACACAGCAAGCTCCAGGATTATAATACAGAGATAGTCTCAAAATCATCATCATCATAAAGGGACTAGAGAGTTGGCTTAGCAGTTAAGAGCACTTATTCTTCCAGAAGACCCAGGTTTGATTCCCAGCACCCACAATGGTGTCTCACAGCCATCTGTAACTTCAGGGGCTCCAGTGTTCTCTTCTGACCTTTGAGGGCACTATGCACACACATGCAGGCAAAACACTCATATACATAAAATTTTTTAAAGCTAATTTAAAAAATCAAATTAACTCTTTAAATTTGAGGCAGGTCCTCATGGAACTTGTATTGGCCTCAAAGTCACTATGTAGCCAATGATGGGTTTTTAAGTTTTATTTATAGCCAGGTGTAGTAACCCACACCTTTATTCCCAGTACTTGTGGACTAGAGATAGATGAATCTCTGAGTTTGAGGCCAGCCTCATCTATACAGTGAGTTCCAGGATGGCCAGGAAGTGACCCTGTCTCAAAAAGAAAACAAAAATAGAATTATTTTTATTTTATGCTTGTGTTGTTTGCATGTATGTATGTGCACCATGTGCATGTGGTGCCTGTGGAGGCCAGAAGAGGTGTTCAGATTCCCCCAGAACTGGAGGTCCACATGGTTGTGAGCACGTTAGATGGGTACTGGAAACCAAACCTGCGTCCTCTCTTAAGAATTTTTGTTTTGTTTTAATTTCTTTGGGTGTTTTGTCTGCATATATGTCTCTTCTCTGTACCACATACATACAGTGCCCCTGAGGTCAAAAGAGGACTTTGGAGTCCCTGAAACTGGAGCTACAGGTGGTTGGAAGTTGTCATGTGAATGCTGGGAATGGAACTTTTCAACCACCAAGCTATCATCTCTACAGCCCCTGAACTCGAGCTTCCAATTGTCCTGCTTCTACCGCTCAGATAATGGGATTATAGGTGTAGGTAGGTGCCAGTAAACCTGACTTTGTGTGTTGCTGGTGCTGCTGAGTTTCGAATTTCCATCCCTGTGTGGAATCATTGAGACACATAGCAAGACATTCATTCCCTCCCTCCCTCCCTCCCTCCCTATCTCTCTCTTTCTCTTCTTTCTCTCTCTTGACCTTGCTTGTCAGGTCTCCAGAGGCTACCTTAAAATAAGTTGAGATATGATAAAACCTCCAGTGCAGCTTTATTTCTTCCCCCGATCTTCATATTCAGTCTCAGTTTCAGTGCCTTCAGAGTCTAGATTCTTACAGAGGGGATCACCTACTGGACTCCCTATCTTACAAGATAGGACTCTTAATCTTCAGGGACTGACAGTGGCTTTTCAGACTTGCTTATTTCCCTGGGTCCTATTTTCTTTCCACTTTTGATATTTTCTTTCCACTTTTTAATTATTCTTTTCTGACTCAGAAGACCAACAAGGAAGAACAGAATGTGCCTAGTATATTCAAAGCCCTTGGGTTTAACTCCTAAGACCACCCCTAATGCCACTCTTTTCTTTCTTTTTTTTAGGGGAGAGATTGCTTTTCGAGACATTTTCTCTGTGTAGCTCTCTGGCTGTCACCCCTAATGCCACTTTTTTTCTTTCTCTTTTTGGGGGAGAGATTGCTTTTCGAGACATTTTCTCTGTGTAGCTCTGGCTGTCATGGAACTACCTCTATAGACCAGGGTAACCTTAGACTTATCAGTGATCTGCCTGCCTCTGCTTCCAAGCGCTCCACCACACCATGCCAGTGCTGCTTTAAGAAAAGGCAAGTTTGTTTGACTAAGATTGGGTTTGTTAGCCAGCGGTAGTAGCGCTTTTAATCTCAGCACTTGGGAGGCAGAGGCAGGCGGATCTCTGTGTGTTCGAGGCCAGCCTGGTCTACATGAGCTAGTTCCAGGACAGGCTCCAAAGCTACAGAGAAACCCTGTCTCGAAAAACGAAAAAAAAAAAAAAAAGATTGGGTTTGTTTCTTTTTCTTGTTTTGTGGTACCAGGAACTGAATTTAAGGTTTTGCAGATGCTGTGTAAACTTTTTACTAAACTATTATCCCAGCCCTTGTTTGACTGAATTTTGATTTTCTAATTTTCAAGACAAGCAAGTGCAATTGGACTTTCCCTGAATTTTCCACAGATGTGACTGGTTCTCTACAGCAGTGCTTAGTTAGGTACTTTCCTAACTTTTAGGTTGCTTTTTCTTCGTATGTAGTCCTGCCTGAGGAGTTAATACAGTCTGACCACATTACTCAGACTTTTGTGTGTTTGTTTGTTTGTTCAGTTTTCGAGACGTGGTTTCTCTGTGCATCCCTGGCTGTCCAGGAACTCACTCTGTAGACCAGATTAGCTTCAAACTTGGAGATCTGCCTGCTTCTGTCTCTCAAGTGCCAGGATCAAATGTTGTTTGTTGGATTCTACCATGTGGGTCCTGAGGGGTGAACTCAGGTCCCTAGGCTCTGTGACTGTCTCACTCTCGTGCCCCCCCCCCCCCCCCCCCCCCGCGCTCCCT
>NW_026067952.1:14684246-14757653 GCF_014885135.2 Alexandromys fortis | reverse complement strand
AAAAAAAAAAAAAAAAAAAAAAAAAGAAAGAAAGAAAAAATCCTAACATTGCATATGGATTACAGGCTACTTTGTAGAATTTGATTCAGATTAGCTGGGATATTAAGCATAGCATTATATTTGAGATCGTTATTATTAGTCAAATGGTTTTCCCCAAAAATACTTTGAAAAAAGTAATTTGTTGTTTTCACTTTTTTCCCCCAACAGTTGGAAGAAAATAGGTCTGAAACAAGGTCTTACCTACATCTGCCTCTGAACACAGTGACTGCCAGATCTTCAAACATCAAGTTCAGCTTTGTCTGCCAACCTGTCTGACATGTCGGGACCCGTGCCAAGCAGGGCCAGAGTTTACACAGATGTTAACACGCACAGACCTCGAGAATACTGGGATTATGAGTCACATGTGGTGGAATGGGGGTAATTATTTCCATTTACTTCAATGCCCTCACCCACAGTGCTGTATCTTGTAGATTCATGTTAGTAAGCCTTCCCTCCAAAGCACAAGGACAAAACCGAGCTTGCTTTCTGACATAAGTTTATTACACAGTAGTTTGGTGATTTGGCAAACTTAGTTTCTGGGTTTGTAGTCTAGAAGTCATTGTGATTACTTCTGGTTTATATATTTTGTGGATTATGGTACTAACAAAGACTTAGCTCTCAGCTTGCCTTCAAGCTTTAGCTACTATTCTGGAACCTTGGGAAGCAGAGGCAGGTAGAATTCAAAGTTAGGACTTGCCTGGGCTTCTGAGTTAAAAGCTAGCATTGAAGATACTAGAGAGGTTTTTAAGTCCTTGAGAGACTTTAAAATCACCAAGCTTAATTACGTAAGGTCTTTTGGGGGGTCAGAGTTCTGTCCCATGGTGATAGTAAAGGATGAAACAGTTCTCTAGAAATAGAAACTTCTTTTAGATGAGAAGCAGGATTTACCCTTTATTTATCCTTTCCATGATCTTAGTTATGTGCATCATGGAATGCAGCCCATTTATCCTCCAGAGCTGTAGCTTACTTCAACAACCCTGTTTACTCTCAAAGTTACCCAGGAGAGGCTCATTTGAACATTTACATTTCCTGTCTGAACATGGAGAGTTTTGTCACTTTTGTGATAAAAGCATTTTGATAGATTAAGTACAAAATAAAGCAATTTGAAAACTCATAGAGTATAACTCAGCTAAATTTGAGAAGCTGAGACCAGGTGACCTTGAATTGGAGGTCCAGGGCTATGCAGTAATACCTTGGTTTTTTGTTTTTGTTTTTTAAGTTAACTTCCATATATGATATTTTATATCTGATTCCATATGACTTTGTGTAGTCTGTAAGTGGTTAAAACTATCTCCCTAAACTGTCATAGGGTATGGTTTTCATTCTGGTTTGCTGTGATATTTAACAGCAAGCAATTTTCCACATATAAGGAGACACTCTTGGCTTAGAGATGGTGTTAAGAACCATGGTACAAACCGATAAGTGTTATTACTATTGATAATCTTAACAATTCTGTAATGTCATGGACTTTGAACTCAAGATATTACCTTTTTTTACTGCTTCAAAATCAAATGCTCTTCCATAGCTCTGCTGAAATGATACTACAGAGCCCTTTTGAGTATTTACATGGTGCTGTTTGCTTGCTGTGTTAGTTCATATGCCCTTGTGTAAGAGAACTCAATGAGTAGAAAGAGATCTGATAGTATTAACTAACATTGTCCATTGTTCTTAGTTCTTTATGTCTCCTTTCATTCTCCTTTTTAACTGAGAATATGAATGGCTGATAATACTGTATTATAGGAATAAGTAGAATTAGCTCCCCATCCCCTGTTACTTAACCATTAAACCTAGGGCCTTGTGCATTGTAGCAGGTACTCAACTGCTAGGTTATAGCTCTAGTCTTTTTTTTTCTTTTCTTTTTTTCATGACACAGGGACTTGTGTAGCTCAGAATGGCCTCAAATATGCTGTCTAACCAGGATGACATTGAACTTCTAATCTTTCTGCCTCTACTTCTCCGGAACTGAGGTTCAGTGTGCACTAGCATACCTTGGGTTATATGCATCAGGGATTCATGCATGATAGAATGTTAACTTTTTGATTTATTTTGGGGGGGGGGGGTTAAAAATTATTGTACTTGCTTAGTGGTGGTGGCTCACGCCTTTATTCCCAGCACAGGAGAGGCAGAGGCAGATGGATCTCTGTAAATTTGAGGTCAGCCTGGTGCTTGCTTGGTCTACAAAGCCAGTTCCAGGACAGCCAGAGCTATTACACAGAGAAACCCTGTCTCGAAAAAAAAAAATTATTGAAATTATTTAGCTTATTTAGTTGATGGGGAATTTGTATGTGCTACATGTGCCAAAGAACAATTAGGGAGTTTTGACCAGAGATTGAACTCGAGCCTTCTAGCAAGGGCCTTTACCATCTAAGCCAGCTTGCCAGCCCAAATTTATTTGTTTTAAAGTTTACTTAATTGATACGTATAAATGTTTTGTGTGGTACCCTCAGAAATCAGGAGAGGAGATTAGATCCCCTGGATTATAGATGGTCAGGAGCCACCATGTGGGTGCTGGGACTGAAGCTAGGTCCTGTGTAAGAACAAGTGCACTAATTCGTCTCTCCAGATCCTTTTTTATTTTTATTTTTTTGGTATTTTTTAGAAAGATTCTTATGTACTAAGGATGAGCTTGTACTGATCCTCCTGCCTTTACCTCCCAAATGTTGGGATTTGATATTATGTTGATGGTATGTGCCATCAACCCCACTTCATTTTTTCTTTTGAGATAGTTTCTCTAAGTTAAACAGGCTAGCTTGAATTCACTCTGTAGCCCCAGGCAGGCCCTAAATTTGACAAATAGCTAGGAATGGGTATGCACTACCTGGTAGAATTGTGCCTACTGGTTTGTTGTTGTTTGCTTGATTGTTTTTCTGGTAGACTTTTTTTGTAGCCCAGGCTAGCCTCAAACTTGCCATTTCCCTTCCTGAGCCTCTTAAGTCCTGGGATAATATTTGTACACCCCTGTAACCAACCGGGCCTCCTGAAGGAACTATATTTGTTATTGGTTAGAGCAAGGGCCTAACCAACAGGGGACAAGGGAAAGTATTAACATATGCCTTATTCTTTACTGTGCCTATGATATCTGATGTCCTTATTAGTTAACAAAATGTGGATAAATGCAGGACCTTTGTGGTTTATTATATCTGGTGTGGTTGAAAGCTTTATTAAATATCAGATCTTGTCCTGAAGGATAGGTGAGAGATCAAACAAATATCTACATACAAATATATATATTTGGAATCCACTTGTGAACAAATAGGCTTAATAATAAAGGGCTGCTTCTAAGTGTAACTGAACTATGATAGTCTTGGATCATTTGTTGCATTCAATACCAATATCGAACCAAGTAGTATGAAGCAAGAATATATACAGATCAGTTACTGAAGGGGAAGTAGCCTGATGTTGAGAACAAACAGCTATATACTTAAATCCTAATGCAAGCTAACCATGTGTAGTGTGCCATTGGATCATGAATAGTTGGAAATTTGAAAGAATATTTGAAAAAGCTTAATTATTCTTTTTCTTTTTAATGCTTATTGAGACAGAATCTCATGCAGCCCAGACTAGCTTTGAACTATGTAGCTGAGGATGACTTTGAACTTTGATCCTCCTGTCTTCACCTTCTGAATGCTAAGAATATAAGTGTGTACCATGTCTGATTTACATGGTACTGGAGATTGAACCCAGGGCCATGTATATGCTAGTTCAGCACTCTACCAATTGAGCCATAGCCCCAAATTTTTCTGTTTTTTGTTTGATACACACATAGTTTTAACTGGCCCAGATTTTTTTTTAATATAACATTTGAAATATCTCTTATTAACTTCTGCTGGTAATGGAGGTGTCTGTCTTTTTTTTTTTCTTTTTCTCTCAATGATTGTGTGTTGCTTCCCTTCCTTTCTGTAAATAGCTCAGGATAACCTTGAATGCAGATCTTCCCCTGTTCACCTACCAAGTGCTGGAATTACAAGCATGCACTACCATGTCTGGCAAAAACAGAGTTTTGCAAGTTGAAAATTTGATATTTTGAAATCATTGTCACTTTGTTTTCATCTACAGAAATCAAGATGACTACCAGCTTGTTCGAAAATTAGGCAGGGGCAAATACAGTGAAGTGTTTGAAGCCATCAACATCACAAATAATGAAAAAGTTGTTGTTAAAATTCTCAAGGTGAGTACAAGAAGAGAAATAATGTCAGAGTTGAAATGTAGAATCTATGCATATAGATGTCTCTCTCTTTTTGGGGGGTGGGGTTGTCGAGACAGGGTTTCTCTGTAGCTTTGGGGCCTGTCCTGGAACTCTGTGTACTGGACTGGCCTTGAACTCATAGAGATCCGCCTGTCTTTGCCTCCTGAGTGCTGGGATTAAAGGTGTGTACCGCTGCCACCCTCTGGCTCACGTAGAGGGTTTTTTTTGAGACGGGGTTTTTTTCTGTGTAGTCCTGGCTGTCCTGGAGCTAGCTCTTATAGACCAAGCTGGCCTCCGACTCACAGAGATCCATCTGCCTCTGCCTCCTGAGTGCTGGGATTAAAGGCGTGGGCCACCAGCACCTGGCTTACATAGATGTCTTTTTAATATATCTCACTTGAAAGTATATTTTCTAGTAACTTAGCCTCCCTTTTATATCCTCTGAAGTCAACAAAACTCCCAATACTAGCTTGCCAGATTAGATTTAAAGCAAGAGAAAAGATGGGTAGAGTGTGGCTGAAGAGACTCCTCTTTCTCAGGTCTTACCTAATGTCCATTTTCATGCTTTTAGTTCGTTGTTGCTTTTGTTTTCAATAAATAAATCATTACTTCTGCTTTGTAAGAATAGTAATAAGAAGGCAGGCAGGTACACTTAATGTAGTATTACCACATACACTTCAGCCATGTGAGTGTTAGGAACTAACACAAGCCTGGAAACACACACTTCATCAGAAACAGTAACTATCGGGGCATGTAAGCACGGTGGTAGAATGCTTGCCAAAAGTGCATCAGGCCTTGGATTTGATTCCTAATGCTATAAAAAAGGAGAAACAAACAGAACAACAGCTAGGCCCATTACTAAGTAAAGTGTTTGTCATGCAAGTCAGAGGGTCTGCATCAGAGTTCAGATCCCTAGTAACTACCTAAAAAGCCAGACATGGCAGTAATTTCCAGGAATTTATAGACTTGAGTTTGTCTGGAACTTGCTGGCCAGGCAGGCTAATCACTCAGTAAGCTTCAGATTTAATGAAAGAAGACGAGAAGATCCTGTCTCAGAATATAAGGTGGAGGACTAACAAGATGGTACAACAGGTAAATGTGCTTGCTGACAAAACTGACAACCTCAGTTCAGTCTCTGTAACCTACATGGTTCATCTCCCTACCTTGTGCTTTGATTTCCATGCACATGCTGTGGGACTTACTTAAAAGTCAATAAATGTTAATATAACATTGTAGCAAATCAGGAGATGCCCAGTATTGACACACATTTATACATACATGAGTCCATACACACCCTTCCCAACAATAGAAAAGGAGGTAGTTGTTTCTTAGCTGCAGCTGACTGGTGTTCATGTAACAGTGTAAGTCTGGTGTTTCTTGATGATTTCTTTGGCAAAGAGAATTTAGAAAACAATATTTACATAATCTGATATTTTAAATGTTGACTCTAGAAGACTGGAGAGATGACTCAGTGGTTAAGAGCACTGACTGCTCTTCAGAGAACCCGAGTTTGATTCCTAGTCTCCATAGCAGCTCATACCCTGCTTTAACTCCAGTCCTAGAGGATCTGATATGCTCTTCTGGCCTCTGAGGATATCACGCACACATGTGGTACATACACAAGCATGCAGACAAAATACTCATCCATGCACATAAAATTTTAAAAATATATAAATTTTGCTCAAGGTTTTTTGAAATATTTCATGAGTCAGATTTAGCCAGTGGGCTGTCAATATGCAACTTCTATTATTAGTGCAGTGCTACTGTGCTGCATTATATTGGAGGCTCAGTTCCTTGTCACTGAGGTGTCTTGCTACTGAGGAGCAGAGGTTCCCAAACACTTTTCATTTGTAGCATTTTTCTTGTCTTACATCACAGGTTTTTGTTTGTTTGGTTTTGTTTTGTTTTTGAGACAGGGTTTCTTTGTGTAACAGTCCTGACTGTTCTGGAACTCAACTTTGTAGACCAGGTTGTCCTTGAACTCATTGATATCCACTTGCCTCTGCCTCCTAAATACTGGGATTAAAGGCGTGCACTGTCTCACTTAGTGCACAAACACCTACAAACACAAAAAACTATTAGTTCTAGCTATTAGCCTTTTTTTTTTTTTTTAAAGAAATTGCATTCCTTTAAAGTACATCTGGAAGGAAAGCAGGAATATTGGTATGAACTTGAAGCCACTTTGGTTATAGGAAGAAATAAAAAAGACCCCGTCTTTTTTTTAATGCATTAAAAGCTTTATTTTAACATTATTTACTTATTTTGTGAGTGTTTGGAGATTAGAAGACAACTTGCAAGAGTTGATTCTCTCCTTTCATCACATGGACTTGGGAAGAATCTCAGAGAGTCAGCACAGCACAGTGTTGGTGGCAAAGTGCCACTATAGGCCGAGCCTTCTCTCTAAACCACTAAAAGTTTTTTTTTTTTTTTACAGGATCTACTATGTTGCCATTTTAAATGATGGCTCACAAGGTTTTAAAGTGTAACATACTGCTATTAAATAGAGACCAAATGATGATTCTGTGGCTATCTGGTCTTTGGAGTGGGAATTTTTATACCTGCAGAGTGCCCAACAGTGCTGGGCACATTTCCTTTCTTCAGGAAGCTCAGATAGAAGCTGTTCTGTATTAACTGTGAGATGTACTGAGAAGTACTTTTGTATGTATATGCTAATACACTTTTACCATTTCAGCCAGTAAAAAAGAAGAAAATTAAGCGTGAAATAAAGATTTTGGAGAATTTGAGAGGTGGTCCCAACATCATCACACTTGCAGACATTGTAAAAGACCCTGTGGTGAGTATAGTCATTGTTAACTAGGCTTGCCAGGGCTCAGGGGGTATTAGGCCCAAAATACAACTTACTTTGTTCTGTTTTTACTACCCTACCATTAAATATTGCTTAGCTAGGCGATGGTGGTGCACGCCTTTAATCCCAGCACTCGGGAGGCAGAGGCAGGCGGATCTCTGAGTTCGAGACCAGCCTGGTCTACATAGCTAGTTCCAGGACAGGCTCCAAAACCACAGAGAAACCCTGTCTTGAAAAACTTAGAGAAGCTAAATAAGAAGGAGAACCCAAAGAAAATCATATAGGCTTCCTCCTGAATATTAACCTTCATCAGGCGATGAAAGGAGACAGAGACCCACAATGGAGCACCGGACTGAAATCTCAAGGTTCAAATCAGAAGCAGAAGGAGAGAGAGCACAAGCAAGGAACTCAGGATCTCGAGGGGTGCACCCATACACTGAGACAAGGGGGATGTTCTATCGGGAACTCACCAAGGCCAGCTAGCCTGGGTCTGAAAAAGCCTGGGTTAAAACCGGTCTCGCTGAACATAGTGGACAATGAGGACTACTGAGACCTCAAGAACAATGGCAATGGGTTTTTGATCCTACTGTACCTATTGGTTTCGTGGGAGCCTAGGCAGTTTCGTGGATGCTAACCTTTCTAGACCTGGATGGAGGTGGGTGGTCCTTGGACTTCCCACAGGGCAGGGAACCCTGATTGCTCTTTGGGCTGACGAGGGAGGGGGACTTGATTGGGGAGGGGGGGGGAAAGGGGAGGCAGCGGTGGGGAAGAGACAGAAATCTTTAATAAATAAATAAATAAATAAAAAACAAAACAGAAATAGTGCTTTACTCCAGTTTCTCTGTATTTGATCAGGATGCTTATAAAGAATATTTGTTGAATAAAAAATAAATGTTCTTTATTTAAACAAAAAAAAAAACAAAAAAAAAGTTCTAAATCAATTACACATTTAACCAGCTTAGTGTTCCTGCTTTGAAAAAAGAGAATTAAAACATGTGCACATATATGTACCCAGAAAATCTGTTATTCTAAGAGATTGATATCCTTAAGAAACCAAATGTGTTGAAATCCAGTCTGCAAACCTAGGCCTAGGGCCAATGGGCAGTAGGAATATTATTGGGTCCTCTAGAGCCTTGGGAGGTTTCTTCAGAATCCTTCCAAAAATAGTCTAAGTGTGGTAACAATAAGAGTGGACAAGGTTTCTTACTGCTGTAGCAAAGGCTGCTACATTCCCCACACAAAGATCACAAGCTGTAAACTAAAGCTGCATGGACCAATACTAATGCATTTTCCTTTTTCTTCCCTTAGTCACGAACCCCTGCCTTGGTTTTTGAACATGTAAACAACACAGACTTCAAGGTATAAGCAACCATTTCCAACTATACAGAACATCTTTTGGGAACGTTGGTATAAAAAGAGCTTGTTTTTTGCTTGTTTTAAAAAGAATGTTTTGCTGCTAGATTGATTGATCGGTGCTAAAAGTAGTATCTGTTTTCCATGTCTGGATATTTTACACTTGTATCTGTTTAGTGCTCTTTGAATAACTAGTAAGTACATTTATAGCTAGCATATTTATTATTGATTTAATAGTTTCTGCTGGTAATCAGATTAGTGAAGGTGACAATATATGCTGACTTTAGGTTCAAGAGAGAATAAATTGTTTCTGTAATAGTAGGGACTACATGCATATTTCATAATATCTTAGGAATTTGGGGCTCTTATTCTTTTTCCTTATTCTTGTTCTGTTGGATGTTGAACCCAGGTCTTGAGTGTTTAAAGTGCCTGGCAGTTCAACTATCATTGTACTCCCCTAGGGTATGGATCATAAAAGATAATGAGAAAGGGTCATGTAAGATTTTGCTATAGCACAAACATGGACAAATCATATCTTTTATTCAAACAGTTCTCTGTTCTGGTATAACTGAAGAAAGTAGGCACTTTCCTCAAGTACACATTTAATAGAGTTTGACTTGACTTTGTACAAATCCAGTGTCTGAATGTTAGTATACTAAACAGAAGGTTTATTTTGTTTGGAAAAAAGAGAAAAAGGGCTGGAGGGATGGCTCGGTGGTTAAGAGCACCACCTGCTCTTCCAAAGGTCCTGAGTTCAATTCCCAGCAACCACATGGTGGCTCATAACCATCTGTAATGAGATCTGTGCCCTCTTCTGGCCTGCAGGCAGAGTACTGAGAATACTGTGTACATAATAAATAAATAAATAAAAAGAAAAAAAAGAACTATTTTAGATATTTTAGAATCAGAATAATAAACTCAAACTTCCAGAGAATTCCGCTCACCATTTAAAGGGAATTAGTTGTAAAAAATAATCTGCAGCCTTTTTAGAAACTGGAAAAGTTATATTGCAGATGTTTGTACTCTAGGGTAACCCTACACTGGAATAGTTCTGTTCTGTTGGCTCAGCAAATCTGTCTTTACATTTTCATATCCCCCTGGTGATGGTAGTACCAAGTGTGTAGGCATAAGAAGAACATTTCACTACTATAAAGATTGTCTACCAAAATGCCTTTGAAGGAAGTTAGAAGGTAAATGAAGAAAAAACCCTAGGTGGTAAAAGTATATCAGTGCATGTTGTGTCAGTCGTATATATATAGGTAGGTCCAGCATTGCATTATAGCTTCAGTGTATTTGTGTTATTCTTTACCTTTGCATGAAGAGGTGAAGACTTCAAGAGTCTCTTGAAAATGGAGAAATAGCATTTGAAAAAACAAATCTTGGGACCATGGCGAATGAGCCAGTTTTTAGTTGAAGTTACTATTAATTAGGATGAAAAAAGTGTTAGCTTAGCATTGTTTTATAGCTTAATGATTTCATTTGTCTTTAACAGCAATTGTACCAGACGTTAACAGACTATGACATTCGATTTTACATGTATGAAATTCTAAAAGTAAGTAACTGTAGGTACTAAGTATTTTTAAATTGGTCTTTGCTCCGTTGAGAAGTTTATTTGATTATAGAAAAACCAGGGGGTTAACTTTGTAATGTGTGCTAAACTCAGGGAGCTTCAGCAGTATTTGTAAACTGTTTTAGTATTAGACACTTGGGTAAAGTCTCAGTAATGAAATGGGGTGCAAAAGAACTGTAATTAGAACATGTGGGTTTTATGCGACAGGGTGGCCTTTCTTGGTGATCCTCCTGCCCTAGCTTCCCACATTCTAGGACTCGCAGTTATCACCCCACCACACCCAGCTTTACAATGCCCCCCCTTTCTCTTTTGATGCATGCTAAACAGGGATTTTACCAATTAGCTGTTTCCCTAGCCCTAGAATGCCTTAAAGAAAACTGGGAGTGGAAGTGAGTGTGAAAACAACTTTTTTTTTTTTGGTGCATTGGCTGTCGATATACTTTATTTTACTTAGGATTCAACAAATGACAGTAGTGGGATACTCATAATCCCAGTATGAGTGCTGCTGCATGTTCCGGGCCAGCCTGGGCTACAGAGTGAGACTGTCAAAAATAAACAAGATTAAAGAAAGATTCTTGAACTCAACCCTCAGAGTTATTGTTCTAAGGACTGTAAATTTCTTCCTGTAGACTGTTCATTACAGTGGACTTTGATTTCTAAAGTGAGATCACTCAATAGTTCCAAGATCAGCTTTATAAGGAGAGAACTGCTTAGTTGGCTAAAATTTCTTATGAATATAGGTTTTAATACCATGCCAGCTGTTTAAGATTTAAAAGTTTCAAAAGAAAGCTAGGCATGTTTGCACATGCTATTGATCCCAGCACTTGGGAGGCAGAGGCAGGCCGAACTCTGGTTTCGAGGCCAGTCTGTTGTATATAGTGAGTTCTAGGCCAGCCAGAGTTAAATAGTGAAACACTGTTTCCCTTCCCTCCCTCCTCCCCCCAAAATAGCATCAAAAGATTATACCTTCAGAGCCATTTGATCTTCTGTTGGCTCATGTGGAAAGCAGGACTTAAAGCTGTAGACATATTTTGCCCAGCCCCGCAAACTAGAATCACAGGTTGTCCTAGGAAGAACAAGAACTTACGTAGCTAATGGCAGTGGTTGACTAAAGGCCAGGATTGACAAACTCAAAGGTGTGTGTTGCTCTTTTTGCTTTAACTTAAGCTTATGAACTGTATTCAGATTTGAATGTTAACCTAGATCAGGAGTTGACAGATTTCTTTATAGGGCTAAAGTCTGTGTGCTGCTGTTCACCTCTGCTGTTACTGCAAGAAAATAGCCGTGGATGGTGTGTATACACAGTCATAGTTATGTGCCAATAAAACATTCGTATAAACAGGCAGGTGGGGATTCACCCCCATTCTCAGCCACTGAAGAAATTACTGTTCTTCAAACAAAGTGTTGGTAGGCGAATTTTCTTCTGAGGAGAATGTGTTTATAGAAATAATTTGGATAAGAAGTTGTACAGTTGCTGAAGACTTCAGGTCTTTCTGAACAGAAAAGATGCTGAAATGAGTAAAGAGCAGCACATCTCTATAATCCCAGCACTCAGAAGGCTGAGGGGGTGGGTTGACAGAAGTCTAAGTAGCTTGGCTACAACATAGCAAGACCCTGTCTTTCAGAGAGAGAGAGAGACAGAGAAATGGGATGAGACGACATGATTTTGTGACTTGAATATGATATTTGACTCTATGAACCAGGTTTTGAGGATTAGCTGAGAGCAACTGTTCCTGATTCCCTGATTTCTGGATTGTGAGGTTAGAAAAACTGACACGGAAGAAAAAAACAAGTTACTTAAAACACTGACTCATGTAAACAAATTTTTCTTTTTTGCAGGCATTGGATTATTGTCACAGCATGGGGATTATGCACAGAGATGTGAAACCCCATAATGTCATGATTGATCATGAGCACAGAAAGGTAATGTCATAGTTGAACTTCTTTTGTAAATACGGTGGAGAGTTAGCAGTTCATCTTCAATACTTACCCCTATTGCCTTAGTCCTTAGTACCTGTTAGATACTTGATAAAATACTTGTTCATACTCGGGCTGAGTGTGCTGGCACATGCCATTAATCCCAGCACAGAGGCAAGGGGATCTCTTGAGTCCAAGGCCAGGGTGGTCTACATAGCAAGTTTCAGGGCTATGTAGGGCTATATACTAAGACTTTGTCTTAGTATATAGAGACCTTGTCTCAAAAAATAAATATGACCAGGCATTGGTGGTACATGCTATTAATCCCAGAACTTGGGAGGCAGAAACAGGTAGATCTCTGAGTTAGAGGCCAATCTGGTCTACAGAGCAAGTTCCAGGACAGGCAAGGCTACACAGGGAAAACCTGCCCTGAACAAACAAGTAAATAAATAAATGGCCTGCTTTGAACAACTAAATAAATAAATGAGTAAATAAAACACATGCTTATGAAGTTGATAAATTATTCAGAACACGCTGCTTTGGTAGCAGAGATCAAGAAGCCTTTACAAGTGCTGTAATAGCAGCATGCTTTGTAATATTTCAGATTTGTGTGTGTGTGTGTGTGTGTGTGCGCATCAGTACGCCTGGATTTAGAAGATAGAGGTCAATGTCATATGTCTTCCTTGATCACTCTCCATTTTATTATTTCAGACAGGGTTTCTCACTGAACCTCAAACTGGAGGAATTTGCTAATCTCTCTGACCATTGTCCTCAGGAATGCCCCTGTTTTGTCAACCTCTGGGATTACACAGACACATGCTATCACACGTAGTTTATAACATAGGTCATGTGGTTAGAACTCAGGTTTTCTTATTTATACAGCCGACGGGTGCTTTATTAGCTGAACCATCTCCCCCCATTCCTCTGGACCCCCTTTTTTATTTGTGTGTGTTGAAACAGGGTCTCTCTTTGTCGCCCTGGCTGTCCTGGAACTCACTGTGTAGACCAGGCTAGCCTCAAACTCATAGCAATCCACCTGTTTGCTTCTGCCTCCTGAGTGCTGAGATTAAAAGACGTGTCACTATGTATATATATATTTTTTTCTTCTTTCTCCTTTTTTTTTTTTTTTTTTGCTTCCTTCTCTTCCTGCTTTTGTTTGTTTTTGAGACAGTTTCTCTGTGTAACCTTGGCTGTCCTGGGTCTTGCTCTGTAGACCAGGCTGGCTCCAAACTCACAGAGATCTACCTGTTTCTGCCTCCTAAATGCTGGGATGAAAAGTGTGCGTTACCACACCTGGAGTGATAGAATCTTTTTTAAGAATTCATTTTTTTGTGAAGGGAGGAGTGGGGTTGTGTATATGAGTTTGGACATGTGTATACCATGGCATATGTATTGAGCTCAGAGGAAAATTTTGGTGTCATTTTTTTTTTCCTTCTACCATGTTAAGTCCCAGGACTTGAACTGAGGTCATCAACCTTGGTAGAAAGTGCTTTTAACTTGCTGAACTGCAACCCAAAGCAGTATCTTGTTATGTATCAGAGGGTATCTTTGAACTTCTGATCCTCCTGCCTCTATCTTTTGAGTGCTGAGATTACAGTGTGTCTCCGTGCTCAGTTTATGTGACACTGGGAGCTGAACTCAACGTGTCAGTGTATGTGTGTCAACCTTGGGTTTCTTCCTCTGGATTCATACATCTCTGGTTTTTTGTTTTGTTTTGTGTTCTTTTTTGTTGTTGTTGTTTTTTTGAGATGGTGTCTCTTATTGGCACCTGGTACTCACTAATTTGGTAGCTGACTAGCCAGTGAGCTGCATGAGTCTCCCTGCCATTATTTCTGCAGTGCTGTGATTACCAATGTGTGCTACCTTGCCTGGTACTTGTTTGTTTGTGTGCTGTGGTTAAAACTCAGGTTCATATCTCTTTTTTGTTTTGATTTTGTATTTTGAGACAAGATTTCTCTGTGTAACTGCCCTAACTGTCCTGGAAGTAGCTCAGTAGACCAGACTGACCTCACGCTCACAAATATCTACCTGCCTCTCCCTCTGAATACTGTGATTAAAGGCGTGCCACCACTCCTTGGTTCATATCCTTTTATGTCAAGCACTTTGACTGAGCTTTCTCCTCATCCCTGACATTCATCTTTTTACACAATGATGACTGTTGTAGACTTAAAGGAATTTAGGTGACTAGTTAATACATTTTCTGACACATACCTTGTAACAGGTAGTTTGAGGCTGGAGGTACATGAATGAACAAAGCAGACAAAAATGCTTTTCTGAAGAGGTTACGTTTCAGTCAAGTATGGTAACTTGTGTTGCATTATGCAAGCAGTCTCAATACTTGGGAGACTGGGCTAGGAGATTGCTTCGAGTTCAAGGCCAGCTTGGTTCTATATTAGTGAGAACCTGTTTCAGGGAGGTATTGGAAAGGGAAGGAAGGATGGTGGGATCAGTGAGTAGGCTGTGGCAGATCACAGAAAATACTTTAGATTTAACTAAGGAATATGTTGTGATTAGTTAAGGTTTCTATTGCTGTGAAAGAAAACTATGGCCAAAAGCAACTCAGGGAGGAAAAGATTTATTTCAGCTTATAGTCCCACAGCAAAGTCCGTCACTGAGGGAACCTGGAGGGCAGGAGCTGAGGCAGAGACCATAGAGGAATATTGCTTACTGGACTGCTTTCTCAGCCTGCTACTACCAATCCAGGGCCCCTTGCTGTAGAAGGGGATGGCTAAGTAGTACCATCCACAATGAGCTGGGTTCTCACATATCATCAGTCAAGACAGTGCAACACAGGCTTGTCTGCCTGCCTGTCTGCCAGTCTGTTAGGGCATTTTCTCAGTTGAGACTTCTTCTTCCCAGATGACTCTAGCTTGCGTTAAGTTAAAATAAAACTAGCCAGTACAGTATTTTATAGCATGTTTTATAGGGTCCATTGGAAAAGTGACAATTTTGAGAGTACTGGACTGGACCCAGCACTACAATGTTAAGAAAAAGATATATTCCAAGAAGAAAAAGAGTTTCTCTCCCTGAGTAAACTAATAAACTAGGGCAGACACCAGCACATTGTATTTTCTAATTTGATTCGGTGTGACACTGAGTGCCTAGACATTTATCAGATTCCTCAGACTTCCCCTTCTGCCCTTTCAGATGCTGGCTACAAGCCCCTGAATACAAGCTGCATTTTTGAACTACAACTATTACTTTTTTTACCCAACCCTTCTCTGGTTCAATTTACTAGAATATTTCAGAATTTAGGTAAATAGATTTACTGGTTTGTTAAAAATGATATTATTGCACGCCAGGCCATGGTGGCTCATGCCTTTAATCTCAGCACCCGGGAGGCGGAGGCAGGTGGATCTCTGTGAGTTTGAGGCTAGCCTGGTCTACAAGAGCTTGTTCCAGGACAGTCAGAACTGTCACACAGAGAAACCCTGTCTCGAAAAAAAAAAAAATGTGCTGGGCATGCCACTACCACTGCCCGCCTCAAAACACATTTTTATACAGGTTTCTGTGATCTAGTTTAAGAAAGAGAAACTCAGTTTCTGTTGCTTACCTTCAGAAAAAAAGAGAATGGGCAAAATGAGTACATAAGGGGGGGGGGTTTACAGTTTTGCTGTCAGGCCTACACTGTACCAGGAACTCAGGCTAGGAATGTAGCTCAGTGCCTAGGAAGCCCTAGCTAGGGTCAAAGGCTAGCACACAAAGAAAAAGGCAAAAACTTTACCAAAAGTATGTTTATCATTTTAGAAACTTAGAAAATATAGGTATTGTGGAAATTAGTCAGAAGCCACAGATAAAAAACAATGTATGTATTTTAAAATCATAATACCACAATATGGCATGCTGGAATAGCAGCATGACTAGAACTGAGATAGAAAGGAAAGAAGGAAATGAGGTCGGGGGAAGAGAACCTTCAAGTCATGTTTTCCCAGACCTTTTCTCTGAGGGCAGGGAGCGGGGTCTGGGCAGAGTGCAGGCATGTTGAAAGTTCCCTGCGTGTGTGGTGAAATCGCTAAAATGAAAATGCAATGGTATTGCAAAGTGCTGGCAAGGATGTGAACACCTTGTTGCTTTCTCTGGGAAACTTCATTGTTGGGATGAGAGTCGATGAAAGATGCTGTAGTTATTTGTGACTTGTTCTCCCTCCCAACCCCTTTCAGCTAAGGCTAATAGACTGGGGCTTAGCTGAATTTTACCATCCTGGCCAAGAATATAATGTTCGAGTTGCTTCCCGATACTTCAAAGGCCCAGAGCTACTTGTAGATTATCAGGTAAGAAGAGAATGGCAAGTACAGTGTTGTTCCTGTGCTTATTTAGCACAGAATTTACAGAAATGTCAGTTTGTGCTTTGAGTAAACCATTTATTATATCTATAGCTGTCCTTTTTAAGGTAAAATGTAACAAATACATGAGCTGTCTTCTGTAATTTGTTTTGTTTGTGGTAATGTTAAATTATGGTCCTAAATTTGCCAAAACAAAACCAGAAGATAACCAATAAAAGATTATCTTGATCCAGAAGACGTGTTGTAAATAACTTCTAATCCTGCTTTTAGGAGATAGAGGCAAAAGGATTTTGATCAAGATTCGATCGATCCCCAGTACTAAAAAAAAGAAAAAAGAAAAAAACACAAGCCAATAACTGGGTAAAAGAAGTCATAAAAAGACTGAGAAGTGGTAGATGGTTCACTGTGAGCAAAGTGATTTTTAAAATTCTTTTATAATGTCTATTGTATCTGGAAGTGACAAGTCTGGGAATTCATGTGATAACAATGTTTTCTTTAATACAGATGTATGATTATAGTTTGGATATGTGGAGCTTGGGTTGTATGCTGGCAAGTATGATCTTCCGGAAGGAGCCATTTTTCCATGGACATGACAATTATGATCAGGTGATGATGTTATTCCCACTAAGAAATTTATTGACCTAGTTAAAAAATTAGCCAGATCTGCAAACTCGTAAGAAACTTCAGTGGGGTTGGACTACAGGTGAGCTCCAAGCCAGGCTGGGCTACCAAGCTTTAAAAATTAAAAACCCACGCTGGGCGGTGGTGGTGCATGCCTTTAAACCCAGCACTTGAGAGGCAGAGGCAGGCAGATCTCTTGTGAGTTCGAGGCCAACCTGGTCTACAAGAGCTAGTTCCAGGACAGGCTCCAAAGCCACAGAGAAACCTTGTCTCAAAAAAACCACAAAAGAAAAAAAATTAAAAACTCATGCAGATGTGGTACCTGGGAGGCAAAAGGCATGTGGGCATGTGGATCCCAGAGTCCATGTCCTGTGTCATGCCCCACCCCCACTCTCCCACACATGGTAGCTCATACCTTTAATCCCATCACTCAGGAGGAGGAAGAGGCAACAGATCTCTGTGAGTTAAAAGCTAGCTTGGTCTACACAGCAAGTTTCAGGACAGTCAGGGCTACATAGTGTGAATTTGTCTCAAAAACTTTAAAAAAAAAAAAACAATTTTTTAAAAAATATAAAGTACAGGGCTGGAGAGATGGCTCAGTGGTTAAGAGCATTGCCTGCTCTTCCAAAGGTCCTGAGTTCAATTCCCAGCAACCACATGGTGGCTCACAACCATCTGTAAAGAGGTCTGGCGCCCTCTTCTGGCCTTCAGGCATACAGACAGAATATTGTATACATAATAAATAAATAAATAAATAAATAAATAAATAAATATTAAAAAAAATATATAAAGTACAGTTGCCTCATAACCCCCTCCTCCCAGTCTCACCTCCAAGTCCAATTCTTAATGCACAGTGCCTGATAATTGTCTATTTGTTCACTGGAGCCGTACATTTTAATCTTCATACATCAGAGTCTCACCCCTCTCCCAGTCTTGTTAATGTTTGTTGCTTCATTGTAAAGTATGTATGTAAAATGCTCTATAAAATACATGTTCAGGGGCTGGAGAGATGGCTCAGAGGTTAAGAGCATTGCCTGCTCTTCCAAAGGTCCTGAGTTCAATTCCCAGCAACCACATGGTGGCTCACAACCATCTGTAATGAGGTCTGGTGCCCTCTGCTGGCCTGCAGGTATACACACAGACAGAATATTGTATACATAATTAATTAATAAATAAATATAAAATACATGTTCAGGACTAAAGAGACAACTTAGTGGTTTAGAGGGTTTGCTGCGCTTGCAGGTGACCTGGGTGTAGTTTTTAGTACCCACATCAGTTAGCTCTCAGCCAGCTGTAATTACAGTTCTGGGTAATCTGATGTCCTCTTCTGGCCTCCATGAGCACAACACACAGGTGGTACATATACATACATAAAAAGGTTGCTTTTTGCTGTTATTGTTATAGTTTTCAAAAAATGAGGCTGGAGCCAGGCATGGTAGTGCACGCCCTTAATCCCAGCACTTGGGAGGCAGTGTGAGTTTGAGGACAGCCTGGTCTACAAAGAGTTCCAAGACAGCCAGGGCTGTTACACAGAGAAACCTTTTCTCGAAAGAAAAAAAAGATGAGACTAGAGAGATGGGTCAATCAGTGTTAAGTCCACTTTTTGACCTTGCAGAGGACCTGGTTTCAGTTTCCAGTACCTACACAATGGCTAACTGCAGGTCCAAGTGCTCTAACCCTCCAGGTGATTGGCCACTGCGGGCTCTAGGTGTACATGTGGTACATAGACATACATGTAGACAAAACATCTATACACATAAAATAAAAATAGAACTCCTTTGGAAGAGAGGAAAATATTTTCTTCCATGTGTCGGCTTATATTTAATAGTGCTTTGGTCATTTTCTCTATATAAATTGTGTTTATGTGTATGTATCTATATGTCAATAGAAATGTAGGTGGTACTTTGAACTAATTACACTTGCCCTTTAGAATTTAAGGAAATTAAACTAAATTAGTGGTGATAATAGGAAGGCATTAATGTCTAGTTCTCTTTGGGCAGAGTAGACGTTTTGTTTTGTTTTTTGAGCCAGGGTATCTCTGTGTAGCCTTGACTGGCCTGGAAAGCAGATCTGCCTTCCTCTGTTCCCCCACCCCTCAAGTGCTGGAATTAAAAGTGTGTGCCACTAAAGTCTACAAAAAGGAATGCCTTCAGATAGCTCATTGTCTATAGGCAAATCCAGCAATAGAAGCAATTGACTATAGTAATGTAAATGCAGAAGTGTGGCAATTTCCAAACAAGAGTCGGTCGTTTTGAGTTGTGACAAGGAAAAAAGACCCTGGGGGAGGGGGGTGGACTTTCAAGGGGAGAAAAAGGCAAAATAATTGGACTTTTCTAACATTTTCACATTGAGTTGACTTAAGGACTTTATAGGAAATACTCCTGCTACACACCAAAATTTGAACTAAGCATTAAGGGACAACATTTTAGGATATATCAGTACCCTAATTATTTAATTCATTTATCATTGGTTATTGATTTGATCATACAATATGCTTGTGTTGTGAGCTTTTTTTTCTTTAATATTAGTTGGTGAGGATAGCCAAGGTTCTGGGAACAGAAGATTTATATGACTATATTGACAAGTACAACATTGAATTAGATCCACGTTTCAACGATATCTTGGGCAGGTACGTCATACATACACACACAGAATTTGTCTGTGTTTTGACATTTTGGTTCCTTGAAATTGTCTTGTTCTCTTTGCCAAAAGTGTAAGGTGTCTGATCTGGAGCTGCAGGATGCTGTTTGAGCACACATGACAACATCAGATTGAATGGCCATCTGTCCAAATTGACATAGAAAAGTCTTGAGTGTTATGATTGTAGTCAGAGGGGTCCTGTGAAAGGAATTTAAGTAAAGTTTGGGTCTAAGTAGAAGAACCCAGTTGGATCCAACATTGATACCATTTGTGTCTTAAATGTTAGGACTTTCTAAACAAAGAAATAGACTGATTTTCTGACAGCTGCCTCTCAGTGCTGAAGAGACAGAATAGGAATATACTGGTCAATTCATAGGAGGACACAGATATTTATCTGCCAAGTGGCAGAACTGGCGAAGAATGAAGATAGAGTATTGGCTAGCTCAGGCCCTGACTGCTGCACAAGAGCATTAACAATCTCAAGTGTGGTTCTTCAAAGGGGAAAGACCCAGGTTTCTCCTTGATGCAACATTGTTATTTCCAGTTGCCTGTTAGGAGCTACCTTCTATCTGTGGGTGTTATCCCCTTGAGAACAGGAGTGGTAAAAGACTGTCCTTTGGATTTTATCCTTCTTTGCTTTTGTTCTGTACCTTGCATCCCATTTCTCATTTCTAGCTTTGCCTTACAGACACTCTCGTAAGCGATGGGAACGCTTTGTCCACAGTGAAAATCAACACCTTGTTAGCCCAGAGGCCTTGGATTTTCTGGACAAGCTCCTGCGATATGACCACCAGTCACGGCTCACTGCAAGAGAGGCTATGGAGCATCCTTACTTCTGTGAGTCCAGTTGTGTAGCCCTTCACTGCCTAGTGGATTATATGAGGCAGAGGAGAATTTATGTTGTAAACAATGTTCTGAGTGTTATAGATCAGATCTGGAATCTAGTAGCTCCTACCAAAAAGTTACTTCACCCATTCTGAGCCTCATTTTCTTCAGCTGAGGGGTACTGTCAGCAGTTGACATGCAGAATTACTGGGAAGAGAGATAGGGATATAGCCAGTGGTAAAACACTTACTCAGTACATGTAAAACCTTCAGTTTAATCCACAGTGCTACCAAAAAAGGACATGACAATGTTTTAATGAAGTTTTGCTGTCTACCAGACATGTGGTGGTTCATGCTTATAATCTCTATATTTCGGAGACCTAGACAGGAGGTTCACCACAATTTCCAAGTCAGATTGGATTACATAGTAAATTCCAAGACAGGATGGGTTATAAAGTAAGAATCTATACAAAACAAAGCAGAATTGTTGCAAAGATTCTTGTCTATAGACATTTATTTTCCTACCAATTCCCAGTGGCTGCTTTGGCCTGATGGAATATAATAGGTCTTGACCTGTTCCATCTCTGCCAATCATTTGTTGGAGAAAGCCAGTGAAATTTACAAGTGTTAAGTATTGTATAAACCATTAAAGTTAATGGGTATATAGCCAACTATGATAACTAAAACACATAGGCTGGTTGGTATGAATAGTAAAGTTTGCTTATAGCACTAACCTACATAGGCAAATAGCTTTGGCCCATTCAATCTTCTGCTCTGGTGGACCAATTCACTGCTAATAAATTGTTCTCTTGGCCAGGTTAGATTGTATTATCGCCATTAAACATTCATTTAACCATCATTATTTTTAATTTAGCTCTATAATGGATATTTTCTTATCATCCTACTGTTGTGTTCAGACTTGATTTTTTAACCACAGTTCTACAGGCCAGGTGTTTATTATGCACTGTTTATTTGGTTCATGGTGATGGTAGTTGCCACTGTGTGTTCTAAAAGTGATACAGAGTATAAATTAAAGGTAAAGATTGAAGGTAGCTACTCTTATTTCTCCTCAACTGGTTTAGTACATTAAGCAGAACAAAATCTAACTTGATTATCTGTTTTCTAGACACTGTTGTGAAAGACCAGGCTCGAATGAGTTCATCCAGCATGCCAGGGGGCAGTACACCTGTCAGCAGCGCCAATATGATGTCAGGTTGGTTGATTGGTAATTCTCTTTTTAGAAAACTTAGAAAAAAAGTTACTGTTCTTATTTTCAGTTCCCTCTCTGTGCCTTTCTTAGAAAATGGTGGACATGGATAGGTGTGAGAACATTGACGTGAATTGTATGGGAGCAAGAGGCCAGCCTCAAATGTGGTTGCTAGGGAGCCATCCACATTGTTGTTAAGAGTGTGTTTACCTGAGTGTATGCCTGTGCACCACAACACAGGCTTTCTCCCAGGGACACACCAATTTGGTTAGGCTAAGTGGCCAGACAGCCCCAGGGATCTGTCTTTTTTTCCATCCCCAACCCTAGGTTTACAGTGGTACCCCTACATGTAACTTTTTATATGGATGCTGGGGATCATAAATTGATCGGTGGGTATATATAATCTGTGCTACTAAATACTCTGGATATATTTTAGTGACATTATCTTGGAGTAGGATATCAGTGGTGTCTCCCCTTCAAATCTCCAGTATCCCTACAGAAACGTTCTTGCAGAGACTTGAATTACCAACAGATCCTAAAGAACAAAGACATGTGTTTGTTTGTTGTGATTGCTTTTTTTGAAACTGTCTTGTATATAGCTCAAAGTGACTTTTCACTATAGACTCCTTTAAACCTTTTATATTTTGAATCATGTACAAAAATCTCCTATATTCATGGTTTTACTTACTCAGGATCCCAAAATACAATTTTGTCTGGAATCTATCAAGAGAAAACATATTCATATAACTTTTGTTAGTTTTTGTTAAATTATTTTATGACTGTGCCTAGTTTATAATCTAATCTTTATTATACATATATATATATATGTAGAAAAAACCATAGTATACAAATACATAATATTGGGTACGATCCATGGTTTCAGGCACCCTAGGGCCTTGGAACACATCCCCTACAGATAGGGGGCAGTCTTGTATTTGGAGGAGAGAGAGAAAACTGGCTAATTGAGGGCAAGCTGACATATAATTGTAATAAATGGAGAAGAAATCAAATCACAGTCATAGTATAAAGTCAAGAATTTGCCTTTCTCCATTAAGTGACCATTGTAGATTTTTTTTAAGAGTATACCTTTTTTTTTTTTAACTTTATTTTATGTGCATTGGTGTGAAGGTGTCTAGATTCCCTGGAACTGGAATTACAGACAGGTGTGAGCTGCTATGTGGGTGCTGGGAATTGAACCCTGGTCCATCTGGAAGAGCAGTCAGTGCTCTTAACCACTGAGCCATCTCTCCAGCCCCGACCATTGTAGAATGACAGTTGCCTGAAGTGCTGTGCTGTTTAGTATGGTAGAAATAGCCCACGCAGCTATTTAATAAAAACTGAGTTAAATTAGTATTGAGTCTTCAGTCCTTGTAGCCACACTTCAAATGTGTGCTAACCACATGTCTAGCCAGAGGTCACTGAGAGAAGGTGGGACACGGAGCAGAGAGCCTCTAGACACCCTGCTGATGATATCTGTGCATAATTGTCGGTGTTAGCTGCTTGCTAAATTTATTGATTAGGACTTGTTAGTTTTAACTTGGATTTGTACAGATTAAAGTGCAAAAATGTAGCCAAGAGAAGGCATGAAGAAAGAATCTTCATTGTGTTAACTTTTGGGGAAAGTTTTATGGAAAGTTTGCTGGCTGTAATTGGTGTCTCTGGCTTACTGTTGGCTGTTCTTTCAGGGATTTCTTCAGTGCCAACCCCTTCACCCCTTGGACCTCTGGCAGGCTCACCAGTGATTGCTGCTGCCAACTCCCTTGGGATGCCTGTTCCAGCTGCCGCTGGCGCTCAGCAGTAATGATCCCCATCTATCTCCTGATGCCTAAGCAGAGTTGGGGAAGTCCACCCTCTCCTTGATGCAGCTTGCGCCTGGTTGGGAGGGGTGAGAAAACTTCAGAAGCACCGTGTCTGAACCGTTGCTTGTGGATTTAGTAGTTGAGTCATAAAAAATTATAATAGGCTGATTTCTTCCTTTTTTTTTGTTTTGTTTTGTTTTTGTTTTTTAAACTTGGACTTTTCATAACTCAGGGTATTCCCTGAAAAATTACCTGCAGATGGAATATTTCATGGACAACTTTTTTCTCCCTTTCCAAATTCAGTTCATCACCACTAAAGAAAAAGATAAACTGGCTTCAATCCCAGCTACTGTGTTTGGGTGGAGATTTCTTCCCCTTCCCACAATGCTCTCCCCACATTACTACACTCTTGGGGCGCAGATCTCATGCTCTTCCCCAGAGATTAGAAAGTGTAGCTTATCAAGGGAGGTGGGAAGGAAATAGTTAGGGAGGACCCAGTCTATCCTGAACATTGTTCTGCTGCTGGTCACTTCATCACCTTTCTTCAGGACTGCGTCCATGGGTTAGTCCAGCTCTGGTGGAGGTGGATCTGTCTTCGTTACATCAAGATGTTAAAAGTCTACCCGACTTGCAGACAGATCCTAAAGCTTCTTTTCTGATTGAATCATGTCTTGCTGACCTAACCCTAAATCGTTTTGATTTTAGTTGAGTTTAGATCTGTGATGCTTTCTCTCCTGGGCTCCTGCTTCGGTCGCTCCCTTTTCATCTCACATGCTGTGCTTCATAGCTGGTAGGAGAGGGAAGGCAAACTCTTTTTCAGTTTTCTTTGACTTGGCCATTTTGAAGTCAGTTAGTTATGGGGCATAATTTATTGCTTTTTAAAAAAGAAATACTGTCCATGAAGTTTCATGCTAGTACTCTTAAGAGCTAACGGGTGATGTGGCCACACTGGGTTCATTTTAAGCTTTGTACTTTTCTCTCCTCCTACCTTCCCCTTCACATGCCATCTAGTGAGGAGACCTTGCTCTCAGAGTTGTAATTGTATCTGAGAGGCAGGAGCAGAGCCACCATCTCCAGTGAACCAGAAATGGTAGACCTGTAATTGTGGGAAACTATCAGTTCTCTTGTTATGGCCCTGCCACCCCTCGCTGTGTGTATATATATAAAACTTTGTCCTTCATATGTGAAAGATCCAGTGTTGGAATTCTATGGTGTAAATAAACGTTTGGTTTTATTTATCAAGGGTAGATTTAAGTTCCCTGTGTAAAGGTCTCGCTGGGTGGGTGTCTCACATTTAAACCTGAGGGGACTACAGCCCATACCATGGAGGCTTCCCGAGGCCCTCATTTTTATGCACCCCTCGTTCGACCCATGGTACTGGGCAGGGCAGAGGCCTTAAAAAAAGCACCACAAGCCAAAGCGTCTCTGGGGATTAAGGATCCTTTGCCATAAAACTCATTCTGTGTCTCAGCATTGCAGGGATTGGGGATAGGACAAGTCGCCAGTTTGTGTGTTTGTGTGTGTGTAAAGTGGACTTTCCACTGTAATCCAGCCACCTAAGTTTATCAGGTGCTTCACTGAGGAAGCCTAGTTTTTTAAGCACAATAGCAAATCATCAGCTCTGTATTTTCTCCTGTTGTTTCATTACAGTAGCTGCCTATGGGGACTAGGAAAAAAATCTTCCAACATATTTTAAGGCCTAAAATCTTAGTTCCCCATTCTCCTACCTTTATAGACTCATAAGCCTTTCTCACCTGGCATCATAGACAAAACATAATTGTTTGGGGAGTTGAATTTAATTAACTTACCTAACTTTGTAATCCATCTTGGCTTTAGTAACTTTATCAAGGTGGTGGCTTTAGCAAATGTAATGACAAAAGTAGAGGATGCTAATGCCTTTCTTAACCTTTCTCAACCATAGGGAGAGCTAAAAAGAAAACTTTCTGACTGCAGAGTGATTTTTCTTCTTTTTGGCCACTTGCAGTGACTATTTATTGTACTTGATTCTTGTATACCCTAGCGTGCTGTGAGGGTTACCATGTTGGATTTGTGCGGAGCTGAAAGCACCAGGTGTGCTAGAGATGCGGTTTGTGATTATGTTTGCACTGGATCGTGATTTGAACAAGACATTTAGACTGAATTCTTTCTTTTGAGGTGGAGAGGAAGGTTGTAATCAGGACTCCACACCCTACTCACAGCTCAGAAATGTAGATGTGTTTGAGGCTGCTGTGGATAGCTGCAGACGGCTGGGCCTCCTCACTCATCACACCTAGTACAAGAGCTGATGGTGAATGCAGAGGACTCTGGAGTGCCACCTAAGAGCCTTGTAAAATAAATAGAAATGGAAAAGAAGCAAGGAGTCACGCAGAAATGTGGAGGGTTTTAAAAGACCTGAGTGGGTGGTGGGTAGGGAGGGTCAGGGTTTACAGAGTAACAACTTCTGTGTTGTAAATTACCTCATCTGTACACCTTGTATTGGGACACTATTTCTCAGCACTTCCTGTGTCTGCATTGCTTAGATGGTGGGAAATGAATGCCAATATAAAACAACTGTGTTGGCAAAATATTTTTTACTTTGTTTTGAAGTGTGCCCTTCCCCTCTTTTAAGTTTAAAGTCAGAATTCCCTTCTTTGGTTTATTGGTTGTAATTGTATTGTAATTGGTATGACTAAGACATAACTGTGCTGGGAAGAAGTTGTGCCATGAAGGTCTTTAATTTTTTTTTAATAAAAACATTTAAATAAATGAAATGTCCCTGTAGCCTGAGCAATATGCTTCTCCAACCGACACCGTGTGTAATAAAGGATGACTTAGTTTTCGTGTGATTTGAACTTAATACTGGGTTGATGAAGATGTTAGGTGGGAGAAATTGGTATTGGTGGTAAGACTCTAAAGTCTGAGAGTTTTGACATTGAAGAGCTGTGGAAGGGAACACGGTGATTCTATTTCCTTTACGTCTCTGTCAAACACATTGTTACTAGGTATATCACATATCATCTGTTAGATGGGGCCGCTGTTGTTGGCAATGTGGTGAAAATGTATTTATGTCAGGTGTTTGGCACTGACCTAATTCCTCTGGTTAGTCCTTGGTGTTTGCTGTGTCAGCAGTTCACAGTACAGTTTGGAAGAGGCCCTTCCCTCTTCAGGACCTATATACTCTATGTGTTTTAAGGAAGGAGAAACTAAATTTGAATTGTCTGAGGACTTGCTTGCCTCTAATAACTGATTTTTTTTTTAAAGAACTTCTGAGTGGTACTTAATTTTAAAAGGCCTGTGGAAAGAGCTTGTTTTGGGGGGGGGGGTGAGGGGTGCAGATGTTGGTTAAGTGTGTTATGATCCCTGTGGACAGTCAGCCTTGAAGATAGCCTAACTATGGAGGCTGTTTTGCAGTTTTAGAGACCTGGGCTGGTGAGCTGTGGAACAGGTAACTGTCAGCCAGTTGAAAAAAGTCCTCACAGACAGAGCAGACCCCATTTGCTTCTCACTTAACTGTAGTTGTAAGAGCTGGAGGATGCTGGTATCCTGGATTTCTCTTTTGTCTTAGATCCTCACCGCATAGGATTTTATAGCTACAACTTTGATTATTAGATATTGAGGAGCTAGGTTGAGATGCAAGAAACTGTCATGTAATACAATTAGAGTTGATCATTTGAGCAGATCCTGAAAGATGTAGTTTTGTTCTCATTCTCCACAAATCTCACCAGCAGGTTCGAGTGGGTCTTGTATTCACAGGTCCTTGCCTGTCTTCCTGCTGTTTTTCTTCTTAGTGGTATAGTTTTAAGGAATGTCCCTGGTTGTGGGTGATGTGTACCAAAGAGGCTGGCTAACTTCTAGGACCATTTCTCTCCTTTTTTGTTTTTTCAAGACAGGGTTTCTCTGTGTAATAGTCCTGGGTGTCTCCTAAGTTGTGAATAAAGGTGTGCATCATAGCGTCCACCCTAGAACTATTTCTTGGTTGAGAAAGAAGTTAAATTAACCAGAAGTCTTTGGGGTGACCCTTCCTTCCTGAGAAATTGGGTCTGAAAACTTGGATCCTCATGTCCCACCCATGTGGTATTTCCTCTCCTTGCTTCTTTGGCCACTTGAACCTTCTTTGTATTGTTGATATAATTGTCCTTTCTACTTGCAAGTTAGCTCCCTGGTGACCTTATTTGTCTTACTAAAACCCTTTTTCTAAAATGTAGGCTAGTATCTCCCAGGATTGAAGAGGGCTGAATGGAATAAATAACATAGTGCTTCCTAAATGGCTGGTTCCTCACTTCCACTACCATCCTCTGCCCTCCACACATGCAAATGATGGAAATGCCATGACAAGGTGCATCTCAGAACCTTGTCCTTGGGTCTCTAGCTGTAATTATAAGCCGTCGGCCAGATTCAATCAGTAGGACAAGAAAATAGCTATGGCCCTAGTCAGTGAACGAGACGAAGCAATAATTCCAACCAGTGTGGAAGATTTGAACACAGAAATTTGGTTTTGATTTTTTTTTTTTTTTTAAGGCAGGCCCTCTAGTTCCCAAAGCCTAGCACTGCACTTTGCTGTTCTTCCC
Source organism: Alexandromys fortis (assembly GCF_014885135.2). Taxonomy (NCBI): domain Eukaryota; kingdom Metazoa; phylum Chordata; class Mammalia; order Rodentia; family Cricetidae; genus Alexandromys; species Alexandromys fortis. The sequence goes on along the minus strand of NW_026067952.1, from coordinate 14,729,861 downwards.
ACTCTTTCTTTTTACATTCTGTCACTCTGGCCAGAGTAGGGTTCTTGTTGACCACCTTGAAGTGGCCCTGCCCTGGACCCTCCAGGCTCTTCCAGAATGGCTAGTCCATTCCTTAGAGGAGTGGCTACAGGGATTGAGGATTTCTCAGTCAACAGCATTTGTGCCTTACTCACTTTGACAAAGAAGGGGAGAAGGGAACAATAGTAGCTTCCTTAAGCCACTCTGTGATTCTCAGCCATATATAAAATACTTGTACCAGAAACCTGGAAAGTTGGGTGTTAAACTTCTTGTTGAAAAGGCCTAACCCTCTTACAGTGACTCATGTAGTCAGTCCAGGCTGGCCTGGAACTCAATAGGTAGCTGAGGTGACCTTGAACTCATGATCTTGCTTCTACCTCCCAGGTGCTTTAGGCAGACTTTTCTGTCCCACCCATCAGTTCCCAATAACTGACATGGAGACTTTATATTAATTATAAATTTTTAGCCAATAACTCAGGCTTGTTATTAGCTAACCCATAAATTTTAAATTAATGCATTTATATTAATCTACGTTCTGCCACATGGTGGCATCTTGAACCTCTTGTTTCCTCTCGATGTTTAGCTGGCAGCTCTTGACTCTGCCCTTCTTTTTCCCAGTGTCCTTAATCTGGTTCACCCACCTAATTTTATCCTCTCCAGCTTTTGATCAGTCAGCTTCTTTATTAAGCCAATCACAGCAACATACATTCACACAGTGGTGGTATTCATCTCCTCCTCCTTCACATCCCATTCTGTATATTCATATCCATTCCTTTGCTTGCTCCCCAGCGGAGGTTCATCCTTCTCTCCTACTTTGACTATCTTCCCAAAGTGTATATATTTTTAACCATTTATTTTTATTTTATTTTGAGATAAGACCTCACACTATAGCCTAGGTTGGCCTGGAACTTAATATGTAGCTTAGACCTTGAACTTGCCTTTAATCTTTTATCAACAAATGTGTTGATGTTCATGAGCCTTGGCCTATGTGAAATAATTTGAAGCAAGAAGTAGATACAATCTAATGTGTAGAAATATCAAATAGGAAAATGAGAATCAAGGTCATTTATATGGAATAATTCCAACTGGTCTGTTTTTTAATTTCCTAGATTGGAGATTTTAGCTTTGTATTGAAACCTAGGATGTGTAAGGCTCTGGACTCTCTAGCACTGCAATAAAATAATAAATTGATTAATTATGTATGGGAATTAAGGATTTCATGTCAACATGGTAAAAAGAACTAATTTGTATAGGTTATTACTACTCCAGATGCATATAAACACCTCAGTTTACTTGAAAATAGAAGGCCAGATTAAATAAAGGGAAATTCCCACTTCTCAAAGGAAGTTACGATTTACACTGAGGAACAAATGCATACTGAAAACTAGCTAGAAATGAGCCTCAGAGGATAGGGGCTAGTGTTGGCAGAGAGCGCGCGCGCCTTTCGAGGTAGAAGCTGAAACCAGTCCCGTGATACTTGTCGAGGCTACCTCTCGGGGAACATCTGGAAGAAAACAAAATCTTAGCTATAATTACCTCTGGAAAATGAGGTTACAGTAGCATGGGAAACCTTACTAGGAAAAAGCCCTGAACTGTGAGAATCAGAACTATTCTTGGCTTCTGTTTCCTGAGTGTACAGCTGTGTTTTAAAGGAGTCCCTGAGCCCCTTCTGCTTTGTTAAAATAAACTCTTTTTGCTTTTGTTCCTGCTTTATACTCTTGCATCCACATAGACTTCTAGGGCAATTGGTCTAGACTAAGTTCAGCCAAGCAGCTGTCCTTCAGGGTTAGCCTCTGCTGGATTGGGCATCTCCATTTGGGTCAGATTCACATTTGTCCCAGGTGGTTCCTTCTGAGTCACATGCTGAACTAGCTGCCCGGGACATGTTATCCATGGTGAACTGCAGAAGCACAGAGGCCAGATGAAGTCACACAGGTATGTGCCACCTTGTTGGCCTCAAGTCGTCAAGCCCATCATCAGTGAGACAAGGACATACATACACCTCATGTTGAGAGAACTGTAGGAAGTAATATGGCAAATGATATGATACATAGTCTTATAAGATAGTGGAAGAACTGAGACTACTAATGCAATCAATCATGCTATCTCAGCAGAAACTGAAGCTGTCTAACCGCTGATGACTCAGGAATGAGCATTGTGGGTAATTTTAATCATTTGAAGTCATACATAAGTTCTATCTATAGTCATCCTTTTGTATTCATGAAGTACTGGTTCTAGAAGCAAAGCCCCCCCCCAGCCCCCCACCCCGTATCTGACTAACCTTGAGTTCCTTCTGTAAAATGGCCTTGTTAATGTCATACATTTCCCACACACTTGTAAGCCACCTCTGTATAGTATCTAAATACAATGTAATGCTATGTGGATGGTTCCTGTAAGGGGAAAATGACAAGTTGTCCTTGTTCAATCCGGAACTAATCATTTTCTTTTAGGGGATTTTCAGTTCTCATTTGAGTGGGTATAGAACTCATACTTACAGAGGACTATTATATATGTATTTATCAGAAATCCTTGTACTTTTTGTTTGTTTAAAAAAAAAGGTTTGTTCTTAATTATGTGTATGGATATGTGCTTATGAATGTGGATGCTTACAGAGGCATTGTGTCCTCTTGAGCTGGCGCTGCAGGGGGTTGTGAGCCACCCAACATGGGTACTAGAAATTGAACTCAGGTCCTCTAGAAGAGCAGTATGAGAGCTCTTTGACTATTGAACCATCTCCAGCCTTTTGTTTGTGTGTTTGTTTCTTGACAGGGTTTTAGCCCTTGCAGCAATCCTGCATCAGCCTCCTGAGTGCAAGGATTACAAGTGTGAGCCTCCACACCTGACATAATTCTTGTTTTCCAACAATTGAAATCAGTTCCAAGTTTGAGGCTTCCTGGCCAGAACAACATGAAGTCTTGCTACACAGAGAGCTTCTGCAGTCTAGGAGTATTATGTTTTGGGGGACGCGGTTACATGTGCTTTCACTTGGTAATTATTAGTTAAACAGTACAATATGATTGGCAAAATTGTAAGGGTTCAGATGTTAAAAGGTTTTAAAAGTAAAATGGGAAAAGCAAAATAAATTCAAAATTGAACCAACGCTAGGAGCATGGGGGACGTTAACATAAATCCATCATCCGGTTAGCTGTGAGGAGAACTTGCAGCCGTCATGACTTGTCTGACCAAAATTAGAATGTCACACTAAAGAATTAGTGTGGGAAGTGTGGGTGTGGTAGCGTCCATAACAGGATGAACAGTTTAGAAGCACTCAACACTTTATGAGAAGTTATGGCTAAAATTGAAAAATCAACAATTAGTTCTTTATGCATGTTGTTTTGATATTTTTATTGTTAACATAGTAGAACTATGTACTTGTAACACTGTATTGCTCTGGTTAAGACATAACCAAATTTTAATAAATGGATATTTATTTTGAATACATTCTTTTCCACCATTCCAACTGCCAAATTTCTTTGCAGGCCACCATCCTGGTGCCTCAGTTATCACAACTAGCACTTTTTTATGCCATCCTGTTTCCAGATTTGTCCTAAACTTTCCAGTCAGAGAACTCATTCAGAAACAGGTCTTTTGATTCTTGCTTCAAAGCTTCTCAATTGTTTCCCAATTGCACACAGTTTCTGCTGTCTCCCAAAATACTCTTCCTTATAGACAGTGCCCCACTTGAAGGGTGGGAGGGATGACCAACTTTCTTTTCTGGGACTTGGGTAACTGTGACTGAGAGATAGGCACAGGGGAAGTCTTATGGAGAGCAGAGGTCAAAGGTAAATAGAGACAAGCATGATGTAGAAGCAGAGATAGCTGTTGGTTGACAGCTAATGTGAATACAGGTGAAAGATGGGCCCTGGACCTGTTAATGTTTTCACTACAACCACACAAAAACTAGAATGTGTCTTTAAAAATCTGTTAGAGGGGATCTGTGAGAGAGGCAGTCACTGTCCTTTGTCCCCTACCACACAAAAGGCCAAAATAGAAAGGTAAGATACCAAGTACTCAACTGGAAGAAAACAAAACCACCCTTCATAGGGACAGAAATATGTACTGGGTCTACAGCCCCAGCTACAGAAGGGCAGGAGCTCTAAGGAAGCCACACCGCAAGTCCCAGGAGCACAGTGCGTGAAGAAGACTGAGTGGGCCTCAGGACAGTGCTCTAGACCCTCTCAGTGCTGAGCAAATGAACATTGAATGATATATACTAATAGCAATACCGAGAAGGACAAGGATACAAAGCCTTCAAGGAAGATGCCAGTATAAGACAGAAGCACAGTAGGAGAAAAATCACTGCACTCCAAGTCAGCAATGTCAGATTGTGAAGCCTGTGCATGGGATTTCACCTCAGCAGCAATTAACTGAACCAACCCAACTCAACTCCTGCACGAAAGGCCTAGCAGAAGGAAAGGCATGCCTAACTCCATACCTGAAAGACCTTTTATTTGAATTTCTACTGTTCCAAACAAGATAACAACTGCACTAACTTTGTAGACAGTAGACGTGTGGTGCACTTCCAAGAAGTAGTCTTGCACATTTAGACTCTGATGTTAGTGCTGAAGCTAGTAAATATCGAATTAATTTGATAGAGGACTTATCAAAATCAGCACGCAAGATCAAAGGTGTAGAGACAAGGTGGAGGTGTAATTAAGTGGTTGTAATCCCCTCTCCTCCATTCATAACTTCCAGGACACTTGGAGACAGGTAAGATGACTCAGCAGGTAAAGGCACACCTGTTGCCAAAATTGAGTCCCATCCCCAGGGCTCAAGGTGGAAAGAGAACCAGCTCCACTGTCTGATATACCTACACTCAAATAGAATCAGATTCTGAGTTTTAAAAAGAAAATAGGGGTGTTGTAAAGTGCTTGTTGTAAAAACTAATCGTCAGTTTGCTCCCCTGGATCCGCATGAAGGGAGGAGGAACCAGCTTTACAAATTATCATCTGACCTCCATATGCATGTACCCACACACTTTATACTTAGTAACAGGCCAGATGTGGTGGTGACCCCTTTAATTCCAGAACTTGGAAGGCAGAGGCAGGAGATAGAGGGATACAGAATGAGACCCTGTCTCATTAAATACATGCTAGGGGCTGAAAATATGGCTCAGTGCTTATGAGCCCTTGCTGCTCCTGCAGAGGACCAGGTTGGTTCCCAGCACCAGTGTGGCACCTCACAACCTCCAGTTCCATGGCGTCACAGACCCTCTTTCTGGGCTGTGAGGGCTTCTGTACACATGTGGTGCACAAAAGCATGCAGACAAATACACATAGTGTAAAAAACACTTAAAAGAATTAGAAAACATCAAAGAAAATAAGTTTAGGGCTGGAGAGATGGCTCAGAGGTTAAGAGCATTGCCTGCTCTTCCAAAGGTCCTGAGTTCAATTCCCGACAACCACAAGGTAGCTCACAACCATCTGTAATGATGTCTGGTGCCCTCTTCTGGCCTGCAGATATACACGCAGACAGAATATTGTATACATAATAATTTTTTTTTAAAATAAGTTTATACATAGATACCACTAGCATATCACATTTAAATTGCTGGGATACATTTCCTGGTTTAGTACATGATGGCAAGTGCTTTTGCCTACTGAACTGCTCTCCTTCCTGAATCTTAAGAATCCTCAGCAAGACGGTGGTGGTGCAGACCTTTAATCCCAGCACCCAGGAGGCAGAGGCAGATGGATCTCTGAGTTCGAGGCCAGCCTGGTCTACAAGAGCTAGTTCCAAAGCCACAGAGAACCTTGTCTCGAAAAATGGAAAAAAAAAAAAAAAAAAGACTCCTCTCCAGGAGTACCACTTTAAAGGAAATAGCTATGTATCAGTCAGTCACTGTGAGCAGCTACTCCTTTCTTTGCACTTAACTGTCTTTCCAGAACTTTGTCATGAGAGCCAGGCATGTCCTTGTTTTACAATGGTGGGGAGATCACTTTAACCTCAGAACAAAGTTTGGCCCTGCAGTTATGGTGTTGGTGGGGAGGAATCACTGACAGATTACCACTGAAGGGAGGAATCCAGAACCAGCTGGCTCACTGACCAGCACAGTCATAAATACTATGACCCAAATTGCTTGAGCAGGTTATTCCCCCGTGGGATGACCTCATTCTCCGAATTTCCAAGTGGGATGACTTAATTCTCTATAAGCACAAAGCATCTTTTATCCTCAGTGATGACTTAGAGGAGTTGGACTGAACTTTCAGTGTTAGTATTTATTTGCAGTAGGAAGAATCAAATCTAGGGCCATGGTCTGCTTTAGCACTGAGCTACATCTCCAGCCCTTGGGTAGTAATATCTTTGCATTATGGAACCTACATAGGTGTAATACTTTAGATTCTTAGAAGTTTTGTATGATTTTAGGGCTGGAGATGTAGCTCAGTGCAGTGTTTGCCTGACATGCATGAAGTCCTGAGTTTTAAAAGTCTTGGCATCCCTTAATTAGGCATGGTAGCCCAGTTAACAAGCATTGTAATTTCAGCACTCAGGAGGATCAGAAGTTCAAAGTTATCTTCAGTTAGCAGCTAGTTCAAAGCCAGCATGGCTCCAAATATAAGAAAAGCAGGTGGAGGAATGGCTCAGTGGGCAAAAGTGCTTACCAGCAAGTCTAATAGCCTGAGTTGTATTTGATTCCCAGAGCTCATGCGATGGAAGGAGCAAACCCACTCCCAAAAGTTATCCTCTGGCCTCCAAACACTATTGGCAATCCCGTGCTCACACACATACACACTAAATAAATACATGTTAAAAAACATTTTGAGTATGAATATTTTGCTTTCATGTATACCTGCATACCACATGCATACCTGGAGCCCAGAAGAGAGCATCAGATCCTCTGGAACTGGAGTTAGACGGTATGAGCCACATGTAGATTCTGGGAATTTAATCCTCTGCAAAAGCAACAAGTAAGTACTCTAAAACTGCTGAGATACTTCTCCCTCTCCCAAAACATTATTTATTTGAGAGACCTTTTGGCCCTAGTTGACCTAGAACTCTCTTTTTAAGTATCCTGATTTTCTAACAAAGCCTTTCAAACCTTTTTTGTTGTTGTTGCTTGTTTTTTTTTGTAGTTTGTCAGAACACTATATTCAACTCAGTATGGACCAGGTGATGGTGGCGCACGCCTTTAATCCAGAGGAAGAGGCAAGCAGATCTCTGAGTTCGAGGCCAGCCTGGTCTACAGAGAGAGTTCCAGGACAGGCTCCAAAGCTACACAGAGAAACCCTGTCTCAAAGACCAAATACAAAACAAATTCAGTCTGGGTCTCACATGCTAGACAACTGCTTTGCCACTGAACCACAGCTTAAAAAAAAAGAATTACTAAATTTGCAAATGATGTTTCAAATGTTCACATAATTTTAATTAATTGAGTTTGTTAATGGGATCAGGGAAGTGATTATTATAACCTGTGAGATTAGGAATAACATTTAAATTTTTTTCAGTCAGTTGAAATTGGGGAACAATTAAAATTGAAAATTTCTATGTGTATTAAATATTAATTTTAAAAACCAAAATGACTTCAGCGTAATCTCTTTTGCTCATGAAAATTCCCCAGAAGATGCTCCTTTGTTCCTGTGTGTGTGTGAGTGTGTGTTAGCATGAAGCCGGAGGACAACCTCAGGAATATCCATCCAACTCCTTTGGCCTGGAGTTCACCAATTAGACTAGACTGGCTGGCTAGGAATCCTCCTTGAAGACCTTAAAAAGATCTTGAAGGCCCGGTGGTATTGGCTGTGCACACATGCCTTTAGGAGGCAAAGGCAGATGAATCTCTGAGTTAGAGGCCAGCCTGGTCTACAGAGTGAGTTCCAGGTCAGTCAGGGCTAGAAACTGTCTTGGGGGTGGGGGGGATGGGGCGGAGAAGGGAATAGAAGAGAAAGAAAGAAAAAAGAACGAAAAAGAAAAAGAGAAAGGACTTATAGAGTAAAGGTGGGCTAGAGAGGATATGGAACCAGGAGGGTCCAATACTTTAGAAGAAAAAAAAAATACTGAGACTAGAGAAGCTCATCAAATAACTAAACTCATGGGAGCATCTTCACTGGAGATCTGAGAGATGAGGCAGTGTCTGGGCGGGGATGACCCTCAGTCACTGAGCTTTGGTTTGAGTGCTTGTTCAGTTAGAAACACCGGAGGTGAGGAGCTCAAAGGCCTGATCCTACCCATAGTATTTTGACCAAAGGATAACTGGTTCGCACAACTCAGCGAGGGAGCAGTGCCCCATAACCATCTCCATGAATGGAGGCCGTCTCCCGGCGTTGTGCAGCCACAGCCGCAGAAGCTGCACAAGGCGACCCTGCTAAGTTGGGGAGCCAGGTATGACCGGAGGTAGAGCCCTTGGCAAACGATAGTCTGCGCATAACATTGGAGCCTGGCAGTGTCCAGCCTCGTGAGTTCAGTAATTTTCACAACTGTTTCACAGATAATAAAAGTAGAAGCTATAATGAAATATGGTCTAGTAAACGAACGCACAACCAAATCCTCTGAGCCCACCCTCCGCACCCGTGTTTTCCACTGTCAAGCCGCATGCGCGCGCCTCAGCCCCTCCCACACCAGCACGCGGGTCACGTGGGGGCGTGGTTGTCTGCGCGCCTGCGCGTCGCAGGCCGACGGAGACCAGCCTGCCCCGGCTTAACTGTGCTTTCGTCCGCGGTGGGAGCGGCGCCTCAGGCTCGGCCGCCAGCCGGGGCTCGGGCTGGGGCCCGGGCCCCCGGGGATGGCCCACCGGCCCTCACAGGGCGACGGCTCCGCGGGCCGCTGGAAGCGCGGCGCGGGGAAGGCAGGTACGGAAGGCGGCGGGCTGGGGCGACGAGCGAGGGCCGCGCAGCGGCCGGGGCCTGAGGGGGGCGGCGTCGGGTGAGGAGGAACCGGGCCTCGCCCCGGCCGCCGCCCGCCACGTCCGCAGAGCGGGCTGCCCGTGCTAGACGGCTGCCGGCTGCCTGAGCTCCGGCCTCCGCTTGTGACCCTGAAATTCCTCTCTGCACGCGCGGGCACACACACACAAACTCATGCAAAGTCGCCTCTGTCCAGTTCCAGAAACTCCCGTCGGTGAGCTCTCCACCTCACACTCCCTGTTCAGCTACTTTCTGGCCTTTCCTTGGGCCACCTATGCTAGTGTTCTGTTGTGCACAAAGCAGTGCTGTTTCCTATAATCTTTTTTCCGGCTAAAGCATTTCTGTGAAATCTTGGGTTTTGTTGTGCGCGTGTTCTGGAATACATTTCCCATATGGTAGCTGCTTGGTGAGAAGTCCCGTACCAGGTGAGCTAATCCAAAAGCGCCGTTCCCCTTCCCGTCCCCTGACAGGTGGTGCGCATGTTAGAACCGACCCTGTTATCCCTCCCACATGTTTGGAGATGCTTCTAGATTCCACGTCTTGGTTCTCCGTGCTCATTTCTGTTATTCCTCTTTTCTCATCCGATAAGCTGGACAGCCTGTGAGCCACTTTCCCGGGCTCTTTGGTATATGTAACACTCTTTGCTTGTGTCTGTGTGACATCTGTCTTTATGGCATAGCCAGTGCCCCTGTGACATGGGTCGTGTGACCTGTTGCAGTGCAGCTATATCTTGGTTGCAAAACTTCAGGCCCTCTATCTAGCTTGTCTGGGTGGAAAGGGAACGCAGAGGATATTTCTTAGTTAAGATGATTGGTTTTAAATATATTGACGACCAAATTACTAATGCTAAAAACACTCGGTTGTAGAGCTCATAGCCAAATCGGTATGCACTGTTTTTCCCCATTCAGTAAAGTATATTCTTTCTCTGAAAAGGGCAGGAAGTGCCGGAAGGACCCCGAGCTACATGGCCATGGCTCTTTTACAGTTACCAAGTGTACAGATCTTGATAATTTACCCTGGAACTTTCCTGTTTCCATCTATCTTTATGTTAGTACTTAATGAATTCCTTCCAGTTTGGTTACATTTTTTAGAAATGAATTAGTACTATCAAAGAAAAGGGCACTTGGGTTTATTTTCTTTTAAGAGGAATTTTACCACGAATACAAGATTTTTGTGGTCCACTGTCTTTGTCTTATACAAACATGGTGTTCAAACATATATTTTTTTTTGTTGGAGTGGGTTTTTCACGACAGGGTTTTATTGTTTAACCCTGGCTGTCCTGGAACTCACTCTGTAGACCAGGCTGGCCTCCAACTCAGAGACCTTCCTGCCTCTGCCCTCTGAGTGCTGGGACTACCTCCCAGGCTGCTCGGCCATTTATTTATTTATTTATTTATTTAATATATATTTATTATGTATATAGTGTTCTGCCTGCATGTATGACTGACTACACGCCAGAAGAGGGCACCAGATCTCATTACAGATGGCTGTGAGCCACCATGTGGCTGCTGGGAATTGAACTCAGAACCTCTGGAAGAGCAGTCAGTGCTTTTACCCTCCGAGCCATCTCTTCAGCCCCCTTCATTTATTTCTAATGTTTCTTTTGAGATCAGGTCTCATGAAGCCGAGGCTGGCCTTGAACTTACTTCGTAGCAGAGGATAGCCTTGTCTGTCTCTTCTCCCTCTACTCCGCGGTGTTAGGTACAGGCATGCACTGCCACACTTGTTATTTTCTTGTCTGTGTTCTTTCAGTATATGGGCTGTGGAACCAGGCACAGTGCTAACAGTTTTGTTTGCTTGGATTTGGGAAACAGGGTCTCAGTATGTAGCCTTGACTGGCCTGGAGCTCGCTACGTCGACCAGACTGGCCTCAAGCAAGCTTTACAGTGTAGTAAATAGAAGTTAAGTTGGATTTTAAAAGCTAACATTTCACCAAAAACACAAAACCCAACCCAGAATAATATTCCTATAATATGTTAGCATTGCCTAGGCATAATAGTCCACACCTTTAGTCTCAGTACTCAGGAGGCAGAAGTAGGTGGATCTCTGTTTGAGGCCAACCTGATCTATATAGATAGTTCTTGGTCAGCCATAGCTACACAGTGAGACCCTATCTCAAACATAGAGTAGGTAGGGGCTAGGGTTATGGCTCAGTAGGTGATTACTTGCCTACAGTATGTGAAGCCCATGGTTCATTCTCTAGTACCAGAAAGGGAGAAGAAAAAGATCTGCTTTGGTGACCCTTATTAAAATAAGCATATTAGGGCTAGGGGTTTAGCACAGTACCAGCACACTTTCATCTGCCATTTAAAGGCCTTAGGACAATCGTTTTATTTCATCATGGTGATGATAGCCAAGTCCTCTTCCGTAAAGGAATTTGGAAGCTCTCAGTTTAGGAGTTTATGATGCACCACTCCTCCAAGTGAAGCGTAAAGAAATTGTTAGTTCAATTTACCTTAAAATAAAACAGATAGTAGACATGAATTTTAATCTTTCTCTGATTAAAGAAGGGACAACTGTGACTTTTCACTTTGTAGGAATAAATAGGATGTTTGTGAACTAGTTGTTCAGTGGTGACCCTGATGCTCTATGATATAGGCTGGCTGTTGACCTCGCTGTGCAGTTTGCACACCAGCGGCTCACTTGAGTTCTCTGAGTTACAATGAAATGCTACACAGTGGGCTCAGGAAAGTGTGTGTAGGGGTGGCATATGTAGGAATAACTTCCTCATCCGCCCCTCAGCTTTAAGCTTGTGACTACTGAATACATGTGGCAGTCAGAAAACAACTTCCATGAGTTCTCCTGCCGCCTTATGAGATGTGGGGATAGAACTTGGGTCATCAGGCTTGTATGCAAATACCTTTTCCCACTGAGCTATCTCACTGGCCCCGCCAGCCTTACCTACTGGAAGGTGAAGGTTAAGGATGGCAGTATCCAAGTGATCAGATAGCACTCCAAGTCCACATTTGAGTACTCGCCTCAGGAAAGCACCCAGAGTTGTCAGGAAAGCCAGAAAATCTACAGAAGTGTTAAGAATTCTGCAGTAAGCCACACAGTAGTGTGGGGAAAAGTAATGCTCTTACTATGTGGCAGTTTTGTTCCAGAAGAGCAGAAACTAAGTAAGCTACATAATTTATTCTACTACACATGTGCTTTTTGAGTTCTATGTAGTCAAAATCAAGAGGTTTAGCCAGGTTCAGTGGGCATAACTTTAATCCCAGCACTCAGGAGGCAGAGGCAGGCAGAACTTTGAGTTCCAGGCCAGCAAGGACTAGTTTGAGACCCTGTCTCAAAAATAACAACAGCCAGGCATGGTGTTGCATGCCTTTGATCTCGAGTCGGTGTTCAGTGCCAGCCTGGTCTATAGAGCAAGTTCCAAAACAGCCAGGACTGCAAAGAGAGGCCCTGTCTTAAAAAATAAAAACAAAAAGCTGAAAACATCAGGGAGAAGTAAGCATTGTAGCCATGGCTTGGTCCAGAATTAGTTAACTCATGGCTGTGTCTTTGCCTAAACCTCATGGGAATTCAGGAGTTTGTAAACTGTGTTCTTCCCCACATTGCTGAGTAGCTTACTGGGAATGGGCAGAAATAAGATCTTTCCATACTCTTGGTGAAAGGTCAGCAAAAGTTGGAAGTGACTTTGGGACTGCCACCTCAGTGCTCCTCCCTGAGGTGTGTAGATCATGCGAGGGTTCTTACTGCCAAAGTTTGCATGGAGCTTATGTTGTGTTCACTGTTGAAAACTAATTCAGTTCCTGCTCAGTTTCTTGCTTAGCCTGTGTTGTTGAGATCACACAGTATGTGTAGCTCCGGTGCTAGGTAGGGATCCCTGTGAAATTTCATAAACCCTGCGCTCATCCCTAGCACTGCAATAAAAAATGAAAAACAACAATAACAACAAAAACATTGCTTACCCTTCTTGATCCTCTTGGAAAGCATGCAGCCTTGTCTTCGGAGGATGTATGTAGCCCTTCAGAAAAAGCCCAGACTTCCTGCTGAACCACTCAGTTCAAGTTGAGCTCCCCCATTCCAGTTGTAACTTCCTTGTTCTCTCCCCGTTTCTTGTTCCCTGTGCCTGTTTCTTGCCATGGTGTTTTCTTGTATGATGTCTTTGCTCACACTCTTACCTCTGCCAGGCGTGCTTTGCCTTTGACACTCTTCAGTGTGGCAGTTCTTAGGGGATTTCAGAATCAATTCCTGGCAGAGCCTTTCAGGGTTTGCCATCCTTCAGGGTTCTCAAATACCCTATGTAATAATTGTGTCCCTTCCTGCTATGAGTTTCTCAGGAGCTGTGAGGGAGCCATTGTTCATTCTTCACCTCAGTACTTCCTACAGACCCATTAAATGATGGACCTCGTAGTGCATGGCAGCCTGAAGGGAGGCACCACTGAGGCAAGAGCCTGACATAACCTCAGAAATATTTGGTGCTGTCCTTTACTGAGAGAAGAGCCTGATTTTTTTTTTTTATTTCTAGATAAAGGAGCCATTTAATTTAACATCCAACCTGGGCCAGTCTTGAGAGTGAAGAGAACAATTTGAATTTACTCTGAGAAGTTATGCTCAGAGGCTAGACTTATACCAGAAAAATCTCAGACACTGGTCACCCTCTTGTGTTACTAGGGACAGCAACAACAGTGTAGCAATAGAACAGGTTTATCTCGGCCAGAAATCACGGTTTTCTTCCTGTTTGACCTCCAGTTGCATATGACTCCAAAGCTCTCACTTGTCATAGCTCACACAGATAGGTCACTAGGACTCTTAACAACTCCAGTTTGTGTTAATAATGTCCCCTTTGTCATGAACACAGTTGTAGACTGTTGTCTCAGAATAGGACATTATTAAGGTCATCTGTTCAGTACCTCTTCCAGAATCTAAAACACCGTGTGATATTACTTGTCTTACCTACCTTCTTATGGTGGTGTCCACCTTACAATAACCATAGTTTCTAGTATCCAGTATTTATTCTATAGATATGTGTATGCATATGTAGGTTGGCCTGACTTACTGTACTGTATTGCACTCTTGGCTTTACTGTCTACATACAGGTTTTCTTGGTAATTATAGTGTACTGCCTTGTGACATTTGGCGTTTTGTGTTGAAATTCTTGTAGTTTTTATTTTTTCAGTGGTGCAGGTAACCATAAACTCTTAACAAGCATCATCTGCTGTTCATAAAAGTAGATGTTCCACTTGAAAATCAAGAGGCTTTGTACTATTAAAACAAGAACTAGTAGTCTAAGTTGCAATTCCTGCTTTCTAAAAAACTAACTTTTGAGGCAGAAGCAGGCAGAAATAAACACTCCTCTGACATTTGACTTTCAAAAATGTCTCCCCGCAGTTAGTGTTTTATTAGTTCTCTCAGCCTATGGCTGAGACTTACATATGGTTTTATTAAAATGTAGAATTAATTTTTTTTTTCAGTGCTAGAGGTTGAACCCAGGACCTCTACTGTGCTAGGCAGGTCCTCTCCCACTGTACTCCCCAATTCAAGAAAAACACTTAAATTGAGATACCTGTGTTCTGCAAACACATTGACAGTACCTGCTAGATACACTGGTACTTACTGATACTTCCTAAAACTATCATGTCTTGTTATTTTCTTGGTGTATGGCCATAGTGTTTTTTCCATTGTGTGACAAATATATATAGGTTGTATAAGAAGCAAGCATGAGGATCGGAGCTAAGAGAAGGTACCTGATTTACCGCATACCAAGTTGAGATAGGGACTCTAAAGCCAAACACCACACCTGCCAAGTGTGTGCTTCATTCTCTGCATGCACATTGTGTATCTGTTTGTTTCCCCAGACTTTAATGCCAAAAGGAAAAAGAAGGTGGCGGAGATACACCAGGCCCTGAACAGTGATCCCATTGACGTGGCCGCCCTCCGACGAATGGCTATCAGCGAGGGAGGGCTCCTGACTGATGAGATCAGGTGCCAAGTGTGGCCCAAGCTCCTCAATGTCAACACCAATGAGCCACCACCTGTGTCAAGTAAGGGAACAAAAGCTGGGGGTGGGGAGTTTCAACTCAGGAGCAAAGTTGTCTAGTTAGAGGAGTTTACTAAAAATGCCTATCTTAGGGGGCTGGAAAAGTGGCTCAGCAGTTAAGAACACTTGTTACTTTTGTAGAGAACCTGGGTTCAGTTCCCAGCACACATATGGTGGCGCACAACCATCTCTAACTCTAGTTCCAGGAGATTTGATGTCCCGTTCTGGCCTCTGGGTACATTACAGAAATGCTAAGGTTCCTTGGAGTTCTTCAGTTCTGCCGGAAGCTGCTAATGAGCTAATCTGTAAGCCATACAGTGAAGCAAGTCCTTGAGCACAAGCCCTGTAGCCAGTGCCCACCTGCCACCTCTGTGCAGTGTCCTGGTGTGCTGGGCCTTCTCTCATTCACTTGGCAGTTTGGATGCCCTGCTGTTTCCACATACTGGACGTGATTCAAATGACTCATGTGCTAAAAAGTTTGATGATGTGGTGCCAAGTGGATGCTAGGTTGCCACTTGTTACAAATGTGACAGATGTTTGAAACTGGGCCTCCTCAGGCCAATGGGCCTGTGTTAGAAGGGTGGTCCTGGGAGGGAGGAAGAAGAAGTCTTGTGCAGGCTCCTCTGATAGTTTTCTTTGTGGATTGTGAGGACAATCAACACTTACACAGCAGCACTTGGCTTGGGATGAGGAAGATACATGTTTCTATCTGTAAACCATCTCTCTAGCTCAGTCGATAAGAGCATTTGCCTAGCATTCACAAAGTTCAATCCCTGCACTGCATAAAACTAGTTGTGGTGGCACATGCCTGTAATCCTAGTACTGACTTAATCCAGTACCCAGGAAGTAGAGCTCTGTGAGTCTGAGGCCAGCCTGGTTTACAGAGTTAGTTCCAGGATAGCCAGCGCTACAGAAACCCTGTCTCCAAAACAAAACAAACAAACAAACAAACAAAAAACCAGAAACCAATTTAAAAAAAAAAGTTCAAGATTAGGGCTGGAGAGGTGATTCAGTGATTAAGAGCACTGACTGCTCTTCCAGGTGATTCGAGTTCGATTCTCTGCACTCACATGGTAGCTAACAGCTGTCTTTAACTCCAATTTCAGGGGATCTGACACCTTCTGACCTTCTTGGGCATTGCATATATACAGTGTACAGACAAATGTACAGGCAAAGCAACGATATACTTGAAATAAAAATAAGTCCTTTTTTTTGTTGTTGTTTTGTTTTGTGAGACAGGGTTTCTCTGTGTAACTCTGCCTGTCTCTGGTCCTCACTCTGTGGACCAGGCTGGCCTCAAACTCACAGAGATCCACCTGCCCTGCCTCCCGAGTGCTGGGATTAAAGGCGTGCACCACCACCACCCAGCTTTACCCATACTTTTAATATGCTGTTGTTTGTTAGCATTCAGTGACGTTTCACTCCGGTGCCACTTCCATGCCCATATCTTCAGATGCTCAAGGCCCTGCACGTAGAGTTACAGTGCTTACATGCTGAGCACACACTGTGCCTCATTCCTGAATTCCTGATTCTAGTCAGTTCTCATGGTAGCCTGAGAGGTACGTGTGGACAGGCTCTTCCCTCCTTTGTGCTCATCAGACATGAAAGAGCTGTGTTTAAAACTAAACTAGAGAGAGATTACCTATCAAATGCATCTTTCCTGGCATTTGTTTTCAGTAGTAGTGTGCATCCAGTCCAGGGCCTTGCATGTGCTGGGCAAGCACTATGCCATTAAACTGTGTCCTTGGCCTCTCCCATTTTAGTATTCCTCTTCCTCTTTTTGTTTTTCATTCTCTTTTTAAATTTTTATTTTGGATGGGGTCTTGCTTTGTAGCCTAGGTTGTCTTCAAACCTGAGGCAATCCCTCAACCACAGTCTCCCAAGGACAGGGATTACAAGTGTAATCCAGCACTGCACCTGACTGCGTGGTTGGGATTCTACTTGTACCTGGTGCTTAGATGCAGGTGTTACATCTTCAGTCTTGTCCTCTTGAGGGAAAAGACTGCTCTGTGTGTCCTCTAGGTCTCAACTATCATTCCAGAAAGTCGTTTTTATAACTGTTTCTTCCTTTGTGATGTGGGTCTAAACTCTGGCATCAAGCTTGCTAGGTTAGCTCTCTACCATGAACTATACTGGAAGTCCCAGAAGAATTTACCCCTCAGTTGGTTTTCCAGACCTCTTTGCAATAATACCATGTTCTTCTTTCTCTGCTA
This sequence comes from Alexandromys fortis, assembly GCF_014885135.2. NCBI lineage: Eukaryota > Metazoa > Chordata > Mammalia > Rodentia > Cricetidae > Alexandromys > Alexandromys fortis. Next base: position 14,712,810 of record NW_026067952.1, on the reverse strand, counting down.
GGGAAGGATCTGCGACAATTGAGCAAGGATTACCAGCAAGTGCTGCTGGATGTCAGGCGGTCTCTCCGGCGCTTCCCTCCTGGTGAGCAGATTTTCAGACTTGCTACATCTAGACTGAGGCTTTCTGTCCCTTTGCATTTACCTTCTTGTGATGATGCCTGCTGGGATTAAGGTGTTTTCTTCCCAGCAACAGAGGCATGCATGCAGAAAGAACCCTGCTCTCAACCACTCAAGTGGAAACCCTCACTATGGATTCTTTGTGCCCAGAGGTGGCAAGTCAGAGAAGCAACTCTTGCATCTTTCTCTGCCCTTGTGCCCTAGAGGAGCTTTGTAAGGATTGGCAGGGCAAGGGGTCTGGCTTTGGTAGCAGGTTAGTTTGGAATGTATCTTAATGGGAATTGTAACTTCATTTGGTGAGTGTTACTTCACATGTGTGGTGATGGCTGGAGCCTTTCCCTGCATGTTTGTAGAACATGTTCCTGAAATTGCCTCTTGTTTTCCAGGACAAAAAAAAAAAAAAAAAAGACTTTACTTTCTGTTTTCATATCGAGGGTACTGGGCAGCAAACCTCATCTGTATATTCTAGCTTTCTTCCTATGTAACTTTACCTTGACCTTTGAAGAGATATTTGGCCACACTTAGCTGAAGCAAGCTCCGGTTGGCACATGTGTATTATAGGCCTCTGCCCTATTTGGATCTGTTCTTCATGGGAGTCTTGTGAGCTCCCACAGGCTGGTAGCCAGTCAGTGTGGTTATGATAGCACTTCCCATGGCCCAGTCCCTTCTTTCTACCCTGTTGATCCAGTTGAGGTGAATGAGGGCAGGTGCCTCCCTCTTTTCCTCTGCATCCTTTACTCCTTACATTTATGTCACCAGTATGGTGATCTTTCTGCACACTGGTTCCTCCTGGGCATTTTAAACCCTTTCCACTCATGTCTTCTGGGCCAGCCTGACGGATCATAAACCAGAAATTCAATCAGACTATAGCTCTTGCTCTTGCTGCTTTCTTGGTTTCACTTAATTCTTAGTTTTCTTTGTTTTCTCGTTTATCTTTATAGTGTACCTCTTTTGAGAAGGTGGAATTAATGTGGGCAAGGAGTGACCTTTATTCTTACCTTGAACCTTTATAGTTCAGTTTAATGTGGACCCTTCCTTATCTTGCTGTTTTCTCTCACAAAAAAAATTGTAGCTGAATGCTGGGCTAAGCACATAAGAAAGCTGTTCTTGGTGACATTCTTCTAAAATATTTCATGAGGTCAGGGCTCGATATCCTCCATCTCCCCTGAGTAATTGCCTCAGTTGTTTTTATTTACAGCTCATTCTTGGAACTCAAAGTTAGCGTTACTGCACATGGGCTCTCATGGGCTCTCACAAACACCAGGCAAGGCAGTTCAGCCCTCCAGTTTACACTGACTTGCTGTGTGTCATCCTTGTGGAAACCTTTGTGGCAGGCCACCTACCATTTCCTGTCAGTCAGTGTGCCCTTCCTATGTACATTCATTTATTTTCCATGTGACTTTTTCAAACTGGCTAAGGCAGGATTCTGCTGAGCAGCAAAGATTATCTGCTTCTTAGTGACTATTTTCTCCAGTTCATACAATAGCAAGAGTGGAGTTTTGTGGATTGTTTTGTTTTGTTTTTTGAGACAAAGTGTCTCTGTCACTCTGGAACCTGTCCTGGAACTAGCTCTTGTTTGTAGACCAGGCTGGCTTGGAACTCAAAGATATCTTCCTGCCTCTGCCTCCCAAGTGCTGGGATTAAAGGCGTGCGCCATCACCACCCAGCTCTGGATCGATTTTAGTAGAGGAATTGAAACAGATCATGATAGCTTTCCAACCAACAGCAGCTTAGGTTTCTTTGGTGTTGTGTTTTTTAACTCCCTTAACGGAACCTTGTGATTCAAGGTCACTTTCTTCAGATTCAGGAGTGCCTTGTAGATGCAGAGTTTGAACTCTCCCGCCTTCTCGACTTTAGGTGTCTTGATCTTGGTACATGGGCTAAGCATGGTCTTATGCCCTTTGAGCTCTGACTAAAGGAAGAACAGGTTCATAATTCTTTACCAAAACATGTTTCGAAACAAGGTTTTTCTGTAGCTTTGGAGCCTGTCCTGGAACTAGCTCTTGTATACCAGACTGGCTTTGAACTTATAGAGACCCATCTGCCTCTGCCTCCCAAGTGCTATATGGAATTAAAGGTGTGCGCCACTACCTCCTGGTTTGAATACAACTTTTTTAAAATATTTATTTATTTATTTATTTATTTATTTTTTTTTTTATTTATTTATTTATTTATTATAGTGTTCTGTCTGCATTTTTGCCTGCAGTCCAGAAAAGGGCACCAGATCTCATTATAGATGGCTGTGAGCCCCCATGTGGTTGCTGGGAATTGAACTCAGGGCCTCTGGAAGAGCAGTCAATGCTCTTAACCTCTAAGCCATCTCTCCAGCCCCCGAATACAACAGTTTTAATTTTCATATAATTCCTTACATAATTTCATTCCAAGAAGTAGGGTTCGTGAGAAAGGTGGAGGAAATGGGAGGTGGGAAGGGAGTGGGAACTTTAATAAAATAAAATAAAAAAGAAGTAGGACAAAGAAGTCTCTAGGTACTTTTCTGCTGATCACAGATTCACATGTTGCCACATTAATTGCCTGTTCTTCCCCCCCCCCCTTTTTTTTAAAGCAATGGAATCTTTTTAAAAGATTTATTTCTTCTGTAGATGGTATTCTGCCTGCATGTATGTCTACTTGCCACAAGAGGGCACCAGATCTCATTTTAGAAGATTATGGTTGCTGGGAATTGAACTCAGGACCTGTGGAAGATCAGCTAGTGCTCTTAACCTCTGAGCCATCTCTTCAGTCCTGCCTGTTTCTTTCTTTTTTATACTAACACATGTAATTTTGTTTCTCAACTATTTAAGGGTAAACAGCCATCACAGTTCCCAAAATATCTAATCCACAGAATACTTCATCTTTCACCATTTATTTATTTTTATTGTTTTAAATGTTCTTATTTTATGTGCATTGGTGTTTTGCTTGCATGTGTATTTGTGTGCAGATATCAGAACTTCTGGAGCTGGAGTGCAGAGCTCATGGCAGCCTGGCATCTTGGAGGCATGTTCAGTCTTTCCCCATGATTGGCCATGCTGACTGTAAGGTTTTAGTTAGGCAGTTTTGTCAGGGGCCCCTACTATGTGGTTTTTCCTGTCCACATATGTAATATGTAGATTTTTCAAGGAATTTTTCAAGGAATTGCCAACTGTTTTGTAATTCACTGTCTGTTACTGGGTACTTTTCTCTGGCCTAATCTTTGTCACTAGGCTCCTTGCCAATTCAGATGCATCTCCTCTTCCCAGGCATGCCAGATGAGCAGAGAGAAGGGCTTCAGGAAGAACTAATTGACATCATCCTCCTCATCTTGGATCGCAACCCTCAGCTCCACTACTACCAGGGCTACCATGACATAGTGGTCACTTTCCTGCTGGTAGTGGGGGAGAAGCTGGCAACATCCCTGGTAGAAAAGTTGTCTACCCACCACCTCAGGTACCTGTGCATCTGGTTTTGTGCCAGGACGGGTGTCACTCCTCCAGCCTTCTCAGGATAGTCAGTGTCGAGTAGTTTGAGCCTTCTCTTTGAGCAGCCCTAACCTGAACTGTTGAACCTGACCAAGTGCATTGACTGGATTATCTTCCCACAGGGATTTCATGGATCCCACAATGGACAACACCAAGCACATCCTAAATTATCTGATGCCCATCATCGACCAAGTGAACCCACAACTCCATGACTTCATGCAGAGGTGAGTCCACATCTCTTTGTACATGGACACACATGGCAGCCGTCACTATGCTTTCTAGCTCTTTGTTTCTTCACAGACCGACTTTAGTTGTAGCCTCATATTAATGGTTAGTGTCAAATTCTTCAGGCTTCTTTGTGTCCATTCTTTCTGTCTGGAAATTCAGGCCTGTCCACAGTCCTGGAGAGCTTACTGGGTACTGTGCTTTTGGGATGAGCTGACAGGGCACCTAACATCTGGATTTCCTTTGCTCCTAGTGCTGAGGTGGGGACCATCTTTGCCCTCAGCTGGCTTATCACCTGGTTTGGGCACGTCCTGTCGGACTTCAGGCATGTTGTGCGGTTATACGACTTCTTCCTGGCCTGCCACCCACTCATGCCCATTTACTTTGCAGCTGTGGTAGGTACACACTGGGGGGCAGTGACCTAGGTTCACTGTTACCCATTAGCTTGATCAGTGTTCTTGAAGGGGACAGTGGCTTCCCGGCTCTTGGCCCACTCCCCAGACTGGGAAGTGTCAGGGAATGTTGGTTAAGCAACTGTCCTCACTTTGAGACTTCTGACCCTTCAAAGCTCCAGTGTGCCGTGTGACTGTCAGTGATCCCGCAGAGATCACCTGGAACTGGTAGCTAGTGGATATCATGATGGGCATAGATGACAGTTCAGTCTGCCTGCCAGTGCCAGGCTTCAGGAAGAGAGGGGCTTGGTATTAGGCTTGAAAGAGGAGTGGGTAGTGGAAGAGTGTGGGGCTCGTTTCGAAGAGAGGAGAGTGGCGTGGAGAGTGGCCTTCAGCAGCTATGAACATGAACACTTGTCAGGAGGATGCCTGAAGGAAGCAAGATGGTTGTCAGGCTGTTCTGAGGCTCCTCGGAGTCTGCTGTAGTCCTTTTTTTCTTCCTATGAGAATGTCAGTTTGTTTCAAGACTTAGGGTGCCTTGAGCAGACAGGTGTTCCGGGAGGATTTGCTAGAATTGGTCAGTCTTTCACATTATTATAGTTGGCATGGGATACAGCACATTTGCCAAACTTTTGGGCTGAGCACTTAGGTCTGTGTGTAAAGAAAAGCAAGTGCCTACCTAGGTTGTATACCTCTGGTGTCTGATTCAAAGCCTGCCTTTGCCAGATTGTGCTGTACCGGGAGCAGGAAGTCCTGGACTGTGACTGTGACATGGCCTCTGTCCACCACCTATTGTCCCAGATCCCTCAGGACCTGCCCTATGAGACTCTCATCAGCAGAGCAGGAGACCTCTTTGTTCAGTTTCCCCCTTCTGAACTTGCAAGGGAGGCAGCTGCACAGCAGGAGGCTGAAAGGTGAGATGAGGGAGGCACTGCTGCAGCTGGGGCAGTGGAAGCTTGCAGAGGGAGGGTCGGCTTGTCTGGTGTTTGCAGAGATCTACATTGTAGCAGGCACTTATGGGTCCTTGTCCAGGAGAGCTGGACAGTAGCCTGCTCTGCAGCAGTCCTCTCAGTGTCCTCTGTCCCTCTGTGCCACCTTCTGCTCCTGTCCACAGAACGGCAGCCTCTACTTTCAAAGACTTTGAGCTGGCATCGGCCCAGCAGAGGCCAGATATGGTGCTGCGGCAGCGGTTTCGGGGACTTCTGCGGCCTGAGGCTCGAACAAAAGATGTCCTGACCAAACCAAGGACCAACCGCTTTGTGAAACTGGCAGTGATGGGGCTGACGGTGGCACTTGGAGCAGCGGCACTAGCAGTGGTGAAGAGTGCCCTGGAGTGGGCCCCTAAGTTCCAGCTGCAGCTGTTCCCCTAAACTCAGCCCAAGGAGCCACTTTCTCACCCAGTGCACCAAGCTCTCCCCACTTCCAGAAAGGCACAAGAGGGTGGAATTGCTGTAATTAAAGGGTTTCCGTCAGGGGTGTTCTGTTCTGCTGCCCTTGGCAGCTTATGTTTTGGCACTGGTGCATAGTGGCAGAGCTGCCTGACACTGGGCTTAGTGGACCTGAGTGCTCTTTGCTCCTCAACTGTTGGAAGTGGCTCTGGAACACCTGGCTACCCAGCTCACTGCCTAGAAGAAAGTTGGGCACAGAGAGGCCCTCCTTATAGCACCACATGTTCTGTGTTTCCTAGACAAAGCAGGCAGGGACTCCTGACAAAGTCCAGCCTTGGGATGAAAGGGAGAGGTGAGAACTCCAGGCTGGGAGCAGCTGGTCAAAGTCACAGACAGACATGAGCTGGGTTCTAGTTAAATTTTCTGATCCCAGCCTAGAGATCACAGCAGAGGTATGCTAATCTCCTGGATGGTGTTACCTATGTTTCCCTATTCTTTCTCTATAAGCCACATGACATTACCTATAAAGACATTTTTAATACTATTTTTATGATTGTATACTACACCTAACATAACAAGTATCCTCACTTAAAAAAAAAAAAGAAAGAAAAAAACTTATGTATGTGTGCAGGTGCCCACAGAAACCAGAAGTGGGCTTCAGATTTCCTGGAGCCTGGTGTGGGTGCTGGGATCTGAACGCCAGTCCTCTAGTAAAACTGAAGTAGTAAGCACTCTTAATGGTAGAGCCATCTCTCCAGCCTCCTCTCTCATAGTTCCTTCCTGGGAGAAGCTATCAGTGATGAGCATGTACTGGGATAACATTTACTTTTTCCTTTCTTGGAGGGGAATGGAACCCAGGACCTTGCACAGGTGAGGCAAATATTCTACCACTGAGTAGCACCAGACTTTTTAGTAGTTTTATTTTTTAGACAGGGTCTACCTAAGTTAACCAGGCTGGCCTTGAACTTTTGATCCTCCTGCCTCAGGTCCCAATTATCTGGGATGACAGGATTGTACCTGAGATGTGTTCCCTGCTCAGTTTAGCCAAAGTTGCTTTGTGAACAACCCATGCCCCACAGTGTCGCTTGTCTTGCTTTCCTTATTTTCCACTAGTCATCCACCTTGGCCTGTCTGTAGTGATCTCAGCTGCTGGGTCAGGCTGGGAATGTCCTTGGCAGTTTGCCAGCATGTAGACAGGTCTTGGCAGGAACCCCACATCACCAGCCCCTCTTCCCCCTGGGCTCCTCAAGGAGGAGTGTGTGGGCTCCATGGGATCACTTGGTCTTCCTAGGATGGCTTTGTTAAAAGCAAAGCCAGGTTTGTTTTATAGAAACTCTGGCTTGAAAACAAAAGTGCCTTTTGCTGCTTTAAAGAGTGAGTACTGGGAAGCATCGCCATGCTTCTATTTTCCCGATCTCTCCTGGGCACTCTTCTCCAGTCCTGCCGTATCCACACCCAACAGGTCCCCTGTGCCCACTGTATGCAGTGGGATGCTCTGCGTGCCGGGCAGTCACAAACCAGAGCACATAGGAGGTGTCCAGGCTGAGTTACACAAAGCACTTTAACCAAACCAAGCTGGAGGGGTAAATCGTTCTCCTCACAGGAGCCCTGCCTGGAGCGAGTGATTCACGGGGATTAATTCAGGACAAAGGAGAATTTCCCAGGTCCAGAGTGATGCGGTGACAACAGATACTGTCAGTCTGCCACAGGAAGTTGTTGTCATCTGTGCCTTTGGCATAGTTGGAAGAGCTGTAGAAAGTGTGCTGACTGAGGGGAGGGGCATGGGCCCAGGGTCCAAGCCACAATTCTGCATCCAAACAAGCAGGTGGCACTGGCTTGTGCTAAGCTGAAGAGAGTGGTGTGTGCCCATACCAGGACTCCCCTGCTACTGAGAAGCATTGTCAATTTACCTTCAGGTATTTACTTATTCTGTAAAGATACGTGTAGATGTTTTGTACAGAGCCCTGTATGAAGTAAACACCCTTATGTGGTTCCTAATCACTTGTCTTTGTACCTCGTCTGCTTGCCTAGAAATAGACCTGGTCTCAGGTGCCCACCAACTTCTGCCCTGGGCGCAGTTGGCGTCTGGGCCTGTGTCTGTAGACTCGACGACCTGACTTGTCAGCCTTGGCTGTTAGCACACAGCCTTTCCAGTTTTGTAATCAGTTTGGGGTAAAAGTCCTGGCTGTAGCAGCCAGAAAGGGCTAGCTAGACAAGCCACTTTCCTTTCTTGACACCCAGTTTAGAGACAAAAGAAGCCACACGTGGAACAAAGATCCAGTGATGTCAAGTCATCTTTGGGGTACTGATGTGAGAAAGAATTGGCCTTCCCATTACTACCTGAAAGGATCTGTGCCACCTCCTCAGTGATGGCTGCACTCAGTAAGGTGGACAGTGCTCTCATCTGGGAGGGACCTGTCTTTAAGGCTTCGTTTAGGACATGTTTATGATGAGGGCCTCTCAAGTGGGCATGTGATTAAGATGCCCAAGCAGAGGCAAGCAGGAGACTGATCCAAAATCAAGGTTGAGACTCCAGGCTTCCATCCTTTCTTTAATCCCTTTGTGGGCACAAGTGAGGATTTTTAGCTAAAGTGTTAAAATTTTTTTTTTAAGATTTTGTTGCCAGTAATGTGTACACGTGATTGCAGGTGTCCCTGGAGGTCAGGTTGTATCAGCTGGAGTTAGAAGTGATTGTAAGCCACCTGATACAGGTGCCAGAAACTGAGCTTGGATGCCCTTAGGAGAGCAGGACATGCTCTCTGCAGATTTTCTAAGTACCAGTCATACGGGAAGTGTGGCCGTCATACTACTGCAGCTGCTGTTGCGCCCTCACAGCCAGGTGAGGCCTGGATTGTAATGCTTGGATTCAGAATCTAACAGCCTGTTGTGGAAGGGACACCCCAGCCCTTAGGCCTAGTCCCTGTCTACTGAGGAACATCTGACAGTGACTGCCTCACTCAGCTTTTAGCCTAGCTGTTCTCAACCTATGGTCATGACCCCATCAGCAAACCTCTATCTCCAAAATATTTACATTATGATTCAATAACAGAAGTAAAATTAGTTTTGAAGTAGCAATGAAAATGTTAGGTTCGGGGGTCACTGCAGCATGAGGAACTGTAGCATTAGGAAGGTTGAGAACCACTGGTCTATCCTCTAAATAGCTCCGCTCTCAGCAGTAAGAGTACTCAGCAGCTGGGTCTCTACTTTTCTACCTCTGCCTGCAGAGGAGCCAGTCAGGAGTGTAGAGTCGGTGCTGGGTGTAGGCATTCTTTGTGGATCTTCGCTCTCCCACAATAGACCACCAGCCTTTGATACCCTCTGATATGGCAGCGGTGAGACTCAAAGGGTTAACAGGGGCCAACCTCTGGTAGCTTATAGTAGAGGGCTAACGAGCAGTCTGGGTGACAGATGGCCTAAGTCAGCCTCAAACTCAAGGACTGAACACAAAGGATGAATGAGCTAACTGGGTAATGGAGGAAGGGCACATGTATAATGAGTTTTGGTCAGGCCAAGCCTGGTGCATGCCTGTAATCCAACACCCTGGAGACCAAGGCAGGAAGATTACCATGAATTCAAGAACAACCTGGGTTACCTAGACCTTATTTCTAGAAGCAAATCCTCACTCTTTGGGTTCCTGTTTTGATCCTACTCAAGACTAGATGTCTATCTATCCAGAGCTCTACATTCCAGGGGCTAGAAAACATCTCCCCTGGAAAAGCTGCATGGCCTAGCATCAGGAGTGAGGCTTTGACCACAAGTGCTATGCCTGCTGTTAGGAATCAGTGTGGGAAGACAGCAATACCCAATCTCAGAAGGGATGGTTGGGTCAGGGTGGAGGGAAAGCACAAGAACAGACACTAGCAGCAGTGCCTTGCCTCCTGCCTGACTTTAAGTAGAATGGACCCCCTCCCGCAGCAGTGCTTGTTAGACGCCCAGAAGCGGGGAACAGCCAAGCCTTTCCTCCCAGTCTGTAGCTGTTGCTGTGCCTCTCACCTTCAAGCCCTTCTCTGCAAATTTCGCCAGTACAGGCTAATATCAGCCCTAGCAATGCTTGTCCCAGGAGTTAGACATGGTGGTGCCAGAGCTGAGCCAGCCTGATTCCCACAACCTCACAGGCCAACAGATAACCTCCAGGTGCTATTCCAAGCTCCCAGAGCTCACCATCCTGCCTTTATGGCATTCAGCCTAGGACGTTTGCTCCCTCAAGCACAACACACCTTCCTTCTTGGAAAACAGCTTTAATTCACTATTCAACAAAGGGGGATGCAGAGCTGGACCCCATGGGCTATGTGTTCTGACCTACCAATCTACCTGCTTGGGTTCATAGCAGCCCTAAGAGGTGTCAGGCCTTCAACAGCAACAGCAGCAAAAGTGCCCAGAAAGCCAGCAAGACAAAGGATGAGGCTGTGGATCCTCGGGAAGCATGCTGAGGGAGAGCAGTCACTTGGAGGCTCAGAACACTAGCCATCCAGGCCTTAGGCCAGGGCTGTGTTGAATTAAGGCTGGTGGCTAGTAAGGGTAGGGTATCTAGCTCAGGGCCATAGTCTGGTCAGCTCCGTGAAGCAACACAGGCAGCAGGATCGACCTGACACCAGCTTATCTGGGGCTCTTGTAACACAGAAAGCAGGTTTGCAGCAGAGCTCAGGGCCTTCTCAAACCAGAGCTAAAACCCCTGGCCCAGTCCTGCTGTTAGCTTCTACATATGTGGTTCTGGATCAATATTGAGGGCCAGCATCTTCGACTCAGTGGCAGTTCTGACAGCTAGGATGGCAAGGAACTCCATTGACCCGGCAGCGGCAGCCCCCACTGGTGTCCCCTGGGCCCTGAAGGAAGAGAAAAAAGGTATCAGGGTGGTTAAACAGGGCATCCCCAAGTCACTCCATCTGCCCAAGGCAAAGCCCATCTGAAGGTCAAAGTGGCTGTCAGAAGCCCTCCTGCCTCAGCAACCTGAAGGAGGCAGCCATGAAAGCCTTTCAGCCCCCGCCCAACCCCTTCAGCATCCTCTCAACTCCATGGACTTCCTCTCCAGGCCAGAGAAGGAAGGGGCTGCGGCTGCAGGTGGATCAGCACCTGCGTAGAGGGAAGTAGTCCAGTTCCCTCTGCACCACTTGCCTCTAAGTCATCCAGTAACCATGCCAGCTCTGACTCCAGCAACCCACCTCTGGTACTGACAGCCACCACCTTCAGGGTGCTCAACCTGTGACAGGCACCCACTGAACACTTCTCTTGTACTTGAGACAGGCCCTGACACTGTCTCCACTCCATGGAGGAGAAATCTGAAGCTGAGAGGTGGCAGATATGTGCCAGAGGGAATGACTTGCTCTCCTCCAAACAGAACAGCAGGAAGCCTTGCTACCACAGTGGCTGCAGGCCAAGAGGCAAAAGGCTGGGATGGGTAGGCTTCAGGACTATTTACTGTGGCCTTTTGATAATTTAAGAGAAATTCTTTTTTTTTGTTTGTTTGTTTGTTTTGGTTTTTCGAGACAGGGTTTCTCTGTAGCCTTGGTGCCTGTCCTGGAACTAGCTCTTGTAGACCACGCTGGCCTTCTGGCCTCGAACTCACAGAGATCCTCCTGCCTCTGCCTCCTGAGTGCTGGGATTAAAGGCGTGCTCCACCACCAGCGAGAAATTCTTAAGATATAAAAATTCTTAGCCCTCAAGTCCAGCAAGGTGACACATACTATAATCTCCACCAGGAGGCTGAGGCAGGAGGACTGCCACAAATTCCAAGCCAGCCCAGGCTACAGAGTGAGAAACAATCTAAGAGGAAAGAAGAAAACCAGCTGGAAATAAAGCAGTCAGGAGGCAGAGAGAGGTGGATCTCTGTGAGCTGGAGGCCACCCTGGGCTCCAGAGTGAGTTCTAGAACAGCCAGAGCTACACACAGAAACCCTGTTTTGGAAAAACAACAAAAACCAAAAAGAAACAAAATCTTCCCCTGAGCTGGTGAGATGGCGCAGCAGATCAAAGGTCTCGCCACACAAGACTGCTGACACCATCAAGACGGAAGGAGAGGACAAACTCCACTGAGCTGTCCTGACCTCCACATGAACACTGGGCGCATTCCCCACCTCCTTCCCTCCCCCTCTCTCACACAGAGGTGCACAGACAAATACAACATAATATTAACCCAGGCTCGGTGGCACACACCTTTAAGCACTTGGGAGGCAGAGCCAGGCAGCTCTCTAAATTGGAGGGCAGGCTGGTCTACATAGTGAGTTCCAGGTCAGCCAGGGCTACATACTGAGACCCTGCCTCAAATAACTTTGTTGATGGCTGGAAGTTTTGAGTCCCACTCCAGTAACTATAGCACCCTCAACCCTCCAGTACCCTGAAGACTCACTCACCCCAGGTCCCCAGCGTGGACCCTTGGTGACCCAGCAGATCTCAGTGTGGCAGACAGTGCAGCGGATCCAGTCACAGCCTTCCTTCTTCTGCACCACAATCCGGCACTGTGGGCAGTACATCGCCTCACCCTGCTGCAACATCACCTGGGAAGGGTAGCTACTGAGACCTCTGCAGTGTACCCTCCCTCCGAGCCTGGCATGGCTAGCTGCTCCTCTGTCCCTGAGGACTCCCAACCCAGACTCTTCCTGCAGCTCCACACCTGACACCCTACTGGAAGTCACACTTTGAAATGGTGCAACCAGAAGAGTGGGTAAACCTCCAAGAATATGTGAACTTAGTCCTTCCCAAGAAGCATCTAGAACATAGGTCCCTAGGCCCTCGCTAAGACCCTGACTTACCCTTAGCATCTCCGTTGTCTGTCGGGCAGCCACATCATTCTGAGCCCGAAGGGCCAAGTCATCCTGATACTCCTTGCAATTCATGCCCTCATGGATGGCCTGCAGGACAAGGGGCTCTGAGTGAGACGTTTCCCCTGGGGCTTGCACTGGAAGCAGCAGAAGAGGCCCACCACTGGCACTGAGTGCCTGAGTGCCATCAGTGGAAGCCCTCTCTTACAAAACTTATACCCATTTTACAGAACCCACAGGATCCAGGGAGGCGGAGCCAGGGTCATCAAGGAGCCTAATATAAATCCTATTTGCTTTAGTGCTGATAGGCTCTATAACCCTAAAACAGCGCTCCCCTGTACCCGGACTGCAGCCTCTGCAGTTGCCGTAGCCAGTCACAGCAAGCCCTAGTCAGATGAAGGCAAGAGGCCACGTGGGCCCTGTCCCACCTTACAGAGCAGACAGTTGACATGGGAGCATACAGGACAGGCGAACTCGTTGACATCATCCTCAAAGAAGCACCAACCCCTGCAGTCGGGGGTCTTGCAGTGGTAGCTCAAGGTGCTGCGGTTCTCCGCGATAGACACGCCCAGATCTAGGAAGCGCTGGTAGTCCTCGGGGGACAGGAGCTGCACAAACATGGCTTTGTTGTTGGGAGTTCAGACCACCAGCAGATGCTCTCCCCCTATCAAATACTCCCAGGAAACCACCTAAACCTAGTCCCATGCCCCCCCCCCCCTTTTGAGATAGGGTTTATGTAATAAAGGCTGGCCTTGAATTCCCAAGAGCTGGCCAACATAGTGGCACAAGCCATTAAATCCCAGTATTTTGAAGACTGAGGCAGAAGGATCACTGGAGTTGTTCAAAGCCACCCTGTAGGAAACAGCTAGTCTCAAAGACAAATCAGGACAATGTGGCAATGTCCCAGACTTAACCATCTTCTGGTGCCCTCCACACCCTGTAAGTCTGTTTCACACGAAGAGTCCCCAGGCAGTACTCTAGGAGGCTGCACTTCCTAGCAGGGAAGGCTGAACTGCTGAGGGGAGACAGGACAAGGTAGGCCAGAGAGAGCTGAATAGCTCCTTAAGTAGTGGCAAACAGCAAGTCAGTGAGGGGGAGTCAGGCCTTTGTTCTGCATCTTAGCTGGGTGATGCTTAGTGTAAGCAAAACTCACAGACCTATACACCTGTAAGGGGCCCATTCTCATGTGTGAGTAACAGTGAATGATCTTTACCTTGAAAATACTGCCTGGGACCAAAGAAATGGCACAATAGGCAAGGGTGTTTGCTGCAGAAACTACCAACCCAAATTTGATCTCTGAGATCCACATGGTTGAAAAGACAGAATTGACTCTGACCCGCTGTCCTCTGAGCTCCAAATATATGCTGTGTGTTGCACACTCATATTGATATCCACATAAATAAATGTAACTTTAAAAAAATAAATATGTACATGTATATATGTGTTGAAAGGAGCGGTGGGCCGCTTCCCTGCCGCCCCAGCTCCCGGCCCGAAATAATTACACGGAAACTATTTTTTTTTTTATTTTTGTTTTTCGAGACAGGGTTTCTCTGTGGCTTTAGAGCCTGTCCTGGAACTAGCTCTGTTGACCAGGCTGGTCTCGAACTCACAGAGATCCGCCTGCCTCTGCCTCCCGAGTGCTGGGATTAAAGGCGTGCGCCACCATCGCCCAGCTGAAACTGTATTCTTTTAAACACTGCTTGGCCCATTAGTTTTAGCCTCTTATTAGCTAATTCTCACATCTTTGATTAACCCATTTCTAATAACCTGTGTAGCACCATGAGCTGGTGGCATGCCAGGGAGGATCTTAACCTGCATCTGTCTGGAATGGGAGAATCATGGCGACTGCCTGACACAGCTTCTTTCTCCCAGCATTCTGTTTTGTTTACTCCGCCTACCTAATTTTCTGTCCTATCAGGCCAAGCAGTTTTTTTATTAGTTAACCAATGAAAGAAACAGATAAGATACAAGACCCACCTCCATCATTTCCCTTTTCTGTTTAAACAAAAAAGAAAAGCTTTCAACAGAGTGGTGTTCAATGTGGGGCTAAATCCACTTAAAAACCTGAGAGGGGGAAAGGGGAGGCGGAGGTGGGGAAGAGACAGAAATATTTAATAAATTTAAAAAAAAAGAAAAAAAACCTGAAGAGGCTTTAAAAAAAAAAGGGAGAGAGTTTAACACAGCTTTTGGCTGTTTGTGGGTGGCTTGCATAAAAGAACACAGATGCAAAGTGTATACATATGCTTATATATGTGGCTGTCTGTATACATAACCACGTGCACACATATTTTGACATTCAGGTATAGGGGAAAACTGGCTGTTTTATATATGTGTATGCATGCATGTATACACACACACACACACACACACACACACACACACACACACACACATCTGGGAACAGTAGTACATGCCTTTAGCCCCAGCATTCAGAAGCTACTATTAGGTGGATCCTGTGAGACAAGCCAGCTAAAACTACATAGTGAGACCCTGTCTCAAAAAAACAAAAAACAAAAAAGCAGAAAAACAACAAAATGGTTATCTGCTGAGAAAGAAGGAAATAAGACAAAATGCTAGGGACTGCAGAGTTGGGGCTGCTTTTTCTTTCATTTCTCTTATTTTCTGCCACCCTTTTGTTTGTTTGTTTTGAGATAGAATTTTTCTATGTAGTTCTGGCTGTCCTGGAACACAGAGATTAATTTGTCTCTGCCTCCTGAGTGTTGGGATTAAAGACATGTGCTGCCCCCTGGCTATTCCCTGCCACTTAACAGAACTACCATCACCATGTCATTCTGCTGACACCTGCCTCCTCACTACCACACCTGAAGATTGAGTAAGGACCTGAGGACTTCTCGGTGTTCGTATGCAGCCCCTTGGATGAATATGGCCTTTAGCAGGGCGGCCTTCTCTCCAGAGCATGGTCAGATACCTCAACAAGGCCCAGGAGCTTACCCACTCAGAAGCCCATGGACAAGGTAAAAGCTACTTTGAATAAAAAATTGAAATTCTCCAAGTTCTACTTTCTCAGATCCCTTTCCCACCTCAGCAGAGCCCCTTGAGCTTGAGAAACATTTGGTAAAGTTTTGGGGTGCTCCAGGAGAAACACGGTCAGAGGCAGGAGCAATGGGAAGATGGGGGATCTGTGCATGCCTGGGGTCTCCCATCTGGACCCTGGCTGCTGTGATCCTGCTTCTCTGTCAAACCCAGCTGCTGTGCTTGCTAGACATGCGCTCTACCCAGTGGCTCTAAACTTTGTCCTGACGCCTCAGCTGTGCTGAGGTGACAGTGTGGACTGCCATGCCAATTCTGCTCCCATTTTTACCCCTGAATGGCCATATTACCACAGGATGTCAGTCCACTGTTCCTGCTGGCCCCCACAGGGAACATGGGCCTAAGCATATGATTTACACCAGTCACCAGGATTACAACAAAGCAGTCTACACAGAGTTGTGTTTGCAACACTGACCCCTAACCACTGCCATAGGCCAGGCCTGGATGGCCTGTTTACGGAGGGGACTGAAGTAAACAGTTCTCCTGGGCAAGGCCATGGTGAACCATCCCATACTCATCACTAAGCAGACAAGCCAGGAGCTGACTCTGAAGCACAGAGACCCAGCTCTGCCCATGTGGGAGCACTACTTTGCAATTCACAAACCAGAGCGCTCTAAGGCACCAGGTCTGGAGTGACTGTTACAAAGCAAAAGCAGCTGACACAGCAGCTGCACGAGCCTGAGCACATTAGCAGATGCCACCTTTGGTGCTGGCCAAGGACAGAGCAGAGGCTGAGTGAGGTTACACGGCCAGGCTGTAGCCACAGCTCCCACCCACCCTAACCCCTCTAGCCCTTGCCACACTGGTGAGGTTAAAGCATCTAAGGTTTCTTCCACACCCTCCAGTGCTGTCCTGCTTGGGCCCCAGGCACTCCGAATGACTCCTCTTGGGATGCAGGCATTCTATGCTCCTGTGCCTGCTGCCAGCTCAGGGCCAGCTCCCAGGACTCAGAATCCCTCCCATCCCGTGGCCTTACCGCCCGGATCTCCCTCTCCAGCAGCTTGCCAGGGCACGAGTAGGTGCTGTCAATGAAGGGGCAGGATACCTCCGCCTCCTGACTGTTTCGGATGGTGCCCTGCAGTCACTCCCTGGAGAGGAGAGGATGCCAGTTAGGCTCATTTCAACCCCCCACAGGGACTCCAGCCCTCAGATGGTAGGGCCTAATCCCAGGGCCCTTCCTTCCCATCCCTCTATTCAACCCATTACCAAGGCCTCACTTCTATCCATGCCACCATCCCTGTCTCTCTCTGATCGAGGCACTGGCATGCCTGCCCAGGTGACTGCAGTAACCTCCTCCTTGGTCCCAGTCTCTCTAGCTGGTGCAAATGCTGACTCTCAGCACTACAGTGGTACCACCCAAAGAGGACCAGGGCTGCTAGAGCTTGTCACCCGCACAGGCTCAACTATCCTGTCCCACCACCCCCACCTCCACTCTGCTCCCTGACATTTTCAGACAGACAGCTTTCCAGCCTCTGCTCCAGCATGACTTCCTCAGGGGCTGCCAGCCCTGCCACAACTTGAGCAAGGCTCTCAACCTAGTTACTTGCATGTGGCATTGTAAACATTAACATAGACACACACACACACACACACACACACACACACACACACACCTGGCACATAGGCTAGACAGGGCAGTCCATCAGGGCCCATTATGGTGAATAAACATATTTTCCCAGCTCACGGGTAGAAGGGAAGACTGCATACACTACAGAACAGAATGCTTTGGGTGTCAGAGCTTGGCCCAAATGTCTTTACATATGCCAGGGCAGTAACCGGTAGTGAGGAAGGGCAGTGGCTCTGGAGCCTGAATGCTTGTCTCATTTCTGAGCTTCTTACAAGCTGTGTAGCCTTGACAACATGGATGCTTGGATTGTCTGTCCCCCTTTCCTTTTTCTTTGGATTCTTGAGACAAAGCCTCAGGTAGCCCTGGCTGGCCTTGAACTCACTATACTGTTGAAGCTATTCTTGAACTTCTCATCCTCTTGCCTCCACTTCCTGAGTACTGGTATTCCAGGCACGAGCCACAACACCTCATGCATAAATGGCGTTTTGTGGTCATCCAAGAAGATAAAGAACAAGGCCACACACACTTTGACTGTGGCTTTGGTAAGCACTGCTCCTAGCGGGAGTTGGGCCGCACCTGCAGAAGGTGTGCAGACACTCACGCAGCACCACGGCCTCGCCGGGCGCCAGCACTGAGTAGCACACAGGGCACTCAGCAGGCTCAGTGTTCAGCACCAGGCTCCTCTGCTCCAGCTGCACGTGCTGCAGGTAGTTCCCCTCCTGCTGCTGCTGCTTCCGCTGGGCACACGGGCAGGGCAGGGCCACCGGGTGGGTCAGGGTCTCAGTTGGTCAGGTAGGAAGTGGGACAAGGCTAGGGTAGTATGGGGGGCAGCAAGGCGGTGGTGGGCTGGGACTATGGGCAGGCCAAGACAGCCAGGGTGGGGCTACAGCAGAGTAGGAAGCTAGGTGAGGGATAAGGGAGGTAGAGAAAGAAGAGGCTCAGGGTAGAAGGGGGAGTAGAGGGTCCACAGGGATCAAATTCTGGGTAAGCAGGGTGGGGCTGGAGCATGGTGGAGGAAGGTCAGAGCTGGAGGGAGAGCCGGGCTGCAGGGAAGGCATGGCTAAGGCTGGGGTCATGGTCAAGGTTGGGAGGCTGCACTGAATCCAAAGGAACTGAGGTGGGGGAGGAAGATGCTCTTGGAGCAGGGAGTACCAGAGTTGGGTGCCTGTGGATTGTGTCTGTGGTGGGAACTGTCTGACTACTCTGGGGAAGTGAGAGAGGACAGAGTTACTCCCAAGGGGCATAGGAAGACAGTCCATGAGAGAGGAAGGGAAAAGAGGAAGGGTAGAGTGGGAGCCAAGATGAGGTTACAGGCCATGGGCTGAGGTTTGGGCATAGCATAGCAGAGTTAGGGTCGCAGATGGAAGTATTGTTGGCACAGCCAGAATGCTCATATACATGGGCAAAGTGAGGATTCAGAACAAGTGAGGAGCCTGGCTGGGCATCACACCAGAGGAGTGAGTCTCAGCCACAGAACTGGCCTCGGAGAGAGGCAGCTCTCAGTCAAGGGCAAGGTTATGGTTCAGCAGTGTGCTCGAGAGGGGACTGGCAGTAGCCAGGGACACAGCAGTTTGCAGGTGGTTCCCTTTCTGGCTTAGGCCTTCTTCCACCAGCCTGCAGATGTCTGCCCCTAGACCCGTGTGCCCACCTGCTGGTACTGGCGCAGCGCCTCCTCCTCACCAGCCAGGCGTGCTCGCTCCTCCTCATCAGGCTGGTACGAGGCAGGAATCTGGTAGGTTTCAGGCCTTGCACGACAGCACATTTCACACCCAGGCCGTGTGGGTTTGTTGATTAAAGTGCAGCCAGGGCACTGCCAGCCCACCTGGATGCAGAGGGGGTGTGAGCTCGGCTGGGTTGGACAGAGAAGACAAGGCACACATCAAGTAAGGTGCTTACCGGTGGCAACTCTGGGGCTGCATCTGGCTGCGCCGGCTCCTGGTGGGGCCTGAGCTTGGGAAGGACGGGCTCCAAGGGGCCCCGTGGCTGCAGGGTGAGGTCCTTGAAGCCCAAATCTGCAGAAGGAGTGTGTGTGTGCATCCAGGTTGCCCAGGTATCCACACGCTGAAGCAGGTAGGCACACCCCACCCTGAGTTACCTGACAACTCTCTTCCTGAAGGTGGGTATCCAGGATACCCCAAGACCAAGGCTTTGCCTCACCTCTAACTGGATCATCATGACCACCCTCCCTTTTGAGAGGAAGAGCTGCCTCCACCATGTTGAAATGCCCACCAAGAAGAAAAAGACATGAACATCCAGTCAGGAGGGCAACGAGGGACCAGAGGGGACCAGGACTGGGAGGGGCTGAGACGTGGCAGCGCCACCAAGGACACTGGTTGCACAGCTGACAAAACCCAAATGAGAGTGGCTGCACCGTGTCAGTGTCAGCCAGAGAGAGAATTCAGTCAACAGAGGTGCTCACCACCGAGCCTGATGTAAGCCCTTGGGCCATATAATGGGGAGGGAACTGACTCCTGCAAGTTGTCCTCTTCCCTCCACATGTATGTATGCGTACACGACATGTGTACAGCTACACGCATAAATAAATGTAATTTTTAAATTATTGACTTACTTTGTGGGGGGGTTGGTTTACTTTTTTAAGTAAACCATATAGTTACTCATATAGTTCTGGCTGTCCTGGAACTCAGTCTGTATTCCTGGCTGGTTTTGAACTCAGAGATCTGCCTGCCTCTACCTCTCAAGTACTGGGATTAAAAGTGTGTGCCAAACTGGGCGGTGGTGGCCCATACCTTTAATCCCAGTACTCAGGAGGCAGAGGCAGGCAGATCTCTGTGAGGTCGAGGCCAGTCTGGTCTACAAGACATAGCTCTAGGACAGGCTCCAAAGCTACAGAGAAACCCTGTCTGGAAAAGAAAAATCAAAAACCAAAAAACAGCTAAAATTTGCCGGGCAGTGGTGATGCACACCTTTAATCCCAGCACTTGGGAGGCAGAAGCAGGTGGATCTCTGTGAGTTCGAGGCCAGCCTGGTCTACAGAGCAAGTTCCAGGGCAGGCTCCAAAACTACAAAGAAACCCTGTCTCAAAAAAACCAAACCCAAAACAAACAAACAAAAAAATACCACACACACACACACAAAAAAAAAACGAAAAACAAAAAGTGTGTGCCACTATGCCTGGCCCAATAAGTGTTATTTAAAAATAAAAAAAAAAAGTTGGGCAGCAGTGGACTTGGAAGAACAGCCAGGGCTAAACAAAAAACCCTGTATCAAAACAAAAACAAACAAAACCCACTGCACTTCATAGATGCTAATTTCCTGCGCTGAAGAGTTGTTCAGAAGAATGGCCTTTCTTTAAAAACTGCGTAAGTATCGGGGGGAGGAAGATCTCATTTCCTGAGATTCTGCACCAGGGGTAAAGTTAAAGAAGAAAAACGTCTCTCTAAACAACTGTGAAACTTTTCTACAGGTCTGAAATACTGCGGTACAGAGAAGCATACTAAACCCTAGCTACATTCCCCGGATACACAAACAGAAACACAGAGACGTGCTCGGGGTCACACAGCCCCTCTCCTCATGCCAGCCCTGCTGGAGCGCTCTACAAAAACTCTCTCCTGTCTGACACCCTCTGCATGGACAGGGCCCTCCAGTGCATCCCTCAGAGAGAGCTTCACCTTCCAACATGCGAAGCTGCCGCTGCCGCTGCAGCTCCTGAGGGTTGAGGGAGGTGTTGCAGGCAGACAGCAGGTAGAGGTAGGCGCTGTCTCCATTCCGCCGAACACCATGTGAATGCAGGGTCTCCTGGTCTCGTGCCAGCCTCTGTCCAACCACCCACTGCTGCAGGCTGGGTGGAAAGCCATAATCTAGAAATACCTGGAAGAGGGGGCAGTTATAGTTTCAGAGTAAAATATCTACTGCCACACTCATATCTGAACACTTGATCCAAGTTGGGGATGATGCTTCCTGAAACTGTGGAAGCCCTGGCTGTCATCGTGGGCCACCGAAGGCTGGCTCTGAGGGTTAGAGCCTACCCTGCTTTCGCCCTAGTTCTTGGCTCCCTGCCTGACCATATGAAAAGACACAACCAGGGCTAGGCATGGTGGCAGGCGCACACTTTTGATCTCTGTAAACTCGAGGCCAGTCTGGTCTACAAAATGAGTGCCAGACCACCCAGGGTTACATAGTGAAACCTCATATTTACAAAAGGTGAGAGAGGAGGGCTGGAGAGATGGTTAGTGGTTAGGAGAAACTTGTTGCTCTTACAGAGGATCCAGTTCAATTCTCACCACCCACATGGCGCCTCACAATCATCCATAACCCAAAGTTCTAGGGGATCCAACAGACACACACACGATGCAATACACACATGCAGACAAGCATTCATACACATAAAGTAGGATAAATAGCTCTAAAAGAGTTGGAAAACTAGCCGCAGCTGTGAGCTCCTGGCCCCTCGATGGAGTCTCTCGAACACCACCCCTTCCCATGATGCACATATGCTCAGAGCTGTGAGCCAAAACAGCCTCTCCTCAAGCTGTTTCTAGCAGGTGTTTGACCACAGCAAAAATATGGGTTGGGAGGCACACAGAGAGGATGAGGAGAGTAGAGAAGAGCCCACCTGCCTCCAGCCCCTCACTCACCATGTCCTTGAGGGAGGCCACTGTCATATCAGGGCGCACTGTGAGCCAGATGGTGACAGTGTGCATGTAGGCATCCTCCACACTCACACACAGCCTGTGGGAAAGAAAGAGAGGCATGGATTTGGGTTACCAGCATGGGAATGTTCACGCCTGCATGTGTGTAGGTGCTGTGGATTTCTGTCAACATGTACAAGTTAAAAGAGAAAATCTTAATTGAAAAAAAAAATGCTTCCATCAAACTGGTATATAAGCAAGCCTGTGGGGCATTTCCTTTCCTTTTAAACATCAATTTTTTAAAAGATTTACCTTATTTCATGTGTATGAGTGTTTGTCTGCATGTGCAAGCGCCATGTGTATGAGGGTTTGCCTGTAAGTACATATGCGTACCACTTGTGTGCCTAGTACCTGTGCCAGGCAGAAAACGATGTCAAATACAAAGAGAATAGAGCCACCGTGTGGGGGCTTAGAACCAAACCTAGGTCTTCCATAAGAGCAGCAAACACTTGTAATTGCTGAGCCAACTCTCCAGCCCAGTTGTGGGCATTGCCACCTCGGGGCAGTGGTCCTGGGTTGTATTAAGAAGCAATAGGAGCAATCGGGAGCAAGTCAGTAAGAAGCACTCCTCCATGGTATCTGCATCAGTTCCTGCCTCTAACTCAGATATCCACCTGTCTCTTAAATGCTGGGATTGCAGGCATGTCCCACACGCCTGGGGTAGGAAAATGATTTTGATACCCAACCATCAGTAAAAAACAGAAATAATTCCATGGTGGTGGTAGCTCATGCCTTTAATCCCAATACTCGGGACTAAGAAACAGGTGGATCTCTGTGAGTTTGAGCCAGCCTGGTCTACAGAGTGGGTCCAGGGCAGCTAGGGCTACACAGAGAAACCCTGTCTTGAAAAACACAACAAACTAACAAACCCAGAAATAAACAGACATACAAAGACTCCAAGTTTTCTGTCCACGTTCTCATAGTTTTTTGTTGTTTGTTTCGGTGTTCTTGTGAGATATAGTTTCGTGTATTCACATTGGCTCTGAAACTTCTGCTCCTCCTGCTTCTATCACCTAAATGCATCACCACACCCAGCTCAGAACAGAGTCTAACCTTCAAATTATCTTAGGAGTTTAGAAACATACACGTGTTTTAAATTGCAATGCTCATTCCAGTGAACAATTCCATAATTACAATACTAGCAACCCCATAGAACAGCAGTTCTATGGGTCGTGACCCCTTTGGGGAGTAGGGCCACCAAAGACCATCAGAAAACACAGATATTTACATTATAATACATAATCGTAAAATCACAGATGTGAAGTAGCAACAAAAACAGTTCTATGGTTGGAAGTCACCACAACATGAAGAACTGTATTAGAGTCCCAGCATTAGGTCGTGTTGAGGACCACTGCCATAGAGGCTAAACAAATTATGGAAGCCTTATAGTAACAAAATAAAACCTAAAGTTACTATCTTACCAGGTCTGGTAGTGAGCACCAGTAATTCTAATACTCTGGAGACAAAACTGTCTTGAGTTGAAGGCTAGCCTGGGCTACACAGTGATATATAGGCTAACTTGGACTATGGAGTAAGTCTTGATCTCTAAAAACAAAAAATAAATTAAAAAAATAAAAAATAAAGGTTGGGAAGATGACTCGGTGGATAAACGTCCTTGCTGTGCAAGCCTGTTGACCTGAGTTCATCTCCAGATCCAACAGTGGGAAGGAGACAACTGTCTCCTGGAAGCTCTCCGCCTTCTATACACCTAAGAGAATGAACCCCATGCTTGCTTTGGCAGCACAGACACTAAAACTGGAACGACAGAGGGAAGATCTGCATGACCCCTGGACAAGGATGACACCACTGTGCAAGGTCCCCTTAAAAAAAAAAAAATGAACCTGCCGGCAGTGATGGCGCATGCCTTTAATCCCACCACTTGGGAGGCAGAGACAGGAGGATCTCTGTGAGTTCAAGGCCAGCCTGGTGTACAAGAACTAGTTCCAGGCCAGTCAGGGCTGTTACACAGAGAAACCCTGTCTACCTCACAGCCCACAGCCGAGTAGCATCTAGGGCTTGAGGCTCAGATCCTACGGGAGGCCCTGAGTTTGATCCCCAGCACTGCAGGCTCCAGAGCTCCATGAGGCCTCCAGGTCCCTTTAATGTGAGTTTCACTCACCTGATGTCCTGTGTTGAGGAGACCTCAGGCTTTACTTGCACCCTGAGGGGCACCCTCTGCTCTGCCAGCCAGGTGGCATACTTCATAGCAGACTGTTCGTCTCCACCGGCCACTGCCCGGGCGAGGCTCAGGGCCATCTCCTCTGCTGCAGATCAACACAGAGCAAGCAGGTTAGCACCGGTTTACTTGGGGGAGGCTGGAGAGATTGACCTTGGAGCACACTTTGTCCTGTTTCCCTATTGAGTTACCTTCTGCACCTGGCTATTTGAAGTCCTTTTTTTTTTTTTTTTAGGGGGGAAGGGGTGCTTTTTCAGTCCTCACTCCCCTGCACCCTGGACTCATGGGGTACCCTTTTCCCCTCATGCTCAGAGTCCCCCACACTTTCATTTATCTGACAAGCATTTCTTGAACTCTATTGTATGTCCAGCAAGTGGAGTCTAACAGAGGTTATGATGAATAGGGTCCTTCTCTAAAACCTCTATTTTAAAATTTGACAAGATAATCTGGCTGTGCTCCATTCCAGCAATAATAAGGTCAGGGGAAACCTCTAGGAAGTAAGGGAAACTGAGGCCTGAATGAGGGATTGCTCAATAAGGAAGATTGTATCAAGAGGCCAGAGAATGGGCAAAGGCCTTGGGCAAGAAGTGGCTGAATCTGGGCAAAAAAAGCTAAGGACTTGAGGCATATCTCAGCTACAGAGCACTTGACTAGCATGCCATGAAGCCCCCGGTTCAAGCCCCGGTAGTGGACAGAACAGAGGAGGCTGGTGGGAGTGAATGCAAGGAACTGGGAGAGGTCACTAAAGGTGGCCCAGAGTCTTGGGCTTGGTTTTATTAGGGCAGGGTTTCCAGCAAACAGGACAGCAACACTGTAAGTGTTCCTCCGAATCTGGGTGGAAGGGCAACGGACAGAGGCACATAGTGTTCCCTCCCCGCCTTACTCTGGTCAACTGAAGTCTGTTTCCCTAACAATCAGGAGCTCTCCAGGTTCGATATTCTGTGTCCACTGAATCTCCGACCCCAGCACTGACCCAACCCAGGGCCCACTTCCACCAGCTCCAGTCGGTGCCCACCTTTCTTGGTCTTCTCGTCCATCTGGCTTGGCTGCGCCCATCCCCTCACAAAGGACTGCTGCTCTCGGGAAATGCTACCTTGGGGTCACCTGGGAGAGGGCGGGAGGACAGCAGCGATTCAGCCCTAGCCGGCCTCGCGCGTGGCCCAAGAGATATCCCGGGGCGCACACGGGCAGCATCACACTGCCCTGGGCCCAAGGCCAGGCATTGGTAAGCGGTGGGGCCCCCCGCGAGGAACACAGAAAGCGAAGAAGGCCCTGGCGCCAAGTCCGCAGTGGGCAGTGGGTAACCACGACCCAAAAGCGACGGACAGAGGGAGGCCAGCAGGCGCGGGCACCCCAGCGTCCGGAACTCCAGCCCCGCGGTTCGCGCTACCCGGAAGACAGAGCGGGCTGCATCCCCGGAAGAGAAAGTGAAAGTGGCAGCCCCGGAAGTACAGCAGGCTCAACGGAAGACTGTCCCCCTTATCCGAGACTCTGCAAGCTCACAGGCTGGGGCGGGCGTCTAGGCAACTCTTGGCACTTATGGTCCATCACATGGCCTCACAGACCGGGGACACTAGGTCCAGGAGCCGATAACCGTCCCTCGGCCGACCACGGACTCCCTCCAGCGCCTAGCGCGGGCGGGCGTGGGGGGGTGTTGGGGGCGGAGCCTGGAGGCTCAGCGGGTGGGCTCTCCAGCGCCAGCGGTTCTCCACTTTCACTCCTTAGGCGCTAACCTGACTAGTTCCGCGTCCACTTCTGCATAGCCTGCAGGCTCACGGAATCCGCCAACACACCAATGAGTACCCAGTTTTTGGCGCCGTTTTCGGTTGTGGAAACAGGGTTTGAAAATGTTTGTGACTTGCCCAAGCCACACTGCTGGGGTTTGAATCCAAACGTCACAGTCTCAGGAACTCCACCTTGGCAGCCTGGAGACTTGTCTCCTGTATCGCCTAGCTTGGAATTCTTTTCAGCCTCAACTCATGTTACCTTTTCTTCCAGTTTTCATCCCACAGATTAGCAGATACAGTGAGTCCCACCTGCAGAACGGATAACAGAAACTCCTCTCCTGCACCCAGATCTCATCCTGCCAGCCCCTCACCTGTCTGTTTTCCCTCAACTGCCCTAGAGGATCCTATTAAAACATAGATAAAGGGGTAGGGGAGATAGCTCAGTGGATTAAAGGTTTGCTTACTGTGCAAACCTTACGACCTGAGTTCAATACTCAGTGCCCCATAAAAAGCTGGGCATGGTGGTGGGTGCTTGTAATCCTACCTCTGAGGAGGCAGACGGGAAGATCCGTGGGGTTCTCCAGCCAGCCAGAATAGCCTAAGCAGTGGAGACCCTGTCTGAACAAGATAAATGGTGCCCCACAGAAACATGGGCACGCGCGTGTGCACACACACAAAATGCAAGAACACTTTTCCACCTGTCCCCACCTTCACTTGGATTTCCCACCGTCTCCCTCCCCTTGGCTCACTACACACTAAAGCGGTAGCTCTTGAATTCTGGAAGAAATTAGTTGGCCAAGTTTGGGAGCTTCTGTTTTAGAATTTTCCATCCTCAGCTGAGAATGTCTGTAAATCTCAGCATTTGGGAGGCGGAGGCAGATGACTCTGGAGGGAGGGGAGGAGGAGAGAAGGGGGGAGGAAAGAAGAAATGAATGAATGAATTTCCACCTGAGATCTTCTAGTAACAAATATTTTTGGTTTTGACAGAAAAATCTGTGACTATACCTCCCAGATTCTAAGATTATAGGCACAACTATCAGATTGTACTGGTCTCACTGTGTAGATCTGGACAGTCTGGAAAAGGCTTTGTAGACCAGGCTGGCCTCAAACTTGCATAATCATCCCACCTCTGCCTACCACATCCTGGGATAATAGGAACTTACCACAGCTCTTTTGCTTTGTTTTTAAATAATCTCTGCTTCTTTTCCTTTGAGTGCTTTTAAGAATTTTTTAAACTTTTTTTTCAGGCCAGGTGGTAGTGGTGCCTGCCTTTAATCCCAGCACTCAGCACTCGGGAGGCAGAGGCAGGTAGATCTCTGTGAGTTTGAGGCCAGTCTGATCTACAAGAGCTAGTTCCAGGACAGGCTCCAAAGCCACAGAGAAACCCTGTCTCGAAAAACCAAAACCAAAACAAAAAAGCCCAACTTTTTTCTTTTACATTTTGACTTTGTGAAAATTTTGTGTAATAATCTTGAATTTGTGAAATTTGATTTCTCCCTAATTCTCTTATTTTTGCAATAGTTCCTAGCTTGAGTTTATACAATTACATACAATAGCACTTTGGTTTCTGTGCCAGATGACAGGTGAGCTCTGCGTGTCTGTGCCTGAGGGTTTGCATTTCTCTTGCCTTATTTTCTACTGTGGACTGTGTAGATTTGCTTGCTGGTGTTTCCATCAGCCCTGATATCGTCTGCAAAAAAATTAGTTGGGGGGAGGGCAGATGCAATCATTTCTTTTTCTGGCCTTAGCCTTCTCCCTTTAAGGGGCAAGCTGACATCCACTCTGGACCCTTTGACATCAGTGGGTAGACTCTAAAACATTCATTGAAACCCAAGTTCCCAATCAGGGTGACAGATCCATGTCTTGTGAACCTTAACAAGAGACTCCCTACCTCTGGGTCTCAGTTTCTTCTTCTGCTCATTGACCGTCATGGCAGCTCTCTTCTCGCCAGCTAGTATAAGAATCTATATACATTACCAGTTACTGGTATGTATCACATTGTATTGCCCCAAAGTCAGCAGCTTGAAACAGTAGACAGGACATGGTGGCACACAATTGTGATCCCAGGACTCTGGAGGCAGAGGCAAGAAGATCATAGACTCAGAGCCGATTTGAGTTACTTATTTTGACACTGTCTGAAACAAACACTCCAACAATAAATATTTCTGGGGTCAGAGACAGAGAACTGGTTCCTAGGTGGCTCTGGCTTGATCTTGGGCTTAGATTTGATTCAGGGTACAGACTGATTTGCAGGAAAAGCCCCTTCCTCGTGAGCCTGTGTGCACAGAGACCTCTCCACGTGGCTCCATCATATGGCAGCTGGCTGTCTCCAGTGCAGGCGCCCAGGAGAGGGAGGCAGATGCAAACCCAGAGTCTCGTGAATGCTGGATAGCAAACACTTGTGGCCAAGCTATATTCCCAGCCCAATATATGTTTCTTCCTTTCCACCCCTCCCTTCTTTCCTCCTATTAGTCACCACACTGTGTGTTCTAAGAGAGTCTGGGCTAGGATGATGGCTCAGCAGTTAAGACAGCTTCTAGGAAAAAGAATTCTGCTCATAGTACCCACACAAATGCCTTGGGAGGTAGAGACAGGAGGTCCCCAGAGCAAACTGTCTGATAAGACTGGCTATATAAGGGAGATCAAGGTTTAACTGAGAGACCTGACTCAGCAGGTCGGTGGTGGCGCACACTTTTAAGACAAGCAGCACTCAGGAGGCAGCGGTAGGTGAGTTCAGCGCTAATAAGCTCCAGGACGGCCAGAGCTACACAGAGAAACACGGTCCTGAAAAACCAAACACAAAGAAAAGAAAAGGGAGAGAGAGAGAGAGGCTGACCCTCTTTAAGGAATAAGACAGAAGAGTGATTGAGGATTGTTCAAGCCAGGATGTGGTGGTACATGCCTTTAATCTCAGCACTCATGAGGCAAAAGCAGGCAGGCAGATCTCTGTGAGTTCTAGGCCAGCCTGGTCTACAGAACAATTTCCAGGACAGCTAGGGCTACACAGAGAAACACCACTTTGAAAAGGCAAAAAGAAAAAAAATTCAAGATATATATGTATAT
>NW_026067952.1:14677614-14683674 GCF_014885135.2 Alexandromys fortis | reverse complement strand
TAAATAAATAAATAAATAAATAAATAAAATCTGTTGAGGGTCCAACAGCTGGCATGTCCTGGCTTTGGGGCAGCCTGACACTCGAGTGCTGAGTTCTTAAGTACGACAGTGCCACTTTTCTCTGTGTAATGTGACACACGTGCCAGCTGCCTCTGTGGAAGACAGCCAAGGACTGAAGGGGTGAAGAAAGCAGGCCTCCTGCCAACGATCTGGAGAGCCAGATTGGCCTGCCCTAAAACCACCCTGTTCACTGACCCATCTTCATGCAAAGTATGTTACCTCCTGGTTAAACCAACTCTCCACCCACCCCACCCCCAGCCTTGGCCTGAAGATGGAACCCTGACCCCTGAGCCTGTTAGATGTGTGCTTATATCTGAGCTACACCTGCCCTCAGCATGGAAAGCTCCCCACGTGAGACCTGGGGTCTCTAGGAGAAACAGCCTGTACAGGAAGATCAGTGGGGGAATCTTACCATGAACCACTTTGTTGGGGTTGAGATATATCAGCTTCTGTGTTGGGGCCAGTGTGGAAGGGAAAACCATGAAGGACAGAAGGTAGAACTCTTCAGCATATAGAACAGTTCTCTTTTATTAGGCACAGAGTGAAAATACAAACTCAACCGAACAAAAGCCAGCATACTGACAATGGACCTGAGTACTAAGAGTCCCCAGCACAGGGCCTGAGACTTTCCGTATGGCAGTAGGACAGTTCCTCTCAACTGCTTCAGCTAGAGACCACCAGGGTGAAGGGACCCAGACCCTCATTCCTTGAGGCGGATGCTTCTTTGTTGGATTCTCATGCTTTTGTCTTGGCTCTTGGGCCAAGTCTTCAAGCAGGCTTCCTGCCTGGAGACCGGATCCAGGCAGCACACTCCCAGCCTGGCCTGACAGGTGGGCCCTGAGGTACAGGTTGAGGTCTTTGGTCTTTGGCACGGAGACACAAGGCATCTGGGGCACTGATGAAGAGGGCTGTCCTGTGAACCGAAGCCTAGCACCAGCTCAGAGAAGGCCAAGCCTGGGATGAAATGTGCCCCGGGCAGAAAGCAAGAGGCTGGCCTGGGAGCATGTGGCACTGAGGCTACTCGGCTAGCAAGGTATTTTCTCCCCCTAGCTCTTTACTGTCCACAGCTCCTGAAACAGGCTTGGCACCCAGGGGCCCTCACCCTCCACAATGCCTGTGGGAGATCACATGAGGCATAGTGGCTGTTTCTTCCTCCTGAAAGGCACTTAAGGTTTAGCTTGGTCCAAAGAGACAGGAGAAAGCTTGGAGACAGGTATGCAATCCACAGCTTGCAGCTGAAGGGCCAGTAGGGTGGCCCTAGCCGTACAGTCCCACCTCCCCGTCCTCAGCCTCCTCCAGCCCTGGCTCATCTGGGACTACCTGGTCAGAATCCCAGCGGCCAGACTGTGGAGGGGAGACAAGGCTGTGGTCCTCCCTTAACCAGGGATGCAGGGGGATGCTGGGGGCCACTAGTCGCTGTGAAGGCTCCTTACGAAGGAGACAGCGGATCAGGCAGCGGGCTGGGGCTGATAGGCCCTCAGGCAGGGCAAAGGTCCCTCTGCGGATCTTGCCAAAGAGCAGAGCTGGCTCAGAGTCCTGGAACGGGTAGTGGCCAGCCAGCATAGTGAAGAGCGCCACACCCAGGCTCCAGACATCAGCTGCTTTGCCAGAGTAGGATGGCCGGGAGCTGAGTATCTCTGGTCCCACGTAGGCAGGGCATGCATGCTTGTCCCACAGAGAGTCGTCTGGTCCAGTTATCACACAGGCATCCTCTAGGTCCTCCAGCACCAGCTTCGTCCTGGGTCACAGACAGAAAGACCAGGTCTTGCTCAGTCCTCTGGAAGAGCAGCCACTAAGGCATTTCTTCAGTCCCTGTCTTTGTTTTTTAATCAGGGTTTTCTTTGGCTATTTTTTGGAGATAAGATTTCACTAGGTTGCCCTGGCTAGCTTCTAACTTACTATCCTGTATCAGCCTCCTGAGTGCTGGTATTACATCAGAAACCATCATGCTGAGCCTCAATGTCTTCGTAATTATTTTGTTTGGTTGGTTCTGGCTTCAGTGGGTCAGGGTCTCTCTCTGACTGTCCTGGAATTCACTATGTAGACCAGGCTGGCCTTGAACTCACAGAGATTTGCCCACCTTCCACTCCAAAGGGCTTCCATAACACTTGAGTCAGATTTGTCAAACTAGCAATCTAGGCTGTGAATGCTAAGTTAGATTCCATCCCCTTCTTTCTTTTTAGTTTTTATTTTATTTTTGTAATTTTCAAATGTATGTGTATTTGTGTATAGTGTATGTGTGTGGGGACAGGGGTGTACTAAGATTTTTATTTAATTTTATTTTATGTGATTGGTGTTTTTTCCACATTCCTGTCTGCCTGAGAGTGTGAGATCCCCTGGAACTGGAGTTACAGACAGTTGTGAGTCACCCTGTAGGTGCTGGGAATTGAACCTAGATCCTCTGGAAGAGTAGTCAGTGCTCTTAACTGCTAAGCCATCTCTCCAGCCCCCTTTTCCACTCCTTTTCTTTCTTTTTTGGTTTTTGGAGACGGGGTTTCTCTGTGTAAAAGTCTTAGTGGTCCTGGAACTCACTCTGTAGACCAGGCTGGCCTCAGACTCACAGAGATCCACCTGCCTCTGCCTCCTGAACGCTGGGATTAAAGGTGCGTACCACTGCTGCCCAGCTTCTTTCTTTTTTTTAAAAAAAAGATTTATTTATTATTTTTTATTCAATGGGTGTTTTGCCTGTGTGTGTCTGAGCGCCATGAGCATGCAGTGCCCACAATGGCCAGAAGAGATTGTCAGATCCCCTGGGCTTGGAGTTATAGATGGTCCTTAGCACTGTGCGGGTGCTGGGAACCGAACCTGGATCCTCTGCAAGAGCAAAAGCACTTCATCCACTGAGTTATCTCTCCAACCCTCCCCTCCCCAACACATGTGCGTGTGCATGTGCGTGTGCATGTGTGTGTATGTTGACAGGATCTCATAGCCCTGACTGGCCTCTAGCTCACAGAGATCCACCTGTCTCTGCCTCCACAAGGATTTAAAGGTGTGGTCTAGTACCCTTATCTATTCCTTTATTCCTTATTCAACTTGAGACAGTCTCTCACTAAACCAAGCGCTCACCAATTGGATAGACTAGCTATCCAGAGATCTCTGGGAATCTGTCTGTCTCTACTCCTCTCCGCCATGCCCAGTGTTAGGGTTTCAAACTCCACACCACAGGCCACAGTCACTGGGTGTTGGGAATTTCTTTTCCTGCCTAGGATGAAATCCAGAACTTTAGCTCTTCCTGCCTAAGTTACTCTGCCCTCAAGGTCCTCAGTTTCCCTGCCATGACCCACTTCTCAAATGTGCCTCTGGGGTCACACTCACCTCTCACAGTTGCTGAAGACAAAACGACGCAGCTTGAGGTCACGCAAGACAAGCCCGTGTCGGTGGCAGTGTGCCACCGCAGCAGCCATCTGCCGGAAAAGTTTAACAGCCTCGGGCTCGGGGATTCCACGGCGGCTGCGCACCAGGCTATGCAAGTCCCCGTGGGTCTTCATGAAGAAGGCGTAGAGGAACTGAGAGCCCAGCAGGATGTCTGCAGGACGGGCCACGTGCTGGTGGGTCGGCAGCCGAGCGTAGGGTGCCAGCACCGCTTGGGCCTCGCTGGCCGGGTACACCTGAAGACAGAGCCAGGAGTAAGTACAGCGAGGGACCTGGGAAGCCAGGCTAGCCTAGCAAAGGGGGATGCCAACCATTAGACACGCTGTGAGCTACACATACTGGGGGCCTTGCTTTAGCAAGCCGCTCCTAGCTTGAAATCAGCTGACTTTCTGCAGGCCACAGGTCAGGGGGTCTGGGGCCACAAGGCCAGCAAGTAGCACATCTGGGACTAAAACTGTGCACCCAACTCTGTGCTCTAAACAGCCACCCTGTGTGACCTTATGCCTCTGAAAATTGAAACTAGGGTAGAAGCCAAATACGAGAACACTCCTAGGGGCAGACCACCACCAAAGCCCCCGTCACAGCCAGCTCACTAGCTTACCTGCAGCCCCTGCTCAGCTGGCTGGACTCACAACCAGTGCCCCTGTTCCCTTGCTGTATCCAATGCTGCGCAAGCAAGCCCACAGACCATATATTCCAAAGGAACCAAGAAAGATGTAGAACCCAGAGTATTTTGTTTTTCGATCTTGGCGATCAAGCCCAGGGCCGGCCTTTGCTAGGCAAGTGTGAGCTAGTATTTTGGAAGGGAGCACTCATTTCAGGCCTGCCCTGGAGGCACACACCTTTAATCCCAGGAGGCAGAGCCAGGTGGATCTCTGCATTTGATGCCGACCTGATCTACAAAGTAAGCCCCAGGCTAGCCAGAGCTACACAGTGAGATTCTGAAACAAAGAAGAGAAAGGAAAGAGAAAGAAAGAAAGAAAGAAAGAAAGAAAGAAAGAAAGAAAGAAAGAAAGAGTGGACCCACAGGACTCAGAAGTGCCCCGAATGATTCAAAGATACCCATGGGAAAAAACCCAAGTTGGGGGCATTTGGGAAATGTGCTCAGAGTTTGTGGACATTAAGCACACACCTGGAAGGTGGGTCCAGGACTGTGGGGAAAGAAACTGAAGTTCAGGAAAGGGAGGTGAGTTACGCAAAGCCACACTTGAACCTGTCACAAGCTGGCTACTGCAGAAGTATACACCACTTTGAGCTTTTGACTTGAAACTCGTGCATACTGACTAATATATTTAATCTATGAAAAACGCAAAGCATGTGATCTTTAAAAGGGCGAGGGAGAGGCTGGAGAGATGAGTTAAGAGCATTGACTGCTCTTCCAGAGGACTCAGCTTTGATTTCCAGCACCCACATGATGGCTTACAACTGTCTGTAAATCCAGTTCCAAGGGGGTCCAGACATAAGCACAAGCAAAATACCCATACACATAAAATAATAAAAATAATTTTAAAAAAAAGCTAGGGTAGCAAGGAATAAATACACAGACTACTTTTTCTTTCTCCCCCAAAGCCCAGTCCTGCCTAGTATCTTTGTACCTCTTTATTTTTTCAGAGAGGGGGTGAGCTTTTTTACGACATCTCTCTCTGTCTCCCTGGCTGTCTTAGAACTCACTATGTAGACCAGGCTGGCCTCAGACTCACAGAGATCCACTTCCTCTGTTTCTCAGATGTTGTGATTATAGGTGTGTGTCACCACACTTTGTGCTTGGAGCTTCCTCCCCATGCCTCCTCCAGCTTCTGACATGCACTGTCCTCTGTCATCTGCAAGGCCCTCACACAATTCTCATGTCCCCCTGCATCTCCACCTGTCTGCCTCCTGCCTCCCCTCTGGCACCAGCTTCGTTTCCACCATGGTCACCATTGCCTGTTGGCACCCGTGGAAGTCAGAGGAGACCCGCTAGTGTCATTTTTCGGGTGCCATCCAATTTTCTTCTTAAAATTTATTTTTAATCATGTGTGTGTGTGTCTGTCTGTCTGTCTGCTGTCTGTGTGTGTGTGTATATATGTGTGCATGAGTGCTGATGCCTGAGGAGGCCAGAAGCCCTGGATTTCCCTGGAGCTGGAGTTGTGTAGTGGCAATCTGCCTCAAGTGGATGCCAGGAACAGAACCTGGGTCTCTGCAAGAGTTACAAGCAGTCGTAACCACTGGCCCATGTCTCTAGCCCTTTATTCATATTCTCTCTCTCTCTCTCTCTCTCTCTCTCTCTCTCTCTCTCTCTCTCTCTCCCTGAGATGGAGTCTCTCACTTGCCTTGGAACTGCCTCACTAAATAGCTGGCTGACCAATGAGCTCGGGAGGTCGGCTTGTCTTCACTGTCTCAGTGCAGGATTACAAGTATACACTGCCTCCCTCTCCTCCCCTCCCCTCCCCTCCTTACCCCTCTTCTCTCCTCTTCTCCCCTCCCCTCCCTACCCCTCTCCTCCCCTCTCCTCTTCTCCCCTCTCCTTCCCTCCCCTTCTCCCCTCCTTACCCCTCCCCTCCCCCCTCCTCCCCTCCCCCCCCCGCTCCGGATCCTGGAGCTCACCAACAGAGCTATCTCCTCAGTCCCACAGGCTCACTTCTTTTTTTT
>NW_026067952.1:14659832-14677555 GCF_014885135.2 Alexandromys fortis | reverse complement strand
TACCCCTCTTCTCTCCTCTTCTCCCCTCCCCTCCCCTCCCCTCCCCTCTCCTCTTCTCTCCTCCACTCTCCTTCCCTTCCCTTCTCTCCTCTTCTCCCCTCCCCTCCCCCCTCTTTCCCTTTGTCTTTTGATATGGATCCTGGAGCTCACCAACAGAGCTATCTCCTCAGTCCCACAGGCTCACTTCTTTTTTTTTCTCACTGTACCTCTCACTAGAATGTACATTTGATAGCAGGATCACTGGCTCTAGGTTTGTTTTGGTTTTGAAACAGGTTCTCAGTATGTCCCCAGGCTTGCCTAAAATTTGAGACAATCCTCCCATCTGGGCCTCTTCAGTGCTAGGATTACAGGCACGTGCCACCACACCCTGCTTGGGTCTGATCTTTAACCACAGCGGGGTTTAACCACAGTTGTGTATGTATGATGCTCTATGAAGTTTTGTCAGTTGAGAAACCCATTGATAATCTGTAAAACCGGAACCCCTTGTGCCGGGTCTTGGGATGATAGAGGGGAGAGTCCGCAGATCTTACCTTGCAGGTGTACTCTGTGCCTGTGGGGCAGTGCAGAGCCTGGTAAGTGTGGCTGCCTTGTTCTTGTTCCAAAAGGACATAGGGCCCCAGCCTGGTTGCAGGAGCCACAGCAGGTGACAAATCTGAGGCAGGGGGTGGGCTGGCAGGCAGCAGGCAGGGGGGTGGCCCAGGTTCGGGTGACAAATCTGAGGCAGGGGGTGGGCTGGCAGGCAGCAGGCAGGGGGGTGGCCCAGGTTCGGGCCCACCTCTCGCTCGTTTTAGTCCTGGACATTCGGAGTCAATGTTGTCATCGAACTCCAGCGGTTTCTTCCTGCAGGGGACACCAGCAGGAGCAGCCAGAGGGGTGGCTTGCATCTAGAGAGAAGGGAAGAAAGACTGTTTGGTAGCCCGTCTTCCCTGCTAGGACCCTCTGGGCAGAGAAGACATCACTCTGGGTTTTCCGAAGCTCAGTAAGCATGGTGCTCTCAAAAGCAAGGACAGCTGGAGAAGGAAGAACCCGCGACGAATGAAAGGCTTAATAATGCAATAAGGAAAGCTGGGCTTAGGGACACACCCGTGTACTGCCAGCATCAGGGAGGCAGAGGCAGGAGGATGGCGAGTTCCTGGAAGGCCTAGGCTGCATAAAGTGCTGACTGCAACGGCTCAGGCCTAGGACCCTCCCTGGCGTCGGAGTTATAGAGAGAGAAAATGAGAGTGAGAGAGAATGAAAGAGAGGGAGAGAGACAGACAGACGAGAGAGAATATTCATGAATATTCATAAATATGTCGGGGCTACCAATATCCTTACCAGACT
This sequence comes from Alexandromys fortis, assembly GCF_014885135.2. Taxonomy (NCBI): domain Eukaryota; kingdom Metazoa; phylum Chordata; class Mammalia; order Rodentia; family Cricetidae; genus Alexandromys; species Alexandromys fortis. Next base: position 14,676,232 of record NW_026067952.1, on the reverse strand, counting down.
TGGGAAAACCCGCCCCCCTCTTTGCAGCTCCCCACTGGATACCTTGTCCTAGGGTTCCTCACGGGTCTCAAAGCCTTCTGCGCACGTGCACCGCGCCCCGCTACACCCAGCCGATTTCAGGGTCGCCGGCACATTCGTGCCAGGCTACAGCCTCTCCGTATTCAGCAGTAGCGGCTTCCGCTGCTAAAGTGCTGAGGCACGGGGACTCGGGTTCCCATTCCCCGCCCGGCTGATGTAAACCTGAGCTAATCTACGGCTGACGCCGTGCGGCGCTGGATTGCACCATCCACGACCCGCCCCTGTAGCCGCTCCTGCAGGACGCTCCGCCTGCGCCTTTGGGGCCACTCGTACGCCCCCCTCCCACGCCCCCATCCCCGCTTAGTCCCATGAAGTAGAACCCAGAGCCACTAGCTCTCCTTACCGTGGTACTTTACCGTACCCTTTCAAGAGTGCGCCCAGCTCTGCTCAGACTCGTGGTGCGGCACAGAAAAGCCACTTAGCGCCCTGGCTGGCTAGGGGTGTGGCTCCGTGAGAGCGCTGGAATACCGTGCCTACGGCCCTGCTCCGTGACGAAGCCAAAAAACAATCAAAGAAAGCACAGCTTCAGTTCCCTTCTCCATAAAAAATGGATTTATAACGGTGCTCACTTCGTATAATTGCCGTGAGCGTTAGTAAGTTCGTGTATGCAAAATTCTTAGATCAGCTGGGTGTGAGGCACCCCTAGAACCTCAGTTACTTTGAAGCCTGAGGCAGGAGGATGGCCTGTTTGACAGTAGCTCTAGCTTACCTGGAACTAACTCTGTAGACCAGGCTGATCTGGAACTCAGAGATGCACCTGCCTCTGTCCCCAGTACTAGGACTAAAGGTCTTATCAAGCCAAAAGAAATTTAAGGGCAGAAGTGAGGAGGCTGTGGCTCAACTGCAGAACATTTGCTTAGCACGCAGTAGACAGTGGGTTCAAATTCAATCCCCAGTAACAGAAAAGAAAAATAGCAGTTAGTCACCTTAAATCCCAGCACTCAGAGGCAGAGACAGGCAGATCTCTGTGAGTTCCAGGTTAGCCTGGTCTATAGAGTGAGTTCTAGGACAGCCAGGGCCTGTTCCTTAAAACAACCAAAAATCAAAAAAGGGGGGGGGACGCTCAGTGGTTTAGAGCGTCGGCCGCTCTTCCGAATTCAGTTCCCAGCACCCACATGGCAGCTCACACCTGTCTGTAACTGCAGTTCCAGGGGATCTGACACCCTTACACAGACATACATCCAGGCAAAACACCAATGAACACAAAACAAAAATAATAAAGATAAAATAACAAAATAAACAACAAAACCCAAAACTCAGTAAACAGGATGGAGCCACTGGACACCGAAGGTGGAGGGATAAAACAAGATTCCAGCTGCAGCTGAAACTAGGCATGGTGGCGGTGCCTACCCTCTCTCTGCCGCCCTGGCAAAACCCCAAAGGCCCAGTACTCCCGGCACTCTGGTTTCCGTCTCGATACTTGAGTTCATTTATGAAGAAGAAGAAGAAGAAGAAGAAGAAGAAGAAGAAGAAGAAGAAGAAGAAGAAGAAGAAGAAGAAGAAGAAGAAGAAGAAGAAGAAGAAGAAGAAGGGGAAAAATTCCCATTGGGATTGAGAGGAAGGCAGGGCCAGGACACCTGTTTCTCTTTAGAAGTTGGAAATCCGCTCTCTGGTGTCACCCTCTCCCAAACCCACGTACAGCAGAGGATTCGGGGATCTAATTTAATTCTGCCCACCCGGCAACTGGGGAGGGATAAATGAACTTTTCAGAATCCATGACAGGCGGAAGACCCCAGAGCTGTGACAGACAAAGGGTGGGAGGGTTGTTTTCTGGGTACCCCTCTAGCACTAGGCCTGAACTAAGTGTGCCATTGCTCATTGCTTGCTATGCCAGCCCTTGTTCAAATGCTGTGGACTCAGGGCAACCACACTGACCACTCCAGGCTCACAGATCTTACAAATAAAACAATAACTGCAGTAATTAAAAGTAGATCATAGTGCTGGGCAGTGGTGGCGCACGCCTTTAGTCCCAGCACTCGGGAGGCAGAGGCAGATGGGCCTCTGAGTTCAAGGTCTGCCAGGTCTACACAGTGAGTTCTAGGACAGCTGAGGCTACATAGTGAAACCGTCTCTCAAAAAAAAAAAAAAAAAAACGAATAAACAAACTTTTGAAGATGGATAATTGCCAGGAATGATGGTGTACATATTTAATCCCAGCAGGAGGTGCAGGCAGTAATTCGAAGTCGTCCTCTGCGATATTGCAAGTTTGAGACCAGCCTGGGCAACATGGACCCTGTCTCAGAAATTGTTTTTTATTTTTAGTTGTGGTTGAAGAAAAAGAAGAAATTCACTTTATTCACCTATCATATTTATCCTAGCCTGCGCATGTTTTCTCAACAATCAACAAAACCGTCAGTAGCATTAAACTTTCTCATACTAATATTCTCATAATCCGTTTGCTTTTGGTTTATATTTTGTTGGTTTGGGTTTTGTTGTTGTTGTTGTTGTTGTGCTGAGACAGAGTTATATAGCAGAAGTTGACCTTGGATTTTTGATTCTCCTGCCTCTACCTCCAATGCTCTGCAATGGTCCAGAACTCTTGATCCTCCTGTCTGCCTTTAAATCTCACCTGCTGGGATTACAGGTGCGCACCACACTTGGCCTGATTTGAAGGTCTCATTATGTAACCTCGGCTGGTGTCTAACTCTCTTGAGTGCTAAGATTACAGGCATAGGGCACCACTTCCAGCTCTCCAGTGTGTGTTTTACACTTCTTTTGAATCCAAAGGATCATGGGATCTAAGCTATTAATGGTTCAGCCAAATGTGGTGGCTCACGCCTATAACCCCAGGCTTTAGGAGGCTGAGACAGGAGGATTGGCATAAATTCAGCCTAGGCTATAGAGTGAGTCCTTATCTCAACAAACAAAACAACTGTTGGCTGGCCAGATAGCTCACCTTGCTTGTTGCCAAGGACAACAACAGGAGCTGGAGCCTCAAAGCCCACGTGATGAAAGAAGAAAACTGCCATTCAATTTCCTCAGCAAACTGGCACACAAATTCACACACACGCACAGAGAAGAACTATATAAATGTATAACATATAAGCAAAGAAATTATTTTACTTAAAAATAAAACTTGGACGAGAAGGTCGGAATGGGTCACTGTATTGGGAAGCAGCCTCTGCCGGGTGCTAAGAGAGCATTACTGTGTGAGAAAACTGACTCACAGCAGAGGCATGGAATCTCCTCCCAGGAGATGCCGGCTCCACCAGTGCCTTGGGGAGGAAGTCTTACTTCAGAGTTTCTCTGTGTTTCACACCTGTCTCCGAAGAACTGGAGAGCGAAGCGCAGCTCCGAGGGAGGCTGCAGTCAGAACTGGATTGAGCTGGCATTGCATAACCTTGTTTTGTTCTTCTGGTATTGAATTTCATGATGACTTCTTTCCACAGTGGTTTCTGCATTTTGTTTGTTTTGTTTTCTGTTATGCCAGCAGCCAAGCTGGGGCCTTCTGTGCACCTTAGACAAGGGCTCACCCACTGAACCCCACCCAAGAGTTCGTCCCCAACCAAGATCCTGCCACTGAACTTCATGCCTAACCCTCTCCTTTTCCTACTTTTTAAAAGCAATTTTGAGACCATCTCACTGTCTACACTGGCCTCTAACTCATCCATATAGACAAAGCCAACCTTGAGCGTACTCTTCTTCTACCTCAGCCTCCTGAGTAGATAAGATTCTAGACAGGAGCACCAAGTCTAGCTAAAAATGGACATTTTACTTATTTATTAGTATTTGTGTGTTTTTTTTTTTTTCTTCGTGTAGCCTTGGGTGTCCTGGAACTCACCTTGTAGACAAGGCTGGCCTTGAACTTAAAGGTGTGCACCATCACCTCCTGGCTATTTTTAAGTGTATACTATTTTATTTTGTTTTAGTTTCTGTGTGTGTGTGTGTGTGTGTGTGTGTGTGTGTGTGTGTGTGTTTGAGGAAGGAGCACACTGGGATCTCCAAATTTCCAGGAATCCTGATTCCCTTACCTTTCTGTCATGTCCACCCCTTGCCCTTCCTAGGACCGAGCACACAGCTGAGTCATCTGACCCTTCTTCAGCCTCTCTTCCTGTCTGGAGGCCATGGGAGGCCAGAGAAGCACAGTTATTCAGCGTGTTGGGTCCTGGCCACTGCTCAGCCCTTCCCTTTCTGAGAAAAGCTGGGGGAGGGGGATGAGTGTTCAGCAGGTTGCATCAGAAAGCCTTGCACAAGACACTCGCCTGGACAGATAGCCCCATCTCCAGCCTCCACCCCACCCTGCTGCCCTTGGACCCCCGGGAGAACTGTAAGCCCCCTTGGTAGACTCCCAAGACAAGTTGGCCTGCAGAGAGTGACCAAGGGAGGTCTAGCCCTTCAGAAGTGATGGATGGCTGGGTTTGGGACAGGTGCTAAGAGGACTTGGGCTTCCTGGTGACACTCCTCAGGAAAGCCAGAGCCCATTCCACCATTTTTCTAGAGAAAGGGGACTAGGCCAATGCCTTAGATATTGACTGAGCCCTAATTCTTGACTCTGGTCATAGACTGAGCCCCAAACAAATCCAACTCTAGCACTAGGCACCCTCCTCATAGACAAGAGGGCATAGGAATGGGCACCAAGATCTTGGCATTTGCTCCCTGCCGCGCTGTATGCCGGTCGTCTCCCCACAGTACAGGCCAGCTCGTGCATTGCACACACTGCCTGCTCCTGATCAAACAAAGCCCAAGTGGCAGGGTGAGGCCGGAGTGGAGTCGGGCAGAGTCCCTGGGGTGACTGGACAGGGGCTGAGTCAGTGCAGGAAGCACCACCTGGAGCTCTGAGCCAGGGGGGTCCTGGTCTCACAGTGCAGCTGTTGGGAAGGGTGTTTTGTGAGCTTGTGGCTGTTGCTGTTGTTTCATTGGTTTGTTCTGAGGCAGGATCTCAGTACGTAACTAGGCTGTCCTTGAACTAACAGAGATACTCCTGCCTCTGCCTCCTGAGTTCTGGGACTTTGCTCATCCTGAACTTTAAAAAGTAAGCCCCCCTCCTCACAGATCTATTCATCTCCATGTACCTACCTGCCCATCGACGGCCATTTCCTGTTACTCATCCACGTTGTTCTCTCCCAGAGCCCAAGATTCTCCTGTTTTTTTTTTCCATAATAATACTTTTTTTCAATTTTAATTTAATTTTATATTTATAGATGTTTTGCCTGCACGTATGTCTGTGTGAGAATGACAGATTCCCTGGAACTGGAGTTACAGACAGTTGTGGCTGCCATATGCGTGCTGGGAATTGAACCTGGGTCCTCCGAAAGAGCATCTGGTTCTCTTCACCTCTGAGCCATATCTCTCCAACCCATAATGACACTTTTTATAGTAGGATTATGTATGTTTTTGTCATTTGTTCAGTGTCTCTTTCCCGCTCTGACCCATAGACTCCATTCAGCAGGCATCTGTCCATCCCTCCAGTCATCCACCCGTCTTTCCAACAGCAATAGTACCGTGTATACGTTTGCTCAGTTGTTAGACAAGTATTTGTTGAACACGGCCACTTGCCGGGCTCTGTACTAAAGGTCAGGGAGGCTCCAAAGAGAATAACAGATTAAAACAACCACGTGCTTACATGTTATGGCAGGGGAACGGACATCTGGGTAAAGAGAGGATGGCGATTGGGATGTGGTTAACAACAGGAGCTGGACACCCGGTGCCGGACACCGGATAGCTGCTGGAAGGCAACCATGCAGGCTAGGACAGCTCTGCAAAGACTCCTAGGGCTGTTGGCATAGGGCAAGAGGGTGGCTGTGGCAAGCAAGGTCTCGGGAGGGTTCAGACCATCTGGGGCTTTGGAGGCCTCAGAAGGGCTGTGGGGAATAGGAGGGAGTCTTGGAAGGGTTTAAGCAAGGGCATAGTGCCTGAAGGCTAGAGAGATGGCCCAAGAGCACTTGTTGCTCTTACAGAGGACCTGTGTTTGATCACAACCATCAGTAACTCCAGTTCCAGGGCAGCTGATGCCCTCTTCTGGCCACCAGTCATGCATGTGGTGCACATCCACAGATGCGGGCAAAAACCTCCCCACACATAAAAGAAAAAAAAAAAGCAATAAATTTTAAAAAATTAAACTAAGCAAAGTGGGCTCCTGGGGGAAGCTGTGCTTGGGCTGGACCATAGGAAGGAATGAGAGCAGCAGAGAAAGCAATCTGTGTGCTGAGGTAAGGTTGGACTCTGGGGACACAGGGGTACCTCCGTTTAGATGGAGTTACTTCTCTGTAAGCTCATTAGCAGGTCCTGAGATATGATTCAGAGGGTAAAAGTACTTGTCGCCCAGTCATGCAAGCCCGATGACCTGAGTTTAGTTCCCAGGCTCCACAAAGCTGTCCTCTGACCTCCGTATGTACCATGGCACATGTGCTTCCACAGACATACCACACACACACACACACACACACACACACACACACACACGCACACACACACCATGAGTTGTGTCCCTGGTTTGCTATCATGATCGTGTGGCTTTATGGGAGCTGGGACAACATTTTACTAACTCAGGGGGAAAAAATTAAAATTCCAATTTCTCAGAACAGTTTCTACTGAATTCAGGTCCCTATATTATGTGTCCCTTTCTTGGCCACTGTGTGAGTCAAATCATCATAAATTAGAGGTCACCAGGTGGTGGTGGCACATGATTTTAATCTCACCACTCGAGAGGCAGAGACAGGAAGAGATCTCTGTGAGTTCGAGGCTAGCCTGGTCTACAGAGCAAGTTCCAGGATAGGCTTCAGAGCTACATAGAGAAACCCTGTCTCAAACAACCTAAATAAATAAATAGATAAACAAACAAACAAGCAAGTTAAGGGTCATATGTTTTGTTTGTTTGTTTGTGTGTAGACCAGCCTGACCTGGAACTCACAGAGAGCTTTCTGCTTCTGGTTCCCATGTGCTGGGTATGAAGGTCAGCTGTATTTAAAGCTGGAACCAAGAGGGTGACAGCTTTATTTTCCTTCTGTTTATTTATTTCTTACTTACTTACTTACTTACTTACTTTGGTGCTGGAAATTGACTACAGGGCCGGGTGCATGATAAGTGTGCGCTCTACTGTTGAGCCCTGAGCAATGGGATTACAGGTCCTGCTGATGTTTTAAATGTGGGGTGAAAGAGAAAAGGAGGTGCCAAGCACACCTCACAGTATAGACGGACGTTTCTGTCCCATCTGGTCCCACAGCTTATGTAAATAAACACACATAGGCTTATATTATAAACTGTTTGGCCTATTGCCAAGGCTTATTACTAACTAGCACTTACAACTTAAATTAGCCCATAATTCCTATCCATGTTTAGCCACATGGCTTAGTACCTTTTCTCAATAAGGCATTCTCATCTTGCTTCCTCTATGTCTGACTTGAGACTGCATCTCTGTCTTTCTTCTTCCCAGAATTTTCCTGGTCTGATCACCCCACCTATACTTCCTGCTTGGCTACTGGCCAGTCAGCGCTTTATTAAACCAATACAAACAACAAATCTTCACAGAGTACAAGAGCATTATCCTACAGCATCCCAGTTTCCTGGCCAGAACAAAGATCAAGTCAAGAGCTTTACCATTTGGTGAGATGGAGCAAGCTGTTTTGGGGAAAACAGAGCCTTCTGGTTGGATGAATGGCCTGGAGTTCAGGATGTTTTTGCTGGAGGCTCAGAGAGGAAAGTTCTGGATGTGAGACCTGGTGAAATGTGGGCCATGAGACTAATAGCCTTGCCTGGAGGGACTGAAGAGAAGCAAAATGACCTGGGAAGGAGGGAACCAAGAAAGTGAGGAGTATGGCCCCAGAGAAGAGAGAAAAGGAGCAGGGGATGGTAACCGTGAAAAGTAGTTGTCTTAGTTAGGGTCTCTGGAAGAACACTGGCAGAATAAAAATAAAACTATATTTTAAATACAAATATATATTTAAAAGCAGACATATTAGATTGGTTTACAAATACGATCTGGGTAGTCCAAGAAGGGCTGTCTTCACCCTGAAAAGGCTGAGAACCCAGGAGCAGCTCAGTCCATGAGTCTGGATACTTCAGTGATCCCAACCTGTAGCCGAGTCCCTGGAGAATCCTGGAGGGTCACTGGTCTTCAGTGTACACTGGAGGGCTGCAAAGGCTGGGTTGTGACATTAGTGAAGGAATGCAGCGGCAGTGGCAGCAGCTGCAGCAGCAGTAATAACAGCAACACAGGGTAAAAGAACTCATCAGCGGGACAAGAAGGCAATGAGGCGAAAGCAAAGGGTTTTCCTCAGAGCCTCTTCTGATGTCGTTCCCACTAGAAGCTGCTGCTCAAATTTAGGATAGGTCTCCCTGCTTCAAATAAGTTGATCATGAAAATTCTTTCACAGATGCGCCAGTGGCCTACATATTTCTTGATTTTAGACATAGCCTAGTTACGACCAAGATAAACTATCACAAGTCCACCCCTTGTCAACTTGACATCCAAAAGCATCACTTTAATGCTATAACTTTCCTCCCTTTAGCCAATATGTTCACAACCATACTGTAATGCAAAATATTCAGTCCAACTTTAAAAGTTTCTAAAGTCTTTAATAATTTTAATGCTTTCAAAGTCCAAAGTTTCTCACTGGTGACTTCCTAAAACATAAAAATCAAATTAGGTACTTCCACAGTACAATACCACAAAGTAAGCTTTCTTACCCTAAAATGAAAATCAAGGCATAGAAAGTAATAACCAGACAAAACACAGCAGGGAAACCACCAAATCCTGCAGCTCCATGACTGGTACCTGCGCTTGTGATGAAGCTCCAAACTCTTCAATAGTCCTTCCACAAACCAGTTTCAAAGGCCCAGGAACCATATGGTCAGATTTATCACAGCCACAACCCTACTGTCACGAGCCATTTCCCCCCTAAAAATCATTACAGGAACCATCACCCTGGGGAGTCTGCAGAGAACCCCACACCCATAATTATGTTCTATTGACAGAACCTGCCCCACACCCAATTATCTTATCTGTTAGCGGAATGCGCCTCACATTCCAGCTATCCAGGGAACCAGGTGTGGCAACTTGTGACTTCTTGGCCTACCTCCTGGCCTACAGGATCTGGAACACGCGGCAAGAGTCCAGTTTCCCTACCCTCCAGGGGCTATATAAGCAGCAACCATGATCCTAATGAGGGGGGCTTTGACAAATCTGCTTGGCCTCTTTCTTCTGTCCTAGCTCATTCCCTTCCAGGTAGCGTCCCTCCGAGACCCTGGAATAACTGATTGCAGGGTGGGTTACAAACCCCTAGACTGAGTAACCCACCTAACGCAATCGACACCCCACTTCTGGTACCAATTTCTATTTTTGCTCTCCATACCCTATCCCAGTGCCTGGCACAGGGGTTAGTGCCCCTGGAGTTTACGACAGACTTGTTGGCTTACAGAGGGCAGGTGCACAGTGAGCAGTAGGGGGACTAGTGGGTGGTGGCTGAGCAGATTTGTGGGTGAACTGTAGATGGATAATCTTTAAGATTGTAGTCTTTGAAACAGTTCTTTCACCCCAGCACTTGGGAGGCAGGAGCCCATGCGTGAGCAGGAAGTAGAGGAACCACGTCTGGGAAACTAGGTATTCAGTCTAGTTATGGTGAATGAATTAAAGGGCGAGAAGAGGGCTGGAGAGATGACTCAGCAGTGAAGAGTGTTTCACGCTCTTGCAGAGGAGTGTCCAGAACCCCCATAGGGCAGCTTTAATTGCCTGGAGGTTCAACTCCAGGAGACCTGATGCCTCTGACGTCTGCAGGCACTCACACTCGAACGCACAACCCTCACACAGACACATACGCACACAGGACTTGATGTTTTCTTTAAAGGCCAAGAAGAGCGCTGCGATATGGCTTAGCTGGTAAATTTCTTGCCTCACAAGCACGAGGAGCTGGGTTCGAGCCCTAGAATGCGCATTAAAATGATAGCTATGATGTCATGTGCTTGTAGTCCCCGCACTGGGGAAGTGGAGACAAGAGGACCCCTGGTCAGGGGCCAGCCAGGATAGCCGAATTAGTGAGCTGCAGGCCAATGAGGGACTCAGCCTCGAAGAAGGAGGTGGATGGTGTTCCTGAGACTGGTTTCTGAGGTTGTGCTGCCGGAGGGATATTTGACCACTTGCAAGCACTCCATTGAGAAAAGTAACCTTGAATCAAGGGATGGAGTCAGTGACTAGCTGACCCAAGATAACCAGAGAGAAGCCAGGAATAAGGATAGGGAAGATGGACAGGAAGGAGAAAGGAGGGACTTGGAATTTGCTAGCATTCTGATCTAGGAAGTGTGGAGAGGGCCAGCTGGTCATTCCTCTGCTGCTTTTTCGATCTATTCGGTTTTTACCCTGATATTGGACTCCCGAGTTTTTGTTAACTAATGGAACAATTTAGATAAATGCTTCTAAAATTGTCTTCTGGTCTCCATATTCATGTGTAAGTTTATTCAAGCACACCTGTGCTCACACGGTCACGACTGGGAAGGGCAAAAAGACAAGTGCCCACCCACTGATTAGTGGAGCTGAGAGATCCAGGATGGGCTGCCCTCTAGCCTAAGAGAGAGGGAGTTGTCTGCAGGGACCCACATTGGCGACTGAGGTACACTAGTCGGGAGGAGACACCGCTAGTGAGGAAGGGGTTGTGGCCTGTAGGAGACCATGCTGCTTCCTGAGCATAGCCTTCCTACTCCTCTGCACCTACCCACGGCTCTCACACCCCCACAGTGTCAAGTCTCCTTCCCCTCCATAGGAAGCCACTCCCTCTTCCTGTCCATTAACATTTCTTTGGCCCTGGGATTCCAGAAGTCTGGGCTAGGGAGATTATAGATTCTGTTAGAAGATAAGAGACTCTGTGGCGGTCTGTCCTGCCTTTAGTTGTGGAGCAGTGAGCAGACCAATATGTGGATATTGGCTTGTCTGGCAGGAACGGATATCTCCATGACAACTGTAGCCTCTAAAATTATGTGTGACATTGGACCAGCCCCTTATAACACAGACTCCTGCCTGTGAAGTTGGGTCAGTGATAAGGAAGATGACTCCTACTGTCTCCCACACCCACCCTACTCTCGGGACCTTCTTCACGTTCGTCTCACCCTTGAACCTGCCAAGCTCTCCCTGCCTTAGAGCCTCTGCCCTGCTGTCCTCTCTTTCTCTCTGTCTCTCACTCAGAGGACTTCTCATGGTTTGCCCTGCTCTTTTTAGGTGGTGAGTGTTGTCTGTCCTTACTAAGTGTTGCTGTCCCCTGCTAAGCTCTAAGACCCGCTGACGCCTCCTCACACTGCTGAAGGCAGTGCCTGGTGGATCCTGAGTTTCGTAGAACTCCACGTTGTTGCTTATCACTCTGTAGGCTCCAGTGACTGTCACCGCTGTCTGTCTGGAGCGAACAATTCCTGAAGGAGTGTTGGTGTGGTGTAGCATGTAGGAATGCTGGAGAAGCAGAGGGTGTGAGGCAGGACAGGCTGCTCTACTCTACAGCTGGAAAGAGGTCTCAGGCTGTCTTCTGTGGCTAGAATTGGACAATACAGACTGAGTTGTTTACGATGAATAAATCTTTGTGTGTGCTGGGCTTGGAGCCTGCGAAGTCCAAGGGCATGGCTGCGCAGTGTTATGTCTCCAGCCTAACTTGGAAAGGGCATTCGCAGCAATGTCAGACACCTTTTACAAGACCACCCTGCTGTGAGCCACGAACCCATCCCCCCCACCAGCATACGAAAGGACAAATTCATTCAGGAGGGCAGAATCCTTATACCGCAAAGATACCACGTTCAAATACTGTTAACCTATGTCTTGGGAGGAGGTTAAGTTTCCAACAGTGACGTGGTCTTAGGCCCGGAAGTGGGCATTATGCCTCAAGTTTTGGGTAGTTGGGGACAGGAGACATGGTTTTGTGATAATAAACATCTGTTGCTCTTCCAGAGGACCAGAGTTTGGATTCCAGCACCCATATCAGGTAGCCCAGCTGCTATTAGCCCAGCTCTGGGAGATCCAATGTTCTCTTCTAGCCTCTGTGGGTACCCACATGCTCATGCATATCTACATAGTCAGACACATGTATACACGTACATAAAAAAAAAAAAAAGTCTTAGGTTAGAAACTGCGGCTCAGACAGTGACAAACCTAAGACCACCATGTTGGTCGCTGTACTTCCAAAGCTGTCAAACACACATCAAAGAGTGATGTCATAGGCAGTAATCCCAGGACTTGGGAGGTCGAGGCAGCAGAGTCAGGAGTCCTTGGCTACACATCGAGGCCAGCCTGGGTTACATTAGAGTCTGTGTAGACAAATAAAAGCCCTTAGCACAGTGTCTAATCACTAAAAGTCTTGTCAGTGCTTAGAATTCCGGAAATATACCTGGGAACAACCTGTGTGCATGGGCCAGAACAGTAGCCTCTTGGCTATGTGTGTTTCTCGTATGTCTGAGTCTCCCTGTGGAGAACTCCATGCTGACGCCATCGGGGTTCCCTGAGCTGGGAGGTTTTTTCTGGAGTCCTAGAGTATATGCTGAGGAGGCCTCTGTCCTGTAGCTGGATTAGAAGCTTTGGATGGTTGCTAGGTCTGACATGGGGCAGGCCCGGTGGGACAAGACAGGAGCAGCGATACCCAGGCTGTGATCTTGGGTTACGTGCTGTGGCAGACAGCTGGCTGCACAGGCACGTGTGCACACACACACACACACACACACACACACACACACACACACACACCTTCTCCTTCACGCAAGTCACACTCATGCTCACAGGGTTTGGGTCATTTTGGGTCATTCCATATTCCAAGAGTCTTCTTAAACCCCAGGCTGTGGTAGGGTCAGGTCACATGGTACAGCAAGGACCCACAGTGCCCATTCTAAAACACCTAAAATATCCAAATTTCTGTGTGCGTCTGTCTCTCTCTGTCTCTCTCTGTCTCTCTCTCTCTCTCTGTCTCTCTCTCTGTGTGTGTGTGTGTTTTGAGATAAGAGTTCACTCACTGTCCTGGAACTCACTATGTAGACTTTGAACTCATAGAGTCTCTGCCTGCATCCACATCTGGAGAGCTGGGATTAAAGGTGTGAGCCATCATATCGGCCACTTAGGATCTCTGAAAGCTCCCACCTAGTGTGGCTACTCTTGTACCTATAATCCCAGCATTTGAGAAGGTGAGGCAGAATGATCGCCAGGAGCTCCAGGTCAGCCTGGGCCACATAAGGATATCTCATCTCTTAAAACAACAAAAGATTAGTGAAAAAAAAAAATGAGTTCACTCCTCCCCCGTTCTTTTCTTTGTCCCTTCCCACAGGCCTTCCTTCACTAGCTGGCCTGGGACCAGTGAAGTGCTTCCCCTCCCCCCCTCGCCGTAAGCTCACACTCACACACCTGCTTGTGTACACACAACCAGATGCCAAGTCTGGCAGCTCCTCCCCTGCCAAACCAGATCAGGTCTGGCCCTTGCCCAGGTGTACGCCCCAAAGGACATCCTGTTTTTCTCTCTGCCCTGAGCACATGGCCCAGATCGGATGCTTATGAAATCCTCTGTGTTCTTCCCTCACCAGGTCCCTGATGGCCTGGTGCCCAGAGCTTGGCTTTGGTCAGGCTGGGACAGGAAGCTCTCAATCCTGCTGACAACAACCCCACTTGAGACATGGGAGGAAGCAGTTAGCTACTGGTCCCATCACCATGCTTGACCGTGGGGTGTACCTGTGCACACAGGCTCACAGGAGGACATGACCCATCCAAGGCCACAGGTGCTGTCAGTATGGGAGCCCAGCCACGACACATCTTTGCGCTCACCACTGCTGACAGGGCCAGGCTCCAGTCACTGCCGTTTGCTGATAGGGTGACATACAGTAAGCGCTCAATAAATGTAGCTACTAGAGTGTGTCTCAGACCTCATCCTCAGACTTGGCATGCGAGCGCGCATCAAGGAGCATCCTGGGGTATAGCATGCTGTTGAACTTAGGTCTGATTTACATCAGACTGTATGTCTGTGAGTCCAAATGGAGCTCCTGTTCACCTCCAGCAATGCACACCACTCCATGCTGATATGTGAGAGCCCAAGTCGCGTTTTAAGTTTTAAGAGCTATGCCTAAGAGACCTGTGAAACAAAATGTCTCTGATCTGCGAGCCCCTTGGCCGAGGACAGACAGTTCCTGAAATGCTGGAGGCTGTTGTTTATGGGGGAATAACAAGTCACATTTTTTCATTCCCCTAACCAAGTTTGTTTGACCTATCTGCACCAATGTGCTTGATCACATGTGGGTGGGAGGTTGACAGGGTAGAGGTGCATCAGGAAGAATGCTTGCCCCTGATTGGACCTGATGGGAAATGCAATGAATTATGGGTTTTCCTCCTTCAGCCTCTACAAACTGTGATTCCAGGCCATTTCCCAGGAACCTGGGTGTGGACCTGGCCAGAGTCCACCCACCTGGCCAGTATTTAATTAAAGTGTGCTTCAATTTTGGCTTTAAGCTGTGTTCGTGGTCTTCTTCTCAATGGGTGGGATTACCAGGTACTTGGAGAATCTCTGATCTTGTGTCAGGGCAGGGGATGGTGTTCATCTAAGTAGACAAGTATGCTTCTTGTCTGTGGTCCTGGGCAGGGGCGATGTGTGAGAGAGTGACCCCTCCAGCAGGTTGCTGGGTTTCTGCACAGAAGGTGCCAGAGGTAGGGGGCATTCTCGACTTGTATTGTTCTCATTCAAGTTTCAGGCCTGCCAGCTGTTCAGTCTTGGGCAGGATGCTTTCGTGCACATACACTGTGCTCCACTTTCTGTGAACTGGAGAGTGGTAACCCTCTTCAGATGTCTAGAAGGACAAACACCTCTATAGTCTACTGCGGAGACAGAACCAGCCCAGGCAGGTGCTCTATATGTCACTATCATTGTTTTTTGTTTTGTTTTGTTTTGTTGAGACAGGGTTTCTCTATAGCTTTGGAGCCTGTCCTGGAACTAGCTCTTGTACACCAGGCTGATCTCAAACTCACAGAGATCCACCTGCCTCTGCCTCCACCCCCTGGCTCTACTATTGTTTTTGTTTTGGTTTGCTTTTTTTTTTTTTTTTTTTTTTTTAAGATAGGGTCTCACTGGCTAGTCCTGGCTGGCCTGGAACTCACTATATAGACCAGGCTGGCCCCAAATGCAGAGATCTGTCTGTCTCTCTCAAATGTTAGGTTGGTCTTGAACTCACTGTGCGTTTGAATTTCCGGCCCTCCTGCTGCTTCCACCTCTCAGCGCTGGTGTGACAGCCACACCTTGCCTGTGCAGTGCTGGCGATCCAACCCAGGACTCCACGCCTGCTGGGTAAGCATTCTGACAACTGGCTGCCTTCCCCAGCTCTTGGAAGCTCCGTTTGTCCCCTGGGATATGGTACTGCGTCATCCTATTTCAGGGTTTGTCCTGCTGGTCTATTGCCTCATCTGATGGCAGGACAGTCCATTCCTCTAGACGGTGAGTCTCTGGAGAGCAGAGTTCTCTTTGTGCTGCCTCTAGCAGTAGCCTGTGTGGCTTGGCTTTCTCTTCCCACCACAGCCTCACGTTATTGGTCCAGGCACCAGGCACTAGGTGAAGCTCAACAGGTTTCCTAGCAATCTCAAGGACCCCGTGTCCTCGTTGTCCTTCCTTTAGAGGCAAAATAAAACAAATTCAACAGCAGAATGGTTGTGCAATGCACACCTGTAATCCCAGCACTGAGGACTGGGGCAGGAGGGGAGCGAGCCAAGCCAGCCTGAGCTTACATAGCAAGACGTGGAGGGGTGGCTCAGTGGTTAAGAGCGACCTGCTGATCTTCCAGAGGCTCCGAGCGTTCACGTCAGGTATTTAATCACTCCAGCTCCAAGGGGGGGGACCCAATATGCTCTCCTGGCTTCTGTGGGCACCCACACACGTGGTGTCCACTTGCGTGTGCGCACACAAACATGTAAAAAATAAAATTTTAATGTGTGAATAAAAAGCAAAACAAAAGCAAAAACTGAGGTTCAGAGAGTTTGAGATAGGTCCTGGGCTCACACAGCATCTAACCCTGGCCTATTGACTCACCCTAACAAGGCACTAGATTTGCAGGGAGAGGCTAGATGCTCACATCCCTCTTCTTGCTATTGGAAGCCCCACTCTCTCCTTCCCCTCTCCCTGCCAGCTGGGTTCTATCTACTCCTCAGCTCCCTATCCAGTCAGGTCCCCAGAAATGACTTTCTAGTTTGGCTGGCTTTACAGGGTTGGTGAGCAAGGACAGCCTGCAGGTGGTGGACCTATTGAGAGCCAGGGCTACTGTTTAAAGATGCAGAGCAAGGCAGTGTGTCTGTGTGTGTCGGGGGGTGGGGGGGGGGGTGGGGGGGGGGGGGGGGGGGGGGGGGGGGGGGGGGGGGGGGGGGGGGGGGGGGGGGGGGGGGGGGGGGGGGGGGGGGGGGGGGG